>NC_133665.1:145730293-146044482 GCF_037893015.1 Macrotis lagotis
CCAAGCTTGAAATGAAAAGAAGATGTAACTTCCTTGAAAACAACATTTACTGGTTTATATTTTGAAAACTTTTTCTTGGGAAAAGTAAGAAGAATAAGGTAGATATGCACGTGGCTGGCCTCCCAGATGTTGGTGAAAAGACTAGTGCCAGTCACCTGATTACACATGAGTTAGATGGAAGTGGTAGATTGGGTCCAGTATGATTTGCAGAGGATTCTAATGTCACACAAGTGACAAGGCCAGATTTAATTCCCTATTACACTGCTCAGCCATAAGCAAAGGTGGCAGTGGATGCAGTTGACTTATTTTTCTTGTCCACTCTGATTTATATGCATCCATATAGACTTGTTGAAGACTGTGCCGAAGAAGCTTATCAGAGCCACAGTACAGCAAGGGAAGGCATCTGTTTTTATTTCTGTCCTTTCTTTTCAGTGCCAAATAAAACCTTCCAAATCTTAAGTTGTACAATTCTTTGCCCAGTTTATTCCCACATAAATACAATCTATTGTGGCAGTAAGCATGGGAATATAATAAAGAACTGAACAAGGCCTGACTTGAGGTATCAGGAGAAAAATGAAAAGGGGAATTGCTTCCCTCTCTACATCTCTTCTCTCTTCTCTACTTCTCTACTCTGTTCCATGGATTCTTGCTCTCTATTTCTCTAAAATCCCCAGAAAAAGGGAAAAGTCAAAAGTAAGATTTATGTGAGGAAAGGGTGAATGTCGTTTACTGTGACTTTTTTTATTTAAAAAAATAAATTATTACTGATATTTTGCTATTTTACTACTATTTCTCAACATAGTCCTTTCCCCTTGAAAAGTTTTCTCTTTATGAATATACATGATGATGATGATGATGTTTTCCTTTATTTTTTAAGAAGATCATGACATCAGGGAGGTGATGCCATGACAAGCACACAAACCAGATTTGAGTGAGGGGGTGCTGTGTTCTACATCTATATCTATCTATATCTATATCTATATCTATATCTATATCTATCTCTATCTCTATCTATATCATCTATATCTATATCTATATCTATATCTATATCTATCTATATCATCTATCTATATATCTAACACAAAATAGAATAAAACAGTTAAACTAAATAACATATCACAAAATCATACAATATTCTATATCTATAGTGCTTCATGTCTATAAAGAACACAGGATTATGCCTTGTAATTCCTTTTTTTGGGCAGAACTTGGTTGTTATAATTTCACAAAATTTAATTTTTTTTCTATGTTGTTTTCATTCACAAGGTACAAATCAATGCAAACATTTCCCTTGGTTCTGCTTACTTCCCAATGTATCACAATAGGAATTTTTTCATGCTTCTCTGTATCCATCATTATTTAATATTTCATACAGTCTATGGAGATATCATTTCATTTGTGAAGTAATGGGCAAAGACTGTTTCCAGTTCTTTGCAATACCTAAATGTTCTGCTACTATAAAAGTTGTTTTCATATAACCTAAATTTCTCTCTGCATTCCTTCCCACAAATTCATCTAGTCATCTCTTAAGACAAAAATAGAAAAGAGAAAAAATATAGCCCCATCAAATTAACATATTATCATTGTATCAAAGAAGATTCATGTATTCATATTGCTTCAAGGCCAAGTTTTATTTTAATTTTTCAGTCTTTTGATTGTATTTTTTTGCTTATATTATTTCAATTTTACCTTTTTTAATGTACATTTCTCTGATAAACAGTAATTTAGAGCATTTTTAATATAACTATAGCTTTAAATTTTTCATCTTAAAACTGTCTAATCACATCCATTGACTATCTTTTAATTGGGGAATGACTCATGTTTAGAAATCCGACTCAATTCTCTATATGTTTGTGAAATGACACCTCAATCAGAGATAATTATTTTAAAAGTTTTTCCCAGTTTTCTGATTGCCTTGGTTTTCCTCGTGTAAAAATATTTTAATTTTATATAATCAAAATTATCACGAATTTTACATTTTTATGGCATAACTATGGTCACTACATACAAAATGTTAAATGAATTATGAATCATATTAATCAATCATTAACCTTTAGTTATTTAATCAAACCATTTATAATCAATCAATTAAATCAATAATACACCATTGATCAAAGCTACCATTTATGGGGGGAATTTTCTACTAATTAATAGGCAGATAACTTTTTTATACTAAGTACTGACTATTATTAAATAAGAATAATTACATAACACATTCTAGCTTCAATCAGTATGTAAGTGGATAGCAAGAACTGCAATTAAGATTATTTTTAGGTATTACCGATAAAATGAATGTTTAGTATGGAAGAATCATTTTTAAAAGAATATGAAAAAATGAATTAATATGCTTATTCATTTCTAGAGTAGAGCTTAATATCTTAGTTGCCATTAAGGATCAGTTTTTTTTTAAAGCTGAATTAAAAATTTCTGAGAATATAAATTTGCTGCTGTGAGCATTAGGCAGGAAACTGATATGGGATATAAGTGTTTTGCCTTTTGGGGGTAAACCGAGTGAGTCTAGATTTTAAGAACAATAATAGCTTTTATTTTTATTGTGCTTTAACCTCCAAGGCATTCATAATATTATTTCTTATTTAATTATCACAGCAACCCTATGAGGTAAAAAGTAACATATTCTTATTTTTTTTACCACATAAAAAAAAAAACTGAGGAATGCACAGAGATGATATAACTTGCTTATGGGCACATAGCATTTGAATATGTAAAATTTAAAAAAATTATTTTAATTCTACTCTGATAAGACTTACATCAAGTTAGATTTAATGTGACTTTTCCAAAATGCCTTCCACTGGTAAACTTCACCTACTACCCTTATCATGGAAAAAACTTACCTAAAGTTGAATTTTTTCTCTTGTAATTGTATCAATTTTTTTAACCCCACACTTCACCCACTTTCCAAATAAACTTGCTTAAACTAAAAGATAAAATCTCATCAAATTAAATACTGTAGCCACATGGAGCAGTGCCAGGTATAGTCAGGAAGACTAGTTTTAGTCAGTTCAAATCTGGTCTCTCAATATTTACTGTATTACCCAGGACAAGTTACTTAATTTTCCATGCCTTAGTTTCCTCATTTACAAAATGAACTAGAGAAGAAAATGGTAACCTACTCCAGTATCTTTGTCAAGAAAACTTAAGTGGGTTTGTGAAGATCTAGACACAATTGAAAAAAGACTGAACAAAAACAGTTCCCATTGCCAGGGAACCTTTGCCTTATGCCTTGAATCACATGTCTTGATTGTGCTTAAGGAGTATGAGTAGGGGAGTTTCAAACTTTCAATTTTGACTATATCATTCAGAGGCTATCAGAAGAAGACATATCTATGTTGCTCTGGATTTTACTGTCATTTTGCTAATTATTTTAATAGATCAAACTAGCAGTAATTCAGAGTCTTTGGTCATGAGGCCATTGACCCAATTTATTAGTTATTGCTACTTTAACTAATAAATCAATCATACTCAGAACTTTATGCTTGTTTATCTCAATTTTTTAAATTTATTTTTATTAAAGATATTATTTGAGTTTTACAATTTTCCACCAATCTTGCTTCCCTCCCCCACCCCCATTATCTCAATTTTTAAACAGAGAAAATTTATGCATAATCCTGAATCCTAGACCAATAAAACTATTCACAGAGACAAAAAAGTGAATATTCAATGACCTGTTGTGAAAAATAAATACCTTTCCCTTTCAACTGAGAGATTAGAATTTTTTTTTTACCATTAGGAATAAGGAAAGCAGGTGTGATAGAAACTCTTAACAACATGTCTTCATGAAAATAGGACCTTTATTTTTCTCTGAAGTCTCATGAACAAAGGTTAAGGGAACTCTTCCAAGAGATTGATCTACTTTAGTCAAAAAGTATTCACAGGACTATCTATGCCCCTATCATGTGTATCTTTGTTTCTGCCTCCTTCTGATTCAGTTTCCTCATCTATAAAATAAGAATACTAATAGCACCTATCTCACAGGATTGTTCTAAGGATAAGGTAAGAAAATGCTTGTAAATTACTTTACAAATCTTAAAACATTCTATAAGTTCCTCCAGAGCAAGACTTAATTCCAGGAATGTAGTACATACTCAACAAATACTGGTTGACTGATCATTATTCAAACCTCTAGTGAACTTTCCCTTCTGAAAACACTTATACATTTCCTTCAAGACTCATGTGAAATCTAATTTACTACAAGAAGCTTATCCCCAACTTCTTAATTGCTAGTGACTTCACCCCTAGATACTCTCCAAGTAGATTTCTTAATCTTACATGTTTGCTAATGATGTATCCCCATTAGAATATAAGCTCTTAGAGGGTAGGGATTAACTTTTGCATTGTTTCTGTATGTTTCCAGTATCTGGCATAGAGCCTGGGGCATATGAAGTCTTAATAAATACTTATGGACTTCGCTTATGCACTATAGGTTTGACCTCAGTTTAGCACTTCTTTGTTTTTTGATTGCATCATCTGGTCATGTAATTTTGGTGCCCTCTGGACACCTTTATCTTAATTGAATTTCTTTCACGCAATCACCCTTATAGCACTTCTGTGCACCAATAAAGATTGACTTTTGCTCTGGACCTGAAGATGTGAGTTTAATCTATTGCTACAAGTTGATTGTAGATGCCAGCAACTGACCATCATTTAAGTGAAGGGCCTAGAGTTAGTAGAAATAAAGAAAACATTCCCAAGGTAAGCCTGCTACAATATCAATGGTTTAGTGCGGCATCCAATTATCTTCAGCGTGTTTCCTGTCATTTGATCTCTCTCTTCACTGTTTGACAAGGGACTGCAATATTTTTTTTCCTCTAGTCTCATGGAGACAGTTGGAATTTTCTCTCTTTTCCATGCAATTTAAATTGTTTGTAGAAGTGGTTGCAAAGAGCCATTTGGTGTCAGTAAAACTGCAAATAAATCCCCTCAGCACCACTACTTGAAGTAATGGTAAAAGGTGACAGGGAATAACCTTATTCAGTACCTTCCTTCCCTAACTGTCCAAGTGGTTACAACCCATTATAAAATGTCATGGGATGGGAGCATCAGGGAGCTATGGGAGGACGCAAAAATATGTAATGGCTATTTTTTGAGGAACTAATAGTCTAGACAGGGGAGGACAGTGAAACAGATTATTCATTTGTGTTGAATGCATTTTGGGCAAATTATAAATTTCATCTTTGTGGCTTCTCTTTTTCTTGGATCATATTTTTGACATAAAAAATACTTTGACAGAAAAGTATACTACATTGTCTTTTTTCTCCCTCCCTCTCCCTGCTCTCTCTCTCTCTCTCTCTCTCTCTCTCTCTCTCTCTCTCTCTCTCTCTCTCTCTTTCTGTCTCTTTGTCTCTCTCTCTCTCTCTCTCTCTGTCATTCTCTGTGTCTCTCTGTGTGTCTGTCTGTTTCTCTCATTCTTTCTTTTCATCTTTCTCTGTCCTCCTTTCTTCCACATAATATGTGTTTTGTCAAGGTTTGTGAAATTGCGCTGGTTTTAGCTGTGACAAGTGTAAAGCTACTTTTGAAGGCTATATGATAAAAAAAAATTAGTCTGAATCCCTTTGACAACTCATATTTTTTTTTCTTTTTTGGTGAGGCAATCAAGGTTGAGTGACTTGCCTAGGGTTCACACAACTTGTAAGTACCAAATAGCTGAGAGAAGATTTGAATGCAAGTATTCCTGACTCCAGATGTGGTTCTCTATCTACTGCACAGTCTAGGTCCCCCTAAGTCCATTTTCCCCCCATTAATTGCTTAGTCCATATTTTCCTATCTAAGGTACAGGAGAATACTCTTTCTTTTTTCCTTACTCATTTAGTTGTTAATTTATAGAAGCAAGACATGCATAATGACAAAATAGTATAATAAAGATCATTGTAACTAAAATAGCAAATAACTTTCCACTCATTTAAAATGTACAATACAATTATTGTGTAAATTTCTTTATCTCTTCACTTCCCCACCCTGGATATTGCTACCATTAGACATACAAGCAAACACACACAGAGATGCAAAATTATTCTATACATATTTCTATTTGTCACTTCTTTCTTTGAAAATAGATAGCATGTTTCTTCATATGTTTTTCATAGTTAATTTGGAAATTTACAATAATCCAAATGATTTATTCATTCCAAGTGTTTCTTAATACAAAACTGCTGTTACTGTATACAATGTTCTCTTTTTTCTGCTCATTTAGATTTTTATAATTTTGTACCAATAACTGGAAATTACAGGGATGCCTATCAATTGAGTAATGAATGAACAAGGTGTGGTATATGATTTTGATGGAATACTACTTTGCTATAAGAAATGATGAGCTCAAGGAACACAGGAAAAACAAGGAAAATGCACTCTCAGTAACTCAGAAGAGAACAGGATGCATCCTATAATCATAAACTCATCAAATAATATATGGTTCAAGTCGAGAAATAACTTAGATATAAGGCCAATCTCACTTTACAAATGCAGAAATTGTGGCCTAGAGATTGGAAATGACTTTCTTGAGATCCCACAAATTATTTGTAGCAGATTTAGACTTTCTTACAAGTTCATGCTTACCGAATACATGAGAGCCTTTCTGCAGAACCCAGAGATCTCTCCTTGATAGAGATCAAATTAGAGGACAGAATTACTCAGTCACATACACATTTTGCACAGTTTTGTAACCACTGGGGAAGCATCATGTCAACTCTGAATACACTTCTGCTTCATTCAACATCCATCCATTCTTCATCCATTTATTTATTCCAGAACAAAATAGACACCTATTTGTCATAGACTGAAGATGAAGAGGAGACAATGGCTTGTAGCTGTCACTAACATTAGGATGAATACTGTAAGTCCTCTTTCTAACACTGGCTTCAGGATGACAAGCAGTGAATCCTATTTCTGACATCTTCCACATATTTGATCAGATGCCAAAACAGTCTAAGCCTCAATTTGTTCATTGTAGGATGACTATAGAGACAGTGTAAGCAAGTAAATTGAGAACAATCTATGAAGACTGAAAGATATGTGTTCAGATCTCATCTTTGGAACATAACTAATGGGCTTTGCAATCCTAGATGTCACAAACTTGAGGCAATTCTCTAAGGTTTTATGTTATAGACCAACCTATGTTGATAAGGTAGATTTCTTCACCCTCCTAAGTTGAGATTCTCCAGGGCCTATGCTACTGAAATTACTAGTTCAGTTTCTATATGTAAGGAGGAAATTCAATGTCTGGTTAGAGGAAGGAGAATTTAGGAAATTTTGAGGGCAGGTTTAAATATACAGATGAAGGATATAAATAGAGCTTTGATCCTTTGAGAAAAAAATTCTAGAGGAAAGTGGGATGAATGGTATCTTTGTATTTTCACTTACTCATAAACCATCAACAAACACAACAATAATATATGTATGACCATGAAGTATAGTGATGTTAATAATTACATTTGGTCTCAATTCAAATTTCATATATATATATATATATATATATATATGTGTGTGTGTGTGTGTGTGTGTGTGTGTGTGTGTTTTATTTCATTAGTCTGAATCAAAGATTGATGAACTCTTCCTATGCCTCTTTTGATAATAATGAATGTATGAGTGTGATTGACAAAGGAACTTGGGGCATTGAATTACAAGATCATGTAATCTTTGTACAAGCAAAAAGTGTAAATTGAGATTTATTTCCATAGGGTAGGTAGGAAAGAGGCAAAATGAAGGGAGCCTGGTTTCCTCCTAAACATGTTAGGGTCCATCAAGTTAAAAAGAGGACTATTGCAACCAACTTTCCTGTTCAGTATAGGAATCAAAGACAAATTAGAGTGGACAGCAATTATTTTCCATTTCTAGACATCTTGCACCTTACTGGAAACTTCCTTCCTAGACAACAGAGCCAAGCTCCATATCATTTTCCAACCCCTGTCTTTTACTTTATCTATTCTCACAGGATCCTACAAGGCAATTGAAGCTAATCTGATAAGCAACTCCACAATAGTGTTAATGACTGATAAAAGCATAATGTGATTAATCCTTTGAGATAATATATATTAGCATTTTCACAAATGACTATTGTTTAACCCAGAGGAAAAGTCTAATAGTTGGAATTTTAAGCACTATGGAAGGTAGATGGAAGAAATATTTAAGGGTAAGGGAAGTCTTTTGGAGATCCTGAAATCAAACTTCATGGAGAACTTCCTATTTTTCCTATAAATATGGATAAATAATTCATATAGCATCTTGCATTTTAAAAAAACTCCATTTAGATTTAGAAGGGTTCATAGTGACTTTTTAAATTCCTGCTTTTAAAAATAAGCTTGAGTTCTAGGTATCTCCATAGGAAGATTAAATAATTTTCCTAAAGCTATATGAGTAGCTAGGTTGACACAGTGGATAGAGTCCTGGACTGGGAACCATAAGTACTCATATTCATGAGTTCAAATCTAACTTCAGATACTTTTTAATTGTGTAACCTTAGACAAATCACTTTATTCTTTTTGCTTCAGTTTCCCTATCTGTAAAGTGAGCTGGAAAAAGAAATGTCAAATCACTCCAGTTTCTTGGACAAAAAATACCAAATAGGGTTATAAAAATACAGACAAGATTGAAACAACTGAATCACCAGAAAGGTTATACAGGTAAGTAAACAACAGAATAAGAATTTAAATCCAGTTCTCTTGTTCCATGTCCAAAAAACTGATTAACTTCTGAGTGAGGAACTTTATTTCCAGTGATCAAAAAAGGCCAAAAGATGGTGGAACACTTTTGTCAAAGTATGTTTGATTTCCATCTTCCCCAAATGACCATGTCGGAGTTATATTCATGGCTACATAAGTCTTATTGTTCCCCTCAGAGAACTAACATATTAGTCAATTCACCAAGTGTTTACTAAATAATTACATACCAGGTAGGGAGTTAGACACTGCAGGTACAATGATAAATTGAAAACATCTCATTTTCTCAGGTCATTTTCCATTTCTCAGGTCACATGTAGGTTCATGATGTCTGGTACAATCCAAATTTAATTCATTAATCTAATAAACATTTATTATGATCTTCCAATACAAGTTATTGTGCAGGAGATAGGGGATATTAAAGGTCAGAATGAAGCATTTGGTTTACTTATCGAGTTTATTGTCTACTGGACTTGGGATACATGCAAATTAATGTAGTATAAGGAAAATACAGGAGAGGAGGGCAAGAGGCGGAAGTGTTGAAAGAGATGGAAGGAAAAAGAGGGAGAAGGAGAGAGAGACAGAGAGAGAGAGAGAGAGACAAAGAGACAGAGACAGAGACAGAGAGCCAGACAGAGAGAAACAGAAACAGAGAGGGGGAGAGAGACAGGGACAGAGACAGAGTCAGAGACAGACAGACAGACAAAGTGACAGAGAGAGACATAGAGAGAAGAAGAGAAATAAGCCCTGGAATGACAAAAGAACACTTTCAAAAAATAGAGTATGTATATTAAACACTCAAGGGACCCCATTCCAGGCATGAGGAATAGCCTCTGAAAAATGCATAGATTTAGGAGATGAAATAATGAAGTAGGAAATTGACTGGAATTTTATTGGCCCTGGTCTTGTAAATACAAAGACAATTGGAGAGCCCATTGTTAAATTTTCTCTAGAGTATTTACACCTCAGAAATCTGCAAGCACAAAGCAACCCTTTGCCTTATTATTTTGTTGATTGGCTAAACTTAAGAAAAATAAGGGAATAAATGTTAATAATGAAGATTGAAGTGAATTTTGTTTTTTGAAAACTGATTGTTAAACCAACAAAAAAGGGGAAGGGAGAATATTCAATTTATATATATGTACATGTATGCAGTGTGTATTATAATTTATATATACTTATATAAATACATACATAATAGAATCTATCCATATGTCTATGTTCACATGTGTCTATAGCTATACCTATTCCATATCAAGGAGTTTCATAGAATTTATGGCAGGAATTATTAAGAAAAAAGACCAGAAAGTTTTGTGGTCCTCTATTTTTAAGTGCCAAACTCAGGTGTGAGTATTTTACCCTGTTAAGTAAATAGGAGTCATAGAAAGTTTTTGAGTAAGAGAAATGGTGATGTGGTTACATTTGTACCCTGAGAAAATTCATTTAGCAGTCATTTGGAGGATGGACTGAAGAAGATAATTAGATGTCTAATCCCAAGTGAGATGATCAAGGACTGAACTCTAATTATGACTATGTGAGTGAACAGATAGGAATGGATGAAATTAATGTAATATCAGTAAATAAAATCAGTTATGTCTTCTCCATGATGAAATGGAGAGTAAACAAGACACAAGTATCAAAGTTCATTTTGAAGTTATAAATTTTGGGGTTTGGGAAATTGAATTTACCTTCAAATGATAAAAGAACACAACACCACTAAAAGTTAGAAATTAAAAGGATGCTGAATTCAGTAAAAGACCTTGATGTTTCAACAAATATGTCCTTCTAATATTCATATGGTCAAAAAAGAGAGAGAATCCATGAATATGTGGGAAACCTGGTGCTGAATGTCTCTCAACTTAACTGAGGTACTTCTTGAATGAGACATATACCCAGTTATTTGGTATCTACTAAAAACCAATAGTTTGATTTAAAAAAAAACTCCAAATGACAATTTCATTTGAATGAGCTTTCAAGATTGCTTGGTTACCAAAATTAATGGAGTGACACTTTACCTCAAAACAACACAAATGAACTTGGCTACCTCTTTAAGGAGGGTAGTTGTTCAATTGCTTCAGTCGTATCCAAATCTTTGTGATCATATTTGGAATTTTCTAGACAAAGATACTGGAGTGGTTTGCCAATTCATTCTCCAACTTATTTTACAAATGGAAAAACTGAAGGACATAGGGATAATTTATTTGCCCAGTTAATAACTGTCTGAAGCTATATTTGAACCCACAAAGATATATCTTCCTGACTCCAGGCCCAAGAAGCTATTCACTGGGTTACCTAACTGTCCCTTTAAATAGGAATCATTCATTAATAGAGGCATTTCAGGAGGAGTTGGATGACTTCTTTGGGTGGTATTTCATGAGATATTTATGCTTTGGAAAATTTTTGACTTTGATGACTTCTTAGGTCTATAATTTAGGTACATCATTTAAGGACATTAATAAATGGAATAAGTCCAGAACTGAGTAGATAAAATAGTAAATTATCTTGAGTCTATGTCAAGTGTGGATAGGTTGAAGAGACTATAGATTTTGAGTTTGGAGGAGAAATATGTGCACAGGGGTGAGGGGGTGGTATGTGAGTGGGGAAAGGATGGAATAGTTATTTTCAAGTATCTAAAAGACTGTCAAGGATAGAAGGGATTAGGGGGCAGAGCCAAGATGGCAGCATGAAGGCAGCATTCCCTGACAACTCAGACCCCCAACCCCCCCCCAAAAACAAACAAATTAGGGGTCTAGCCAAAATTTAGAGGGGCAGAACCCACAGAAAGACTGAATGATACATTTTCCCAGTCCAAGATAACTTAGAACCTCCATAGGAAAGGTGTGCTTCACCAAGACCTCGGGTGGGGAAAAAGCCACTGCCCAGCCTAGCCCAGGTCAGCAAAGCCCAGTCCAGCCCAGCCCAGAGATCACCAGAAACAGTTTGAAGGGGAGAGGAGAGAACTCTGCTGCACCTGGGTGAGAGTGGAGTGAGGAGCACTGGCCACAGAATTTGCAGTGAGAATCCTGAGAAAGCATCCTGCACCCCCAGAGAAGGTAAGGGAAGTCTGCAGAGATCTCTCTGCTCTCCCTGGGGCAGGACTCTGCTGTTTACCTACACTCAGACTCAGGGTGCAGTTTAGGCTTCCTTACTAAGATAGCTGGATCCCACCTTATAGCCTCAGGGCAGAGGGCAGTGAAGTGGTCATCTACATATCAAAGCATGGGCTAGAGAGCTTAAGACTTTGGAAGAATAAAGGTCCCAGTGGGGTGTCCCCCTCCCCCCAAAAAACAACCCCAAAGCCTTGGAAGTGCTGTAAATTAGCCTTGGGCTGAGGAAATGAGGGAACAACAGAAAAAGACTGATCTGACCTTAGAGAATTACTTCAGTCCTATAGAAGATCAAAACACATACTCTGATGATGATAAAATCAAAGCTTCTGTATCCAAAACCTCCAAGAGAAATAGAAAATGGGCTCAGACTGTGGATGAGCTCAAAAAAGACTTTGAAAAGCAATTCAGGGAGGTGGAGGAAAAACTGGGAGGAGAAATGAGAGCAATGCGGAAAAATCAGGAAAACCAAATCAAAAGCTTGGTGAAAGAAATACAAAAAAAATACTGAAGAAAATAATATGTTAAAAACCAGTTTAGGCCTAATGCAAAAAGCAAAACAAAAGGCAAATGAGGAGAAGAATGCCTTAAAAAGCAGAATTGGCCAGCTGGAAAAGGAGATCAAAAAGTTCTCTGAAGAAAATAACTCCTTCAAATGCAAAATGAAACTAAAGGAAGCTGATGACTTTGCAAGAAATCAGGAAGAAATAAAACTCTTCCAAAAAAAGCCAAAACTTAGAAGAAAATGTGAAATATGTCATTGGAAAAACAACTGACCTTGAAAACAGATCCAGAAGAAATAATTTGAAAATTATTGGACTATCTGAAAGCCACAACCAGGAAAAGAGCCTGAACTTCATATTTCAAGAAATAATACAGCAAAATTGCCCTGAGATCCTAGAAGCTGAGGGTAAAATAGAAATTGAGAGAATTCACTGGTCACCTCCTGAAAGGGATCCCAAAAGAAAAACTTCCAGGAATATTATAGCTAAATTCCAAAACTCCCAAATCAAAGAGAAAATTCTAAAAGCTGCCAGAAACAGACAATTCAACTACCAAGGCTCCATAGTCAGGATTACACAGGATCTGGCAGCATCTACATTAAGGGCTCATAGGGATTAGAATATGATATTCCAGGAGGCAAAAGATTTTGGTTTACAACTGAGAATCAATTACCCAACAATACTGAACATCCTCTTTCAGGGAAAAAGATGGATTTTCAAACTTTCCTAAGGAGATGACCAGAGCTGAACAGAAAGTTTGATCTTCAAGTACAGGACTCTGGTGAACCATAGAGGGAGTGGAAGAGAGGGACTAACTATGAGGAACTTGATGATGTTGAACTGTTTGTATTCCTTCACGGGAAGAAGATATTGATAATTCAAATGAACTGTCTCATTTATAAGAGCAGTTAGAAGGAGCATATGTAGACAGGACATAGGAAGGAGTGGAATATAATGGTAAGATTTGGTAAAGGGATGGAATCAAAAGGGCAATGGGGAAAGTACTGGAAGGAAGGAAAAGGAGATGAAGAAGCTGAGAGATTTCACATAAGATTAAAAAACAAAGCTTTTTCAATGGAGGGGATGAGGGAAGGAAAGGGGGAATGAGTGAGCCTTCATTCTCATTGGAAATGGCTCAGGGAGGAAATGGCATACACACTTAATAGAGTAAGGAAATCTGTCTTGCCCTAGAGAAGGATGGAAGGAAAGGGATGGGATGAGGGGGAATGGGGGGAGGGAAGGGGAGGAATAGGTGATAGAAGAGAGGAAAGATCAAGGGAGAGGATCCTCAGATGCAACACGCTTTTGGACAGGACCAGGATGAAAGGAGAGAAAGAATTGAATAAATGAGAGTGGGGAGGAATAGAGTGGAGGTACAGTTAGTAATAACAACTGGGGGAAAAACAATGAAGCAACTTCTCTGGTGGATTTATGATAAAGAAAGGAACTCATCCCAGAGACAGAGCCATTGGAATCTGAACACAGACTGGAATACAATTTTTTCTCTCTCTCTTTCTATTCTTGAGGTTTCCCATCTTTTTTTGGCGGGGGGTTATGTTTATTCTTAGATTTACACTTACAACATTCAATTTACATCAATGTATGGCATGGAAACAATGTAGAGACTGTCAGACAGCCTTGGGGGGAGGGAGGAGGGGGAAAAATTATAGAATTCAGAGCCTTGGAAAAAATGATGGGTACAATTTATTATTGTATATAATTGGAAAACAAATAAAATGTTTAAAAAATTAAAACCAACAAAAACTAATATAAAAAATAAAAAATATAAAAAAATAAAAAATAAACTTAAAAAAAAAGGATAGAAGGGATTAGATTTACTTTATTTACTCTAGAGGGTAAAACCAGGAATGATAGATGAAAGCTCCAAAGAAGGATAATCAAGCTAATCCAAAACAGAGCAGGCGGCAAGGGTGTTCTCCTTCCTTTGGTATCTTCAAGTACGATATTCGGGCAGGTGGTATTACATGGCTCTTGAGACACCTTCCTATCATTCTTCCAAATTTAACGAATCTAACCTTGATATAACCATGTCATATATGAGCCACAGTCAAGCCAAGTAGACTGGAGGCAACATTTTTGTGTTGGGTAGTTGATAGAGATAAGCATGCTTGAGCAACTTTCCATTCACATGCAAAATTTTGTTTCTCTGATGAAGACTGGGCAAATTCTCAGGTTCCTGCCTACCACAAATACAAAATTAAACAGGTGGAGCCCTAAAAGGCAAATTCAGAAGCCCACATATGTTTCTTCTGTTTGCCTAAGGGCCTGGTGCCTGAAATATGGATAACAAAACAATTGCCAAGGGCTCAGAGCCATCAAAAGAGTGATTGCCAAGGTCACTCAAACTAGCTAAGTGAATGATTCTATTGTCCATCTGTCCCTATCATGATAACTGGGCTACTCAGGATAAAGCATGAGTGTTCACATACATCTTCAATAGATAAGGAAGTCACATAAACTTCAACTGTCATTTTACCCACATTTAGTTAAATATGGCAGCAACTCCAACCTCTGAAGGAACTCTGGTCTTCAGGTTGGAGCTCAGCCCTCGAACAGCAGTAACTTAAAAGATGTCATGTGGCATGTACTAATTAGGCATGCCAAATCCATTAAAAAGCCAAGCCAGAGTACTTATGCAATTAGTAAAGATTTGGCCAGTGTCCATACTGGCCAGATGGCCTCTCTGAAATCTCCATGTTCTTGGAGAAATTGTGAACAGAGGCAATGAACAGATTTCCTGTAAAGTAGTGAAGGAAATGGAGGATCTAGTCATGTTCAAAGAAGAAGCAATGTGCTAGTTCAGTTTAGTGGAAGTCTTACAGAAAATAGAATCATCATAGTAAAATGGGGGGGGAAAACTTCTGGAATAAGAATCAGGAGATATGGTTCCTAAATGTTACTATAAATAATAGGAATAAGAATAATTTTGTTCATATTGAATTTGGAATTGGTCAGAGTGATTTATAATCCATATCCCATATCACTCTTAGAGTGTAAGCTCCATGAAGACAGGGACTGCCTTGCTTTTGTCTTTGTATCCCCAACTATTCCTGGTACAGGATAGGCTTTTATTTAAGACTGGTTGGTTGAGATTCACATTTTAGGGGTGAGGAAATGAGACTCAGAGAGGAGATGCCATTCATTCATGGTCACTCAGTTATCAGAGACAACATGGATGAAGATAAACTCAGTGGATAGTGTTAAACTTAGAATCAGGAAAGCTCAAGATCAAATATAGCCTCACTTTGTAGTTATATGACCTTGGGGAGATCACATAAATTCTATTTGCCTGATGAGATCTGTAAAATGGTTATAATAATAGATCATATTTAGAAGGGTTGTTGTGAGAATTAAATAAAATAATATTTCCTAAAAGGGCTTAACATGATGCTATAGAAATGCTTATTCTCTTCTCTTTCCTTCTGTATTACAGAAAACCCTCTGACTTGGGGTCCTCTCTTCATAGATAGTTTTCAAACAAGTCACATTCAGACTGTAAATGTACATCCACCTTTTTATCCTAAATGGTATTTCACAATCTGACTATTCACCTTTTTAATAGTCTTGGTTCAAAGACTTTTGCTTACAGATTTTAGAAATCCAATTCTTCTTCCAAGCATAGTCATTTGACATTTTGAATATAGAAAGCAATGTGCCTCAGGGTGTCTAGGTAATCTTTATAAAGGAGTTGCTGCAATGTGCTGAGTGGTAGTTATATTGTTAGAATATGTATATATGCTTGCAAAGAAACTACTTTGGAGTGAAAGATATTTATTTAAATTTCTAAGTTTCATTTTAGTTTTTTTTTAATCTCTTGGGATTGTACAATCACACAGTATGTTAAGAACAAGTAAATCCAGAAAACAATTAAAAACCAAATATATTGACAAAATAATGGGAGTAAATGAGAGAAGATATTTACAATCCTTAAAGCAAAATTAATGTTAACTATTATGATAAGTAATCTAAAAGACAAAATGAAAGAACCCCTGTCCCCATGGAGTTTCCATTCTACTTATGGATCAAATAGATGCAATGGAATCTGAAGAGGAATAGAGCTCTGAAGACTGGGAGATGAGCCTAAAAGGAAGGTAGAAATGGGAAGAAGAAACATCTTTCAGGTGCTCAGACGTTTATGACAGAGTACTGAAGTGAGAGAATGTCAAATTCAGGAGAAATTAGTTTGAGAATATGTGGGACAAGAAGGTGATACCCCAACATGCAGAAGAAAAAGATTACTCTATCTTCTTTCTTTGGGAATTTGTACAGGCTGTTTCTCACGCTTAGAATGTTCTCCCACCTCTCTTCCTCCTCTTGCTGTATCTCCAGGGATCAACTCAAGAGCAACCTTCTACATTAAACATTTTGTGATTGTTCTAGTTGATAGTATATTCTTCCTTTCTCCAATAATCCTTGCTTTTTATTTATGTGTGTATATACATATCTATATATCTATATCTATATAGATATATATATATCCATGCGTATGAATATATATGTATGTCTGTATGTCTACACACACAGATATATATATATATATATATATACATATATATGTATATATGGATGCTTTCATATATATATATATATATATATATATATATATATATATATGTTTGCTTTCTATGGTGAAGGGACTAAACCATTAAGGGAAACCCACTCTAGCACTTGCTTTTTTTAAGTGGCTTGCCCAAGGCCACACAGCTAGGTAATTATTAAGTGCCTGAGACCAGATTTGAACTCAGGTACTCCTGACTCCAGGGCCGGTGCTCTATCCACTGCATCACCTAGCCACCCCTATCCACTGAGCCACCTAGCTGCCCCAAGTACTTTCATAAGTTACTTTAAAGCTCAGATATGATATATTTTTGTAGATATGGGTATGTGTATATTGCATGTGCATATACACATACATCTATTCAGATATTCTTAACACATATAGACATGTGCATATATGGGTGTGCATGTACACACGTAAACATTTATACCTATTTTGTATAAAATTTTTTACAACTGTTTATCATTGAACATGTTTCATGCCAGTAAATTTTAACTTTCTTGAGAGTGACTGTCAGTATGTGTGTGACCATGTGTGTGTGTGTCTGTATGTGTGTGAGTGTGTGTGAGTGTGAGTATGTGTGTGGGTTAGTATTTTAGCACCTCAGGTCAGTTTCCCTATCAATGCCACTTATGGCCTCTTCTTCCAACATTTTCAGAAATCTCCTGAGTGCTTTCAAAACTGGAAACAGTTCTCATCCAATTTAAGATAGCAAATCATTTACTTCCCAAACTAAATTACAATCTCATCTCACTGATTTCCAGAGTCAAGCATCAGTAGGTTTTGGAAAGCCTGTCCTTAGCATTAGAAAACAACTTCAGAGAAGACAAAAAAGTCTGTGTGAATGTATTCAATATGGACAAGGAGCTGGACCCATGTGATATTTAATAAGAGCCATAGAGCACAAGTGAAAATAAGGTAAATCCATACTTCAGCACAAGTGAAAATAAGGTAAATCCATACTTCACTCTCCTGTCCACCACTTATACCTCAAACTCTTGTTTTAAAGTTGATAGCTGCTTTTTTTTAAAACTACATATAACATCATATAAAATGAGAAGGATGAATCAAGAATCAGTTAAACAACCAATTAAGAAGCATTCATTGCCTAAATTTTTCTTCTATATAATTCTAGGCAATCAAAATAGAGAAATCACAATTATGTAGACCTCAAAGTGCTTATATTCTATAAAGAGAAACAATATGTCTCTCTTAAACTTAAACACACACATATGCCCATTCCAGCTATATGTAGTGTATTTAATGGATATTAAACAATATTTAATTATATATGCATATATGTATGTATGTGTGTATAAAATTTATTGGTAGAGTGGGCATTAGTGGCTGAAGAGAAGAGATACCAAAAGCCCTCATGCAGAGGGTGCAGTTTGAGCTAAATTTTTTTTTTAGGTTTTTCCAAGGCAAATGGGGGTAAGTGGCTTGCCCAAGGCCACACAGCTAGGTAACTATTAAGTGTCTGAGGCCGGATTTTAACTCAGGTACTCTTGACTCCAGGGCCAGTGCTTTATCTATTGTGCCAACTAGCTGCCCCTTGTGCAGAATTTTAAAGGAAACATGAATCTATGAGATGGAGGTAAAGAACATGTGCATTTCAAGGATGAGAGAAAGCCAGAAGTCTGGTATCAGAATGTTGTTCTTATAAACTAATATCTTGCAACTTGAAATGACTTGGTTTTGTGTATGTACGGTACATGCACAAGGAGGATTTGACTTGAGATCTCTTAAACAACAATATTTCACTAGGAAATCCCTTTGGAGGTTTTTGGGAGGCTTCTAAGGAGAAGGAAGGGAAGAGTGTCCATATAAAAAGCATGTTTTGTGAGTTACATGTATAGTTAAAAAAATCAATGAAATTTGGGGGAATATCACATCGATTGGGTGTTCAAGGCTCCTTTCAAGGGAGAAAAAATAGAAAAGTGAAAATGGTGAATCTTCTTGGTATCCTAAACACTTGAGAGAGTGCCCAACTCATAAGCCCTTAATAAATATTGACTGACTCACTAAAACTTTTATATTTAAGCTTTTAAAGTAGCTTATAGAAATATTAGAATATGTCCCTTAATGGTTTAGTCCCTTCAACATAGTAAGCATTCAGTCCAGCATGTTGGGCAAATAGATGATGACAACATCCAGTGTAGAAATACTATCTTTGGGGTGGCTAGGTGGCTCAGTGGATAGAGTACAAGCCCTGGAGTCAGGAGTACCTGAGTTCAAATCCGGCCTCAGACACTTAATAGTTACCTAGCTGTGTGGCTTTGGGCAAGCCACTTATCCCCATTGCCTTGGGAAAAAACGTAATAAAAAAATAAGAAATACTATCCTCCCCCATGGTATAAGTCTAATGACTGGGCATTAGTTTGGATTATTGTGCCAAAACAGAGAGGAGATGCACCTCTTTAACGAAGAACACATAGCCCCTATCTTCAAACAATTCATAAATGGTTATATTTATAAGAATGGTATATCTTTATGTTCCATATGTGGGCTTGTATTCTATTAAAGAATTATGGGACGTTTATTCTGTCAGAGAGTTCTTTTTACACAATGCTTCGAAGGGTTCTAAAGCAAATGGCAATACTTGAACATTAATATATGAAGAATCCATTGCCAAGAAATATTTCAATCAATCAAAAGTCATTCACAATGTGCCAAGCAATGTGTTATGTGCTGTGGATACCAGTAGGAAGGATGAAGCAATTCCTACTTGCAATTATCCTTTATGAGGATTTAAGATAGATAACAGAATGTAGATAAGATAGGCAGATAGAAAGTGATAAATGAATTATAGACAGAGATAGATCGACAGATATATAAAGATATATATTTATACAATATGCACACATGTGAATGTAACATATATGTGTGTAAAGGTGGAATAACTTTTCACTTAAAGGCTGACATTCCATCATTGTCAGAAACTTTTTTCCTTTCAGTCCTTTTTTGGAGTCTTGTTTCATAGTCAGTTCCTTATGTGAAAAACCTTGTGTAGAAAAATTATCACTTTTTTCAATATCTTAATTATATGGCATTGGAGGATAACTTGGTTTGTGTGTTAGAAACAAAGAAGCAAATCCAAGACAAATACATGGGATTTATATACAGGGGTATCCAAAAATTTCTCCAATGCAAAAAGTATACTGTCATCACCAAGGATGAGAAAAGAAGTCTACTCTCAGAGACAGAATTAGGCAGTGGAGGACAAAGGTATAGGTAGAAGTGGAGAAGGGAAGGCAAGGGATGAAATATCGCAATGAAAGGTTGTCAGAATCCCACCTTTTGAAAAACCATAACTACTCTACTGAAATTTTAATTCCAATATGATGGGATGCAAAATTGGAATTGTTTGAAACCCTAGTATGAAAGAGTTAACTTAGGTTCTGTCTTCCAATCAAAGGTTACCCAAGGCAAAGAGATAGTAGGGTAGAGTAGACAGTATTTGGACTTGAATTCATAAGACTTGAGATCAAATCCTGATTCTAACAATTATTAACTTTGCAACCATGATCAAGTTACTCAATCCCTTTGGGCCTCAATTCTCATCTGTCAAATATGAATATTAATATTCTTGCCAGCATAGAGTTTTTAAAAGGAACACATCATGTTCACCTTGAAGTGTTATAGAAATCTGAGTATTATCGGTTATAATTCTGATACTACAAGATTTGAATTCTATGTCCCACCTGTATGAATTATTTTCCCTTCTATGACAAGATTGCAAAAAAGCAGTGAGGCAACATGGTGTAGAGGCATAAGGTTAATGGGTTCATGACTTCATGTGATTGTAAAAGGACCAGGTAGGTCCATACCTTCATGGTGTGACAGTTACTGACATTCACATATTATATTCATGGGAACAATGGATCAGGGAACTGAAATAACTCACCAAAATATACTTTTGTTTAAAAATGAAAAAAGGGATTCCAGAGTCATGAAAGCCTTTTGGGAGAAGCAATTCCCTACATTTTCCCAAATCTCTCATTGCAAACACTGAACTGAAATCAGTCAGTACAAGCCTTAAATGTGTTTAGTAGCTCCATGAACCATCTATTTCCCTTGTGACTCATTCCCAAGCCATGTGATGCTCCTGTTGAATAGGTGATAAGATGTAGGCAGTTGTTGTGAAATATTTCTTTTAATAGATATTTTAACTACCCAGAAGACTTACAGTTTTCTTACAAAATAGATTTCTAGCATTTTCAGGATATGCACAAAATAGTATTTCACTGGGTCAGTTTTTTTCTCTCTGATCTTCAAGTCCCTAGAGCTATTTGAATCTTATCTCATTAAAAGTTAATACACACTTGGATTGGAGCTATTCATTGTTTCTGGCCACTTCTTTTTTTGTGGAATTTCACTAGAACACAGTCGGTGTTTTGATTGTATATACACTGCCTGTAAGTAAAACTCCAGTGTTTCCAGGTTTACGTGTGTTGCAGTTGCACAGTCAGATAGCCATAATCAATAGCTAATCATTGATAAATGGAAATCATTACAAAGAATACAGATTCAAATGTCAGCTTCAAAATGGATGCCAGCCATTTGTTGTTGGGTAATTCTGTTGTGTCAGGAGGTAACAATGAGAAATTGCTTTCCTAGAATCATTATCCAGCCCAGGGGAGGAGTGCTAAACATTAATATTGGAGCTGTGGAAGCCTCAGAAGCTTGTCTACAAGGCAAGCTTTAAAAAAAAGGAGAAAAAGAGATTAGGATGGTTAAATTCCTCAAGCAAGTATTGATAGGGTCTATTTATTTCTTTGTTCACCATTTCTTGGGAACTCTGCTCCAGAATTGGTGGTGCCATCCTGGGATTCATCAGGCTCTTGAAACTGATAGACTTATCTATTGCTTTGAAATCATTCCTCCTGAGACATGGAATAAAATGGAATTGAAAAAGAGAGAGAAAAGATAGTAAAAGAATTGTTAATTAATATTTTTTAATCTTAACATCAGGTTGGTGGTCCAGTACATTGATGATATGCATAAAAGAAAGGAATAAGTTTTTATTAAACAACTTTTATGTGACTGGCATTGTGCTGTCTTACAAATCAACCCTTGCAGAACATATTCACTAACACAGTATGTGAAGGAGATTTGATTCATGCCCAGTTCAGCTTCTAGAGAAAAATTTCTATAGACCACTCCTTTGAAAACCAGAGTTTTTTCCAATCCTTTTTGTTCCATGACAACTTGACTTCATTATAAGAGATAATGAACCTTTTACCATTTCATTAAATAATGATTGGATGAATATTAATAAATATCTACTTTTACTTACATGTAGTTACTATTAGAGTATTCACCTAAATATCTAATTTATGGTTAGAGTAGTCAATTTCATATAATTGGGTGTATTTTAATAATTGCCTGAGCAAAAAAGTAGTATCATTTTCATAAGTCAGAATAAAGAAACTCATTTGGCCTTGTCCATTGTGTTATCTAGTTCATTATATGAGAAAGAACTCATGATATAAAACTATTAATACAGTTGTTATTACAAGAAAGAATTATTAATGTGCCTTAATTTATACATCATCTTTCTGATTATATATGGGCTATAACCAGAAGGAATGCTTATTTCCTGGTGACTTTGAATAAAGCAATAATCTATTGATAGGAAATCAAGGATGTTTACTAAATGGAACTGAATGATATATTTGTTTTTACTTGCAAATAAATACTTTCATCAGCATACATAATGACAACCACATATCTACCATTATATATTGTCAAATTCATCAATCCTTTATTCCATTTAATGAAACTATCTGTCTGAGTAATAAAATGTGATGATATATTTGAAAGAAGTATAATCATTCTGTTCCCATGCCTCTTAGTAGTATGACCATAATCCTGCATTCTCAAGATCATTTTTAAGGTCATAAAGGGGTATATTTTATTTTTAAGGTCATTTATTTTTAAGATCATTAAGGGGCATGTTTTATTTCCTTAGTTATTTCTAATTTAATAATATTTCATTATCAGTATCAATTCAATATCAATTAAGTCTAATAACTAATCCCCACTTTGCTAAATAAACTGAGAAACATTTTTTTCTGAGAAGCATTGGTTCATCTCTCTCTCCCTCCACATATGTATATAGTTATATATCAATATTGACATTATTATTTCTATAGTTATATGACAACATTCTTATTTTCTAGGCTTAAATAATCATCAAGGCTACTGACTATATGATTTCTTAACAGCATAATAAAACATACAATAAAGACAAATAATCACAGTGTATCAGCTATGAGAAATTTCATGGCAAAAGTTATATCAGGAGAATAACTAATACTTTATATTTTGTAACATGGAATTCACAGTATGAGATAAGATTAGAAAGGAACATGGTAACCAGTCAGTGAATGACTTTAAGTATCAGACTGAGAAGATTGATTTTGTCCTAGTCAATGGAGAGACAAAGAAGGTTTTTTTAAATTGTTGAATAATATGGTCAGATGTATGCATCAGGAAGATAATCTGAGTTACCATGTGAAGGCTGAATAGTAAAATGCAACGCAGTGATACCAAGCAGGAAACTATTTTAAGAGTTCCTATGAGAGGGAATGGGATCCTGAACCAGAACACTGACAATGTCAATGAGGACAACATAAAAAGCAAAGTAGTAGATGGAAATATGTAAGGGAAATATTTCAGTACAAGTTACATTTTTTCTAATTTTTATTGCTTATTGTTAGTCTCTGAAAAATTAAAAATGAAACAAAGGCAAAACCAATTAACTATAGTGCTAGCCTTCATATATAGTGGTGATGCTACTTACATAGGTGAAAGACAACATGAGTATTTTCCTAGTCCTATGGAAGTATCCACTTTTCTCACTTGGATGAGCAGCTATATGGCTTCACAGACATATAATTCTTTACTTTGCTCTGGCAACAACCCATGTCCCTCATATTCTTTGCATAGGGCCAGTTCCCTCTCTGTACTGTGCCAGGGAAGGACATTTGATTTTCACTGTTGGTCTCTGTTTATATTGATTTCACATATAGTAACCTTACCCCTATGAGGATGGTTTAACCATAGATAATTGGGCTTCTGATTTGGGGGCTAGAAGTTCACAAAGACAAAGCCCATACTGATATACTTTTCAATCTAGTCTCCATCTTCATTTTTAATTACATGGTGGTTTAAAGGAAAATAAAGTAACAAAATGGCCTAAACCATGGAGAACTGGTGCTTCAAGCTACTTTGTGAGAAAATTAGAAGGGATATAAATAGGACACAGTCAATAGACCTGCCCCCTACCCCACCCCCAATTTTATTTTTTTTCCCTCTAGTATAAAACTTTTCTTCAACCAAGGCCAAAAGAGGATCTCATTTATCATTATTTTTTGGAGCAGAGAGGGAATAAACAGTTACAGTATGAAATGTGTCTTTATAAAACAGAGAGTTTCACACATCTACCAGACATCAGTTTATAGATAAATTTCAGCCTTTTAATTAAAAATGAAGTAGTGGTGAGAAGTATGGATTCACACCCAATGATGCGAATTGAAGTCAGTAATAAGAATGACAAAGTACACCTTTGAAAACTGTCATACTTTACTTGGCACAGCCTACAGGTATAGTGAGGTACAAACCTGATATGATGGGTGATTTTTCAGGCCACTAATTTTGTTACTCCCTGGGAAATGATGTATGGATGATCTACAGTCATGAAAATCATAGAAAAATAATAAATCTAACGTAAGAAAACATTTTGGAGGACATCTAGTCCCATCTTTACATTTCACAAAGTGGGGAAATTGAGGTTCATTGTAAGCATCACAGAGGTCATCTCATCCTCCCTTCTCATTGCACAGTTGTGGAAACTGATATTCTGAGACCTATAAAAGTTTCATGAGGTACCAAAAGTAATAAACAGCAGATCTGGTATAATGAAAGTGCTTAATAAACATCTGTTGACTGACAACTGAAGTTCCATGTCTCCATTTTCAATTTCAAATTCAATGCTCTTTCTATGATAACCCAAAGTGTTACCAGGATCACTGATGAGTGTGAAGTGGTTACTAGGGCTATGGAGCACTGAGCTGAGTAGCCAAAGGATTTACCTCTGGGTTAGAAACAGAAGACCAAATCCCTATCAGAAGCTGGGGTTAGTGCTAGGATCAAATTGAATCTGAGGAGGGAGGGAAATAACATGACCTGGGGCAACTGTGAATCTAGGATGATGGAGAGGATTTGAGTTGCATACAATTTACACAATTTGTTGTACAGTTTCTTTGCCTGTTTCCTGGGCCTGTCCATCTCCCTCTAAATTGACTGCAGCTGCATTGCTCCCCAGCAAGCAGCATTGCTCACTAAGAAAATGGTCTACTCTATGCAGAAGGAGGCAAACAATATTATTCATGTGAATCTGGGAAGACATTCAAAGTGATGTTTTCATTCACAGTCTTATTTCCATGATGACAAGAAGTTATAGCAGCAAACCATTAGACACAAAGCTGTTGCACTGGTTAATAGATTAAACATTAAAAGGAAAATTTGAAATTGTGATTTTACTGATGTAGTGGAATGTTTCTCTTCTGATACAACTCATCCCATCTTAAAAGAGTTATCTGTGACATTGATTTGCTCATGATCATTCAGAGGGAGAACTTGAGCCCAGGTTTACTTGACATCAAGGGCAGCTTTCTGCAAACAATGCCACACTTTTCATGATTGAATACAGAATTATAGAATTTTATATTCAGAAGGATCCATCCCCCTCATTTTATTCTAGGAAGACTCTAGATGTTAAGTGACTTGCCCCAGGTCATATAATCTGGTTGTGGCAAAGCCAAGACTACCCACTTTCTTGGACCAAATCTGTACTGATGACTGAGAATACCTTGGAAGTAACTTTTAAAAGTAAAACCCTGATTGGAATTTGTTTTGCCATTTCCTCCTAAATGCGGAGTGCAGACAAATTTAGTTAATTGGGCTTTCTCTTTAGATGGGTGCTGGGTAATTGATCATTACCATCCAACCACTCAGCACCATGCCATATGCAAATACTATAACTGATGATTGAGAAAGATGAAATCGAATGAATGAGAAGGATGAAAAGAGTTATCTTCTCCTGAGTACATCCTATGTGCTTAGAAAATGTGTGAAGGAGAATCTGAGCCCATTTTCACTGAGAAATGGGAGGATTTATTTCTCTATAATTGTCACTTTTACATTGCAGGGATAATCCAATAGTAGACGTAATATTTGCTCAAGATATCTTATTCTTGCAAATAATTCATTTAAAATTCTAACAAGGTTACTTTGGCTATCCTGGGAAATAAGTCTGCAGATGTTACATCTAAGCTGCAGGTGGCTCGAAAGTCACATTCTTAATACAGAATATACCTTCAGATTTTTTCCCAACTGCTCATGAAGTATATTGTGCCAACTTCAAGAATTCCTGGAAGTGAATTTTGATTCAATTAAGCAAGATTGTGATGGCCTATCTTTAAGAAGAAGCATCTTCAAATCCTAAGCCTCTAGTTTGTGTATTGAATGCATTTTCCCCTACACTCTGAGCTATTCCTGCTTGGAGATCTGGTGCTACCCTTCCCACCTCTCATGATTTATGCATTTAGGAAACAGCTGGCAAGAAGGGAGAATGGAATGAGTGACCTTGGAACAGAACATCTTATTGACTCAAAAAGAAATTAAACTATAATTAAACTGTATTTTAAGCATCAGAACCATGCCAAAATGGTTGGCAAAAGTATTATTTTTCTTTCCAATTTTAGTTTCCTTCAGGTGTCCATTAATTCATTTTCTGAATTATCTATTAAGGACCTACTATGTGCTCTCGTTAATGAGAAAAGTAAAAAGACAGAACCAGGTTTAATTTTCCTAAATTTTACTTTCTCTCTTAATTTCTATGCATGCAAATAAAAATAAAATGTGTATAATTTAAGTAAAGAGTTCATCAGCATTTTTAGATCACTTTCTTGAAATAGAGGCCTGGACTTGGATTCAGGAAGACTTACTAGTCATGTGATTTTGGGCAAGTCATTTAACCTCTATTAACCTCAGTTTACTCATATTAAGAATGAGGATAATAATGGCACCTGTCTTCCAGACTTTTTTGTAAAAGTAGATAAAATGAGACACTTGGAAAGTGCTTTACTAACTTTTAAGCAAGAGCTGGTTATTGAGAACCTTTATCAATGACTTCTTCATCTATCTGTCAGCTACAAGTAACCTCAGAGGACATCTACTTCAATCCTCTATCAGCTGAATAAATGATTATCCAACCACCACTTAAAGATTTCTAGTGCTAGGGAAGCAACCCCATCTATTGTGTCACAGAACTAATTATCTGGAAGTGTCTCTATATACTGAGCTTCCTAATAATTTGTAAACACTCATTCTATTTCTCTTCTCTAAGATGTAGGACAAGCAAACTAATCTTTCTTCCACATGAGAATGCTTCTAATGCTTAACGTCAGTAATTATGTCCTTCTTAAATCGCCTTTTCTGTCAAATAAACTAATGTTTCCCTATCTGAGGAATTTTGACCCCTAGGAGACCTCAGAGTTATTATAAATGATCTGAAAATCCTTATGTAAGATAAACAACAGGGATTTTGACCTTTATTTAGTTCCAACAGATATACAACATGACAATATAATAAATAAGCAAATATATAGTCTCTAGCCAGAATAAATAAGGGTCTGCACATGTATTCATTGTTACTTTTCAAATGTGTGTAGATGAGATTGTGATAAACTACAAATTCATTTAAAAGAGTTTATAAATCTATCACCGTCTTTCATCAATACATTGTTCTTTTAATCAGTGGGTGACAGTCGAATGAGTCTGACCAGGATAGGGACCACTTTTCTTTTATTGTAAAAAACCAGCCTTCATAATGAGAAAGACTAAGATCTAATGAGAGAAATAACACCAGTGATTTTTTTCAGATCATTGCATGGTTTGACATTTAATCACCTCCTCACCCTGTTCTCTTGCTCTAGTTTATAATAATCTTTGCTAAAACATCTTGCTAATATTAAGCACTGAACTATAGTAGGTTTGTCCCCCTATACTTCTAGTCACTGTACTTCTATTAATTCAGTCCAAGATTGGATTTACTTTCTTTTCATTTTTTCATGGGCTTCTAAGTCACACTTTTAAACTTTGCTTTCTCTAAAACAGGTCTTTTCTTACATGTGAATTTCTACCTGATTACTTCTCTTTGGTATTGGGATTGTTTTTCCTTTTTTTCTTTAAGACTTCAATTCAAAGTGATGTTATGCAGTTGTCTGATACTTTGTGGTTCTCTATGGAATTTTCTTGGTAAAGATTCTAGAGTGATTTAGCATTTCCCTCTATAATTCATTATAGAGATGTGGAAACTGAGGCAAGCAGTTGCCAAGGGTCATGTGGACAGGCCAGATTTGAACCCAGGAAGAGCAGTGTCCCTAACTCTAGGACCAGCACTTTATCTACTGTGCCCCCTAGCTGCCCCTCAATTTACAGTTTAGTATTCTTATTTCTCCCTCTGTGCCCACTGGTATATTTAATTTAAAAACAACATTCAAATATCAAGAAAATGACTTACCTCTTTGATTAACATTTCATACATGATAGAGCTAAAACATTCTGTACGATTTGCACAATTCTTTGATTTTTCTTTATGGGGGATGGGAGTATTATACCAGATCAGAAAGAGAGTGTAAAAGCCTCAAGAGGAGGGCCTAGGTATTGTTTAACTTTTAATATGAACACAGACTAGTACAACTATATTCTGAATAAGTGCCTACCCACTGATCATTAATACTCCATATATACTCTAGAAAAATCAAACAAACACACACACATATTATCCCACAAATCACAGAACAAATTCATTAATTCTAAAAGTAAGTCTATAAACTTCAGATAGCAGAATCTGAAGTTTGAGTTACTTTAGTAGCAGTTTTATTATCTCCGAATATCAGCATGAAATATCAAATTAGAAATCTAAAATTGGAGAATTTAATAAAATCAAAAGCAAGAAAATTATTGAACTTATAAATATAAACAAGAATTGGTTTTATGAAAAAGCCAATAAAATAGATAAACCTTTGATTAATTTTATTTAAAAAAGAAGGAAGAAAATCAAATTACTAGTAGCAAAATGGGGAAATGTGAGGTCAGCACAAGTAAGGAGGAGATTAAAGAAATAATTCAGAACTTTTTGGCCCAGTTTTGTGCCTATAAAATGATAATCTATATGAAATGGATGAATATTACAAAACAAATATGCTACCCAATTAAATGATGAGGAAATTAATTCAAAAAGCCATCAAGAACTCCCTAAGAATATATCTCCAAGGCCACATGGGTTCATAAGTGAATTTTATCAAACATTTAAGGAACAATTGGATCTAATTCTATATAAGCTCTTTGGAAAAATAGGAAAAGATGTAACTCTGCCTAATTACTAATGATGATACCTAAACCAGGAAGGGTCAAAACAGAGAAAGTAAATTATAGACCAATTTCTCTAATGAATATGCATGGAAAAATTTTAAATAAAATCTTAGCAAAGAGATTACAGCAAGTTATCACTACAATAATATGTTATGATCAAGCAGGATTTATTCTAGGAATGCAGGGTTTGTTCAATATTAGGAAAATTGTCAGTATAATTCACTGTCAGTAACAAACCTACAGATATCATATAATTGTCTCAATAGATGTTGATAAAGCTTTTGACAAAATAGAGCACCCATTCCTATTACTAACACTAAAGATTGTTCCTTAAAATGATAAGCAGTATCCATCTGAAACCATCAACAAATATTATATGTAATGGGGATAAGCTAGAGTCATTCCCAATAAGATGAGGTGTAAAACAAGGATGTCCATTATCACCACTACTGTTCAATATTGAACTAGAAATGTTAGCTTCAGCAATGAGAAGAAAAAGAAATTGAAGGAATTTGAATTGGGAAGGAAGAAATAAAAACTCTCACTCTTTGCAGATTACATGATAGTATACCTAGAGATCCCTTAAAAAAATCTTCTAAAAACTGGAAAAAATTAGTAACTTTAGCAAAGTAACATGATATAAATTAAACCCATATAAATCCTCAAAATAAATCACAAGCAAGATACAGCAGGAAGAATTAGAAAGATAAGTACCATTTGAAATAACTTCAGACAACATAAAATACTTGGGAGTCTACCTGCCAAGGCAGACTCAGAAAATCTATGAAAACAACTTTAAAACCCTTTTCATACAAATAAAATCAGATTTAAGTAAGTGAAAAAATATCAGCTACTCATAGATAGGCCGAGCTAGTATAATAAAAATGACAAGTCTACCTAAATGAAACTACTTACTTAGTGCCATACCCATCAAACTTCCAAAAAATTACTTTAAAGTGCAAGAAAAAGTTGCATGCAAATTCATATGGAGAAACAAAATGTCAAGAATATCAAGGGATTTAATGGAAAAAAAAGTACAAAAGAAGGTGTCTTAGCCTTACTAGATTTAAAATTATATTAGAAAGCATCAGTCATCAAAACTGTCTGATACTGCTTAAGAAATAGAGTGGTGGGTCAGTAGTATAGACTAGGTGCAAAAGAGAGTTCAGCTTCTGGGATAAGAACACTCTTTGATTAAAAAAATTGTTGGAAAAATTGGAAGATAGTATGGCAGAAACTTGGATTAGATCAACATCTCACATGCTATACCAAGAGAATAAAATTAGGTGCAGGATTTAGACATAAAAGTTAATATTATAATCAAATTAGGAGAACAAGGAATAGCTTACCTGTCAGATCTATGGAAAGGGGAGCAGTTTATGACTAAAGAAGAGATAGAGAGCATCATAAGCAACAAACTGGATAATTTTGATTACATTAAATTAAAAAAAAACTTTTACATAAACAAAACCACTGTAACTCAGATCAAAGGAAATGTAAATTGGGAAGCTATTTTTAGAAGTAATGTTTCTTTCAAAGGACTCATTTTTAAAATACATAGCAAACTGAGACAAATTTATAAAAAAGGAAAATCATGGGGGGAGGTGGAGTCAAAATGGCAGCATGAGAACAGGTTTGTCCAGGAGCTCTCTCTAAAATATTTTTAAAAGTCTTAAAATTATGACTACATTTTCAAGAGACAGAACCCACAGAAAGTTCCAGCAAGGCAATTCTCCAGCTCAAGGTGAACTGGAAGATCATGGGAAGCCTCTGTTCCATGGGGTTGCTGCACCAGAGTGAAGGAGCTCCAGCCTTCCAGATACAGCCAGTGGCGTATCTGGGTCCCCAGAGAGCCCTGGCTCCTGTTAGTAGAAGAAGTTTCCTGTCCTGCCAACCCAGGGCACAGGAAGCACAACTTGGAAGATCAGCAGGGAAACCTCTGACAGAGCAAGCACAAAACCCAGGTCAACTTAGTCCTCAGTTCAACCATGGACCTCAGCACAGTGCAGAGCCCAGAAAATGGAAGTAGGCTTATGGAGGCTCCCAGCAGGGATCTGCCCAGCAGATACTGCCAGGACACTCAGCTGACGGAAGGTAAGATGGTAGAGGGAGGCTGCCAAGGTCTCTCCTCTGTCCCCAGTAAAGAACTCTTGTGTTTTGGTCATATTCAGACCCTGGTCTCAGTCTGGGCACCCCACAATGCCATAGAGAAAAGACCTTCTAAAAGCTCCAGGGCAGAGGTGTGAGCTTGTGAATGTCCACAGACTAGAGCACAGGCCAGGAAAGTGGTCAGAGCCTCTCAAAAGAACTTCAATGAACTGAGGTCCATATGGAGTTGTCCCAATAATACTCAAAAGCTCTGGAAGCACCCCAAAATCAAGGTATCGGCTGGGGAAATGAGTAAAGAGAAAAAAGGAACCTGACCATAGACAATTACTTTGGTCCCATGGAGAATCAAAACACAAACTCAGAAGATGAGAAAGTCCAAGCTTCTATATCCAAAGCCTCCAAAAAAGTAGGAATTGGGCTCAAATTATGGCAGAGCTCAAAAAAAGATTCTGAAAATCAAGTAAAGAAGGTAGGGGAAAATTGGGAAGAGAAATGACAGAGATGCAGGAAAAAACATGAAAACCAGGTCAGCAGCTTAGTGAAGGAGATCCACAAAAATGCTGAAGAAAACAACATGTTAAAAACTAGTTTAGGTCAAATAGAGAAAGCATGGATCTGCCTTTAAAATCAGAATTGGTCAGATGGAAAAAGAAATAAGAAAGCTCTCTAAAGAAAACAACTCCTTCACAGGTAGAATGGAACTAAAGGCAGCTGGTGACTTTGTGAGGAATCAAGAAACAATAAAACAATACCAAAAGACTGGAGAACTAGAAGAAAATGTAAAATATCTCATTGAAAAGCAACTGATCTGGAAAATAGATCCAGAAGGAACAACATAATTGTTGGACTATCTGAAAGTCATCATCTAGAAAAAAACCTTGACTTCATTTTTAAAGAATTGCTACAGAAAAATTTCCATGATATCCTAGAAACAGAGAGTAAAATAGAACTTAAGAGAATCTACTGATCTCCTCTGGAAATAGATAAAAAAAAAATAACCCCCAGGAATATTATAGCCAAGTTCCAGAACTACCAGGTCAAAGAGAAAACTATGTAGGCAGCCAGAAGTAAACAATTCAAATATCATGGAACTACAGTCAGGATTATTTTAGGACTCATTAAAATCCACATTAAGAGCTCATAGGGCTTGGAATATGACATTCTGGAAGGCAAAAGAGCTTGGAATGCAACTGAGAATCAACTACCCAGCAGGACTGAGCATTTTCCTGGGGGGAAAATATGGACTTTCAATGAAACAAGGGAATTTCAAATGTTCCTGCTGAAATGGCTAGAGCTGAACAGAAAGTTTGATCTTCCAGTACTCAATTGAAGTATAGAGAGGGTGGATGAGAAGGGTAAATTATGAGGGATTTAATGATGATGATGAGCTGTGTGTATTCCTACATGGGAAGATAATACTGATAATACTCATTTAAACCTTCTCATTTATTGGAGCAGTTAGAAGGAGAATATTTAGACAAGGCACAGGAGGGACCTGAATCTGAAGTAATAATATATTGAAAAAATAGAATCATTGAGTGAAAAGGGAATGTACTGGCAGAAAGAGAAAGGTGAAGACGAATAAGTTAAGATATTTCATGTGTAAGAGTCAAGAAATAGCTTTTTCAATGGAGTGGAACAGGGGAAAATGGGGGAGAATGAGGGAGCCTACATTCTCACTGGAAATGGCTCAGAGAGGACACAACATATATATATATATATATATATATATATATATATATATATATATATATATATATATATATATATAATAGGGAATAGAAATCTAGAAGAAAAAGGAGAGAAAGGGGATGGGAGAATGGGGATGGGGAAAGGAGGGGGGATGTAGATGACAGATGAGAAGGTAGATCATGGGGATGCAACACATTTTCTTTTTACTTTTAGCAAGGTGGTGGGATTGGGTGGCATGTCTGGGACCATGAGGTTGGGTGGTTAATGGGTCTTTGGAGTGGGATTTGGGCCTGGGGTCTTCTGGCCCCAGGAATGTGCTCTGTCCATTGCACCACCAGTCTACCCCACAGCACACCTTTGGAGAGGGACAGAGTAAAAGGAGAGAGAAAATATGATAATAGGTTATGGGGAGGAATAGATGGAGGGAATTAGAATCATCAATAGCAACTGTGGAAAAATATGGAAATAACTTTTCTGATGGACTTATGATAAAGAATGCCATCCACCCTTGAGACTGAGCTGATGGTATTTGAACAGAGACTGAAGCATATTTTCTTCTCTTTCTTTCACTTTCTTTCTCTTGTTTTTTTTTTTTTTCATTTTTGTGGGGGGAGAAGGGGATTATGGTTTTACAGTTACAAGACTATTTTAGTAATGTGTAAATAAATTAAAATGTAAATTAAAAAATAAAATAGTACAATAAGACAAAAACAAAAATAAAAGTAAAAACAGGAAAACAAAAAATAAGTCAGTCCCCATCTGACAAATGGTCATAGGACATGCAAAAGCAATTATTGGATGGAGAAACTAAACCTATCTAGTCGTGTTAAAAATTGCTCTAAATCATTATTGATTAGAGAAATGCAAATTAAAACAACTCTGAATTGCTCCCTCATACCTCTCAGTTTGACCAATATGACCAAAAAAGGATTATGATCAATGTTGGAAGGGATGTGGGAAATCTGAGACACTTATACATTGTTGATGGAGCTGTGAACTGATCCAACCTTTCTGGTGAGCAGTTTGGAATTATGCCCAAAAGGCAATAAAAATGCATATATCTTTTGATGTGGCAATGTCACTACTGGGACAATACCCTGAAGAGATCATGAAAAAGCGTGAAAATGTCACAAGTACAAAAATATTCACAGCAGCTCTGTTTGTTGTGACAAAGAATTGGAAATCGAGGGAATATCCATCAATTGGGAAATGGCTGAACAAATTGTCATATATGTATGTGATGGAACACTACTGTTCTATTAGAGATAAAGAATGATGGGATTTCAGAGAAGCTTGGAAAAACTTGCATGTACTGATGCTGAATGAGATGAGCAGGACCAGAAGAACATTGTACACCCTGACAGCAATATGGGGATGATGATCAAACTTAATGAACTTGCTCCCTCCATCAGTGCAATAATAAGAGACAATTTTAGGGTATTTGTGATGGAGAATACCATCTGTATTCAGAGAAAGAACAGTGGAGTTTAAACAAAGACAAATGATTATTATTTTCAATTTATTAAAATATTGTCTTATATACTGCATAATTTTACTCTCTCTAATATTTTATTTCTTCCTCAAAGATATGTTTTATTTTCTCTCAAGACATTTAATTTTGATTATTGCATAGCATGGAAGCAATGTAAAAATTACCATATTGCCTTCTGTGGGTGGGGAGGGGGAAGGGAAGGAAAGGAGGGTGGGGAAAAATTGCAAAATTCAACCTTACAAAAAATTATAGGTTGATATTACTATTGTATATAATTAGAAAACAAATAAATTATTTATATAATTAGAAAAGAATACAAGGAGTTACACAAAAAAATCATTGATCCCTGAAGCAAGTAAAAAACAAGCAGCTTATGACTGTTTTCATATGAGTACTCATATGAGTACAGTGTAGAAACAAATACGAACAATTGTTTCACCAGCAGATATGCAGAATAAATCCATGAAAGTTAATAATGAAGATGATGATGATTACATTTATACTGTGCATCATTTTCCAAATTACTTTAAATACATTGGCTAATTTGATTTGTCAAAAAGAAAATAAAACAGAAAACCTTGACTTCAGGAGCCCTGGTATGTTTTAAGTATGCCACCATGGACTGTTGTTGGGGATGAAGAATGGGTTTTATACTTACACTGCATTACAGGGATGTAATGAGTGAGGGAATCTATTTCCATGTCTGTTGGGCCACAGTTGAAGTCCTTTCTCACTCCCTTCCCTCACACTTCCCAGTTTTTCTATAGGCAGCCCCACAAAGTCTGATTTATCCTGTATAATCTCTCTCTCTTAGTAAAGCCTTAATAGAAATAGTGACTTTTAGACTCCCTCCCCCATTTCCTGATGTACATGACATAGATTAAGGTCAGGGCAGGGAAATTGTTGGGTTATCATTACCCTCCCAGTCATTCCTATTTGATTTAGATGTTCTCCACAGATTCTAGAAGAAAAAAGAGCAAAGGCATTTACTATTAGCCTAGTATGCAGTAGAATCTGTGCTAAATAAATGTTATTTTATTTGATCTACATAACATCTCTCCTTTGCCTAGGATAGGTTTACCAGTGGCTGTACCCCCGTAGGTGACAGCAAAAGGCCCAGGCTTCATTGATGAAGATCAGTAGATGATAGGAGAAAACAGTTTGATAATTATAATAACAGCAGATGCAGTGTAAAGAGACTGAAGATGTGAAGTTTGAAAGAGAATAATTTTATATCAACAAAAGATGTTGGTAACTCTAAAGCAAGGGTGGTGAATGTCCATCCTCGGGATCCTAAAAGGTCTGTGAAATCATTTGGCCTGCTACTGCCAAGGCACCTGCATATGGTACCTGACTTAAATAAATCCAGGAGCTTTTTAGGGGTGAACTGATTGAATACTTGACCAAATATAGCAGGCTAATTTTTAAGTTTAATTTTACATGATCTGAAAATGATGTTATAAAGAATCAAATGGTTATTGGAAGGAAAATGTTTCCCCACCCCTCCTCTAAAGGGTCAAAGGTGTGAATTGACCCAGACATGAATGTACTCTGCTCCATGAGATGCTCTTCACATCACTTGGATGTCTGTATCTTAGGAAATCTTTGGCAAAGAATTTGGTCTTCCTTCTCCAACTCATTTTATAGATGAGAAACTGAGGCAAACAAGGTTAAGTGATTTGACTAATGTTACACAACTAAATGATGAGGCTAGATTTGAACTCAGAAGTTCAATTTTCCAGACTCCAGTTCTACCACTCTATAAACTGTGCCACAAAGCTACCCCTAAACTACAGCAAAATTTCTTGCATACGTTCTACTTAGAGAAATATTTGATTGGTGTCAGATACAGAAAGATATTTATTACCTGAACAGTTTCCCCTGACCTTAATTGTAACTCTAAAAAATTCATGACCGAGATTTGCATTATAACCTTTCCAGACAAGGTTACAAATTGCTATCACTTACTGAGCTGGTACTTTGTCAAAGATATTTCTTTACTTTTTCTTTTTTTTCTCATTTTTTTCCCTCTCTGGCACTGATGCTTATATTATTTTGAGAACAATGATACACCTAATTTGCCTTTGCAAATGGGAGCAATTAAAATAACTTAACAAAAAATGACAAAGACTCTTCAATTACTTATGGATAAAGAAGGAATGATAACAGCTCTGTTGACTCACCTGTTTTCAAGACTACAGTAAGCCTGGAGGTTCAGGTGTAATTAGTATAGACAAATGACTCTAGATATTATGTTCAAACCAACTAGTTCAGACAAATTCACTAAGGAGTCAGAAGAGAAGATGGCGCCAGTTGGTGGCATCATTATCATTATGTGCAGAAAACTTGTAAAGCAACAATACTAATAACATATCTTTATCTAATCTCCACAAATAAATATCCATACATATATATGGCTTTATGTATAACCACAAACATATGTAATAGTATATGTAAATACATATATGTAGGTATTTCATTTTATCATTTCTTCATGACTTTCTGTCACGTAGGAAATGGAAGGTATTTTACACATATATGTTGGTATTTTTTTTATCATTTCTTCATAGCTTTCTGTAGGAAATGTCATGTAGGAAAATGTAAGTATTATCCTTATTTTATAGAAAAGTATACTAAGGTTCAAAGAAGTAAAAGGGAACCAAGGTGGAGTAAAGAACACTGAGACAAGAAGTCTTTGATTCAAATTAGAGGTTTGACCTTGGGAAAATCACTGAGGTAATCACTTGGAAAAGACTGAGATTTCGGTCGAAACTTCCTAAAATGAAGACCATAGTATAGGGTACTTATAAGATCAGTCCACAACTCTAAAACCAATGATGATTATTATATTAAGTGACAAAATTAGGGCATTTGGATGGCAGGATTCAAATACAGGTCAAAGTTTGGTCTACTACAGCATTATCACTGCAGAATCATATGATGTGCTAAGGTTAGAAAGGACTTGGAAGCCTCAAGATGCTTCCAGATTGAAATAGCTATTAAATACATCTGGACATAGGCACTTAAATCCTGAACTGCTATAGTCAGAAAATTATGGGAAGTCTGCAGAATGAGCCCTCAATTGGGCAGTTGGAGAAATGGATAGTGCATTGGGCCTTGAATCAAGAATAGTCATCTTTCTGAATTCAAATCCAACCTTAAGACACTATGTGACCCTGGGCAAACCACTTAATCCTGTTTGTCTCAGTTTCCTCATCTGTCAAATGACCTGGAGAAGGAAATGGCAAACTCACCTAGTATCTTGGCCAAGAAAAACCTAAATGGGTCACAAAATGTTAGACATGATTGAAATGTAACAGACTACATGAATGCTGTTTTAAGGAAAGTCTCATTATAGTTCATGTATTGGTTTTACAATGAGTAAAGATACTGTACATAATTGACCAGGGAGAATGGTACTTATGTCCTCTGCCTACTTCACCAGTTACCTTCCTTTGGGGAGGGATATCTCATATTCCTGTTCTCTTACTGTCCCAATATGTCTTACCTGAAGGAAGATGTTGGAATGACAAAATTTTTCTCTCTAAGCTGGTGGTATCAAACTCAAATAGAAACAGGGGACTCCTAATTCATACAGAAAGTTCCCTTGGGCAATATACTGATTTAATTTTAAAATGTATTATTATCTATGTTTTAATGAATTTTTATTTACTTTGTTAAATATTTCCTAAATATTCTCCAATCTGGTTTGGGTCATACTAGGGACTTGTATGGAAGACTTCATTCAGTGCCAGTGGCATGTCTGACATGTCTGCACTAAGTCATTTTAATGCCCATCCCTCAAACCAGCATGTGACAACAGTCAAAGATCCTAACAGCCTTAGTAAACATCCTACTTTCTCAATAAGTGCTACAAGGTGATGTGGTCATTTGAGTATTGGACCTGAAGTCAGGAAGACATATTCCAGAATTCAAATCTGGCCCTAGATATTTCATAATTATGTGTGACCCTCTAGATTCTTCCTAACTGTGTGTGAACCTGGACAAGTTGGCCTCAATTTCTCATCAGTAAAATGACCTGGAGAAGGAAATGGCAAATCACTCCAGTATCTTTGCCAAGAAAATCCCAAATAAAGTCAAAAAGAGCTGGACAGGATTGTAATTGCAGTGGAAGCAGCAGTAGCAACAGAACCATCAACAATCTCAATAAAACTACACTTACCACCAGGACTGTTTGGTGGTGCAGTGGATAGATAGAACACTGGCCCTGGAGTCAGGAGGACCTGAGTTCAAATTTGATCACAGACACTTAATAATTGCCTAACCGTGTGTCCTTGGGCAAATCACTTAACCCTATTGCCTTCAATAAATACATATTTTTAAAGAAGAAAAAAATCAGTTATCAGGAGTCCATCTGGTCAAAAGCTTGACTATTGAGAATGCTTTTAAAATTTTACATATAGAAGAATGAGGCATATGATACTCAAACCAAACTAGCCAACATGACCTCTGACAGTTTTCAAGCTGCTTTTTCATTTCTCTCTCATAGTCAATCTCTTTGGATAAATGAAGTAACATTTTTTCCCTTTCCATTTAATTTATTTTTTGTTTTTATTTTTTTAATTTTCATCCATATACACATTTATATTTTTAAGTTATAAAATTTCCTTCCATCCTTCCCTCCCTTCCCACCCCCCCCCTTAGCAACAGTCATGTTAGCATTGTATAAACATATTTTTGATAAACAGGTTTACAGATTAGTTACTTTAAGTATGAGGAATCAGGATTAAGGGAAAGAGATAAATGAGAGATAATTTTTATAAAGTATTCATCAAATTCTGAAGGGCTGATTTTTGTTTTTCTTTTTGATTTGTTTGTTTTTCTTCCTCTGGATGGGAATAACATTGTCCTTAGCCAGTCTAACAGGCTTGTCCTGGCAGAGAGGAGCTGCTTCCATCAAGGTACTTTTTTTTGTTTGTTTTTTAGGTTTTTGCAAGGCAAAAGGGGTTAAGTGGTTGCCCAAGGCCACAGGGCTAGGTAATTATTAAGTGTCTGAGACCGGATTTGAACCCAGGTACTCCTGACTCCAAGGCCGGTGCTTTATCCACTACACCACCTAGCCGCCCTGCATCCAGGTACTTTTGTCCTTTCTAAAGTTTTCTGCTCAGAAGTACACATTGGACTATGAGAGAGATCTATAATATAAATAATAACTCCATGGCTATTTCAATGGTCATCCATGCAAAAGATGTACCAGAATCCATGTTTGATGTTCAAGTAGGTCAACCACAACTCCTGTTCTGGGGTGTTTTGTTGGAATCGGGATACCTGTCTTGGGTCCTTGAGTTTTACCCAGTGGCCTACATTTGCAAACCCTGGCTGCCTTTTCAAGTGCATTTTTATCCCCAGTTCTTTCTTTCCCCCAAGCCTATCACTAGATTAGTACATTTCTGGTTGCTTTTTCCTGCTTATTGGACTTTTCTTGTACCTTATTGCTGCATTTATTACTGGCAATGTGTTACACTTCCCCCTTTGCAATTCAGTGTAAGGTATTTTTAATCTACGATTGGCACCATGGAGTTTTCTTGGGAAAAACTCTTGATTCCCTGTGGCTATTATAATTTTTATTTATGGCTGTAATAACTCTAGAAAACCCCTGGATAATCCTTAAGAGGACATTATCCATTGTGCTGTTTCCTGAGGTACTGCGCCTACATATTAAAACTAACTTGTTTCTCACTTCTGTGTCTTCCCAAGGTAAGCATATTTGAGACTAGTGAATTATGTCAACAGAACAAATTGTATATGAGGGAGGGGTGTTCTCTTTGTACTTATCTATGGTTGTTCAGAGCAAGATATAGAGGATAAAGTATACATACTTTACTTGTGCCATAATGGATCTTGTAAAGACACCTGGTTGACATTATTTCAGGGCTGTTCTCTCCATCAGAGTGAGTGTGAAAAAATGAAGAGGGCACTTCTGGGCATGGGGGGGTCACAAGATCAAAGTTCTTGCCCTGTTCCAGACTCTTAGTTGTGCCACCTTGGTCAAGATACCTAATTCACCAGCCTCAGTTTGCTCTTCTTCAAATTGGGTACAATAGCATCTTACTTAGAAAGTTGTTATGAGGTTGAAATAAGACAATATATGAAAATTCTGTGAATGATTATTGTTACCAAAAAGGGTGTCTAAGGACAAATTCTTACTGCCTGTAACTAATGATTAAGTCAAGACAGCTAGATGGCCCAGTGGATAGAGCACCAGTACTGGAGTCAGGAGGACCTGAATTCAAAAATGAACTCAGACACTTAATAATTACCTTGGGCAAATCACAAACCTATTGCCTTGCAAAAATTGTTGCCTTGGAAAAATAAAAAGTAAAATAAAATAAAATAAAAAAACAGTACTAAGTATTGAGAGCCTGATCTTAATTAGTGTATGGAATTTCCACATTGTCATTTCCCTACCTTGAAAAACTCATAGATTCAGGTAAAATATAGAGGGTTTTTATGTCTCCTTTTTTATTGATATTTTATTTTTCCAAATACATATTATGAAAGTTTTTCAACATTCATCCATATGTGCCCCCCCTATATATATATATATTACAAAATTTTTATCTTCCCTTCCTTCCCCTTCCCACCCCCCCTCCTCAGTGGTGAACAGTCAGGTTAATATTGTGAATACATATTTTTGTTAGGCATGTTTATACATTAGTCATTTTTTTCTATGAGGAATTAGGATTAAGGGAAAGAAATACATAAATTTTTTTTAAAAAGTGAACATAATGTTCATTAGATTCTAAAGGAGATTTTTGTCTTGTTTTGTTTTGTTTTTCTTCCTCTGGATGGAGATAGCATTTTCCATAGCTGACCTAATAAGGTTGTCCTAGTTCTCTGGACTGCTAAAAGGACTGCAACCATCAAGGCTGATCATCTCACAATGTTGTTATTAATTATGTTGTTCTCTTGGTTCTATTCCCTTCTCTCAGCATCAAATCCTGGAAGTCATTCCATGCTCCTCTAGAATCTGACCATTTATGGTTTCTTATTGAACAATTCTCATGTACCATAATGTGTTTAATCATTCCCCACAAAATGTAGGAATTTCTATCTACACTTACAGCTCTGCCTTTTTTAAGATAGGTGCTTAAGTTATTATCAACATTAATTGTGCAAAAACTGATTTAGTATTTTAGAAATTTTATTTCATTTGAGCTATAGTATCTGTAAATTACATACTAATATCACCTCCATTTCTGATGACAAAATTGGGACAAAGAATGGCAGATTGCTCAATAAATTTAATAATTATCAGAAGAAAGATACAAACTAGGGCCTTCTTTTTTTTAAAACTTTACTTATTTAAGGCAATGGGCTTAAGAGTGACTTGTCAAAGGTCACACAGTTGGAAATTATTAAGTGTCTGAGACCAGATTTGAATTCAGGTCCTCCTGACTCCAGGGTTAGTGCTCTATCCATTATGCCACCTTGCTTATCCCAAACTAGGGTCATCTTAACTCGAAATATAGTGCTCTGTGAACTAAAAATGTTCCCATTCTCTCTTCCCTTTTTTTTTAACCAGTAAGTGAAATGAACTCAGAAAAGTTAAACAGCTTGTCCAATATCATACACCTAATAGGTGCCAAAGCTGGGGTATTCTATGACAACTATGTCTTTCAGCATTGAATTAAATTTCAATTGAAGGAGTTGTTTTTTAGTCATTTTTAATTCTGACTCTTTATGACCCCTTTTGGGGCCACGTGTATAGTATTAAGTGGAATGACTTTAATTCTTCCCCAGACCATATAGGAAAGAAATACTCAACATATCTGACCTCAGGTATATAGCAGCATAATCCTTGGGAGGTCATTTAAACATGGTCTGCTACAGTATGAAAATGTCTAGGATGAAGCAAGACTCATTTTAGAGGTGAGTAAACTTAAGGCAAACAGGGCTAAGTGAAAAATGGTGAGGTCAGAAAGCCTTCCATTTGAAGCCAGTGGATCTGGGTTTGAATTCCACTTCTGATATTTACTGCCTTACTTCAGGCAAAACTTAGTCTTTCTAACTCTCAGTTTTTACATCTTTAAAATGAACAAGTTGGAATGTATTAAGCTCTAAAGTCCTTTTAAACTGAATTTTATGCTGTAAGAAAAGTGTGCTGTTTATCAGGCTAAAAAAATTATCACTAATTTGGGTCTATTCTTCATTCTGCTTGCTGATTTATCTTCCTTAAGATCAAGATGTAAATCTTTTAAGCTGTTTCAATAATGAGGCAAAAGGTTTACTAAAATAACAGGAATAATGGAGTTGTTTTGGTATGTATTAATAGCAATAATGGAGCTTACATTCATCTAATCCTTCAGAAAATGCCTTCTACTGACCTTTTAGAGAAGATACTGCAAGTTATATGCTCATTATTATGCTCCTCACTTCCTCTTCTTAAAGGGTGGAAAAGACTTAAATCTTTTTCTTCTTTCCAGGTTCAATCAAGAGGCCTCTTCCTTTGGGAAGTCTTTTTTATACCCTAATCTTTTATGTCCTTTCCCCTTTCAAATTATCTTGTAGTCATTTGTTTACATATAACATTCCTCCAGGAGAATGCAAACTCAGAGGACTTTGTTGTCTTTGTTTTTATCTCGATATGCCAGGGGCTGGGTAGAACATTTTGTAACCTGGAAGTGCTTATTAAATGTTTATTAAGATGGATTGCATTTCACTGTTAAGGAAATGAATGTTCAGAGTTATTATTATATGCCCAAGATTACACATGTAGCAAGTAGTGAAACCCAAATTCTCTTATAGACTGGTCTTTCTTTCTATTCCCCCCTCCCCCATTGCTTTGATAGGATTTCTGATTCAGATCTCTTGGTGATGACTCATAGCTTGATTTGCCTTCCTGTAATCCTTTTCATAAGAATAGACATGTGGAGCTGGAAGGGACCTGTAAATAAAAACCATAGACAAGGTGCTAGAAAAGAATTCAGACAATAGATGATCTAATAGCTATGCAATAATATAATAGATATCAATAGTCCTGGAGTCCATGGATAAATTTTTAGGGAGTCCCAAAAAAAGGTGAATGGTGATCTTTATTTCAATATAATTGATTTCTAAGCCAATCTCATTTATTTTCTTTAATACATTTAAAAACATCCTTCTGAGAAAGACTCTATAGATTTCACCGGATGGTGGAGGGGCTCGAGGGGCTCATGAAACTCATAAACAAATGTTAAGGACTCCCTGTTTGGTTCAACACCCTCATTTTAGACATGAAGAACCTGAGACCCATGAAAGTGAATGGGCACGATCAAGCATATACAGGTTCAAAGAACTCAGGTTCTCCTATTTGCAAAACAGCATGCATTCTACTGTAACAAATATAGTATTCTTCTAGGATGTATGAGATGTTCAAGGAGGACTAACACCTCTACCATGAGAATATGATGTGTTTTTTTCAGGTGTTGGTCAGTCACCTTTGGTACCCACCTTTACCCAGCTCTGACCTGTAGCTACAAGGAAATGTAATATGTTCAGAAACCTTACCCTGGCAAATCTATTTCAGTAGATAGATGCTTTCTTAACACTCTCTTTAATTCTCTTTAACTAGATTTTAAGTCCCTGTGTAAAGCAGCTCAAATTTTCTCAAAATCACCACTAGAGAGCATGTCATACTGATATCCCTAGAGAAACTTCTATAGTCATCTCTATGACTTGACAAATCTTTCAAAAAAAGCTTGTTCAAAGAACCCAGTCTGTGCTAAGCTATAAAAAGAATCGAACCTAAATGTCACACAGTGCCATGTGCTAGCTTTTTTCTTTTACTTAGTTTGCCATGTCTAGAGGCATGGCAAAGGATAATGACTTTGCAATCATCTAGAATAAGTTTTCTAAGGATAGCTTTACATTCTATTTTTGACAGGTCATTCACATTACATGAGATTAAAAAAATCAATGAAGTCTACAAAGAAATACAATCATCAGAATAAAAGTCTATTAAGAATTAAAGATGACAAGCTATCAAAATGTAAATGATAGTGAGAATAATACTTCATTTGGTATGCCAAATATAGAAAGATAACATAGAAAACTCATTGCTAAATGTTTATATTTGAATAAGCACGAGTGGTACAAATTCTGTGACAAACTGGAAGCAGACCAAAATGATGAGAGCATAAGAAATCATACTGTAAAATGATTATATTTTAATAAATAATATTTAATCTGGAGAAAAGATTATTTAGATTGGATGTGATATTTAGATACTTGAATGGATATAATATGGAACAGTAGTTAGAGTTATTTATTTTTTTATGTTTTTGCAAGGCAAATGGGGTTAAGTGGCTTGCCCAAGACCACACAGCTAGGTAATTATTAAGTGTCTGAGGCCAGATTTGAACCCAGGTACTCCTGACTCCAGGGCCGGTGCTTTATCCAGTACACCACCTAGCCGCCCCACCATTTTATTTGTTATAAGAGGTTATAACTAGAAAAAAAAGGTGTGAAGGGAGGTTTTTTTTAGACTTCACGAAACAAAAAATATATTATCTGGGCTGCAGTCATCTGGAAACTAATTTGATTCAACATTGAAACAGTAGCCAAAAATGAATGAATTTATCAAAAATGAATCAATGTATCTAATCAATGAAACAATGAATCTAATATCTTAGAATGCATTTAAGAGTTTCCAGTCATGCTTTGTCTTTCTAGTGATACAGTATCTTGAATATTGTTTTAAATTCTAAATAACACATTTAAATAATGAGATTGATAAAGTAGAGGGAGTTTATAGGAGGAGGGTAACCAGTGTGATGAAGAATATTAGTTATCATGCCTCATGGAGACTAACAAACTAATTTACAGAAGCAAAGGTTGGAATGGGCATGGCAGAATGTGCACATGGCGGAGAATTGATAGCAAGGGATGAAAATAATAGACAATCAAGTTTTGGCACCATGAATGAAAACAAACAAACAAACAGAAATGTTCCTAAAAGTTTACTTAGAATATTAAAAGTAGGATCTACTTCATCATATTCTTCCTTACTAGAGGAGTCTGCAAACAAAGCCTGAATAAACATTTCTTGACAATGTTATAAAAGGGATTCTCAATATAGCTCAGACTAGAAGACACATAGTTAAAACCTTCCACCTCATCGATTCTATTAGTTTGCACTGAAAGCTAATTAATTTACTGACTTTTGCAAGTATCCAAAATGAGACATATAGGAAACCCAATTTTCCCCATATATGTATTTTGATATGATTCAAAAATCAAAAAGTAAATCCGATCTTAGTTTGCTATAGTTCCCTAAGATAGAGGTTTAGAAGATTTTTCAACTCAATTAATTAGATGTTTATAATATTACTCTGGTTTGCTAAATGCACATTCTCAATAACTTTCTTTGGTAAGTTGAAAGATAGGAAGAACTGTACTTGAGTTATATCCTTGGATTTTACATCTCCTGGAAAGTTCATCATTGGTTTTCACTGTAGCAAAAGCCATGTCTAAGACAAATCTTACTTCTGATTCAAGGCTCTCTTATCCTTGGAGTTTTGTCACTTCTCTTACTTTCCTGAAGGTGTACATGACTTTCAACCCATTACTCTCCTATATGAAGAGAGAAGAGAGACCCTATATTTGTACCATTTTGACATGAATAATGTTATTCCAAAGTAAGCCTACATAGAGCACTATGCCTGAGTCAGAGAAACCTGTGTTCAAATCTAGGTCCAGAATCTAATTGTGTTGCCTTGAACAAGTCATCTGGCTTGTTTGGCCAAGTTTCCTCAACTATGATATGAAAATAATTACTTCAATTCCTTTGCAGAAGTGTTGTGAAAATCAAATAAGATATAGGTGTAAAATTCTTACCATATTGTGTGAAATATAGTCGGTATTACATAAATGACCATTCCCTTTCTCATCCCCTCCCCACTTATGTAGAAATAAGCAGTAGCATCTACCTGTTATTTTGGGCCTTTTCAATTTCAACTTTTATACAAGGCTAAGCAAAAGATTCCAGCCCTGGTTTAGACCCCTGAGAGCAAAAAGAATCTGGCAGAATAGGAATTCTTGTTGCCCTTTCCTAGAGTAAAATAATTTACACTCCACTTCACCTTTGCCATAGACCAGTAGCTGACAAATCTGTTTTCTTTGTTTCATAAATACCTGTGAGAAATGATTCTTATTCAGTAGTTCATATGCCCAAGAAAGCTCTATGTCAAATATGTCAAGAGATACTTCTTGGCGTATTTTGTAACTTTGGTCTTTTGATGAAGACTTTTACTGAAATGTAGTCTAAGTTGCTTTCATTGACATTTCATTCCAAAACATTCTGTATGACCCTAACTTCATAACTTCTCATGACTGTCTGAATCCCTACTCATCTCTGGATGACTTTTAACTCCCAAGTCTGATGTGATGTTAAGTTTAATTAATACAACTATTCATAGTGCTGCACTATTATAGCTTTCTCTCTAATTCTCTCATTCCTCTATATTCTTTCTTATTTCCCATTCCCTCCAGCCCCTTATATATCAATCAATACCATTGTTCTCTTATTCCTATTATCTATCCTCTATGTTTCTTGCAATGATCTATTCATTTTCATTTCTTTTATTATTAAAATTTTGCAGGTAACTATTTCATTATTCTACTTTTCAAATAATGTAGTTATTTTTCCAACTATATGCAATGATCGTTTTCAGTAATCAATGCTTTGCAAGACTTTGTGTTTCACATTTTTCATTCTCCCTTCCTTCCCTCTTTCCTCCCCACAACAGAAAGAAATCTAATATTTGTTTTACATGAATAAGCATGCTAAACTTAGATCTATATTAATCACAAATCATTATACTATTATCATCATATATTAGTATTTCTCCCATACTTCCATATTGTTGCTAGATTATGTTCTATAATCACATAAAATAAAGCCTATTCAAAATTGAATTCTGTTTTTTGGATAGAAAGAATTACTTTTGCAATATATTTTCTATTGTTTGTTTATGATATTGCAAGTGGTTGCAAAAAATGTAATCTTTAAAACTTGAAGTGATATACAAAGGTGAGAAGAAGGAGGAAGAAAAGGAGAAGGAAATTGAGGATGAAACAGGAATAGGAGGAGGAGAAGAAAAGAAAGAGAAAAGAAAGAAGAAGAAAAAGAAGAGGAATGAAGGAAGAAGGAAGGAAGGAAGGAAGGAAGGAAGGAAGGAAGGAAGGAAGGAAGGAAGGAAGAAAGGAAGGAGGAGGAGGTGGTGGAGGAGCAGGTGGAGGAGGAGGAGGCAGAGGGAGAAGAAGGAAGAAGAAGGAGGAGGAAGAGAGGGGCAGGAGGAAATTCTAATCATTCTTTCTCAGAACCTTGGAATCATTTCAAATTTCTCCCTCTCCTTACATACCTGATCCGATCAATTGAATGAAAGTAGTTTCAAATAAATTCATTAAATGTTAGCTTATTATACATAAGAAATGATGTAGTAGTTAGATTGTTGGACCTGGAATCAGATTCATATTTGAAATCTTGTATTCACTAACTGCCTGGTCCTCAGCAGATCACTTAACTTTGACTTACTAGATCACTTGTTAATATTAATTTAACTAAGGAAAAAAAGAGATCTGATTCAACCATTGTCTGTGGAGATTAATTGAGGGAATCACAAATCCCTTACATGTGAAAGTCTCAAAGAACATAAGACTGAACAAAAAAGAATGTCACCCAATATTTAACTGAGTTTTTAGATGGGAAATAATTAGTTAGTAATTTAAGAAGGAGAGGACAGTGACAAATTGTGGATCCAAAATAGACTTCACCTAAGAAGTATACAATGAATTTAATCTTGAAGGAATCTTCAAATTCTAGAAGACAGGAAACAAGGAAATACTTCATTCTATGTGCAAGAGAAAGGATAGAGAATCTTGACTTTGGAGACATCTGTTGGGCTGGTTTGGTTAGAAGAATAATATGAAGGAGGTCAGGAGATGTGAGTGAGATAAAGAAAAACAATAAATGAATAAGCATTTATTAAGAGGTTTCTACGTGCCAAGCTCTGACAATACAATTAAAATACAAATAAATGCAAATAAATGCAAAATACAAACAAAATATACAAATACAAATACTGCAAATACAAATTAAAAAAAATAAAGACTGTACCTGTCCTCAAGGAGTTTACATTCTAAGAAGTAAGGAAGATAAAGAATGGAAGCCAAAAAATAATAGAGGAAAGAGATAAAGGAATCTGTGGTAGGAATATGTTAGAGAAAGTTTGTAGAATCAGGAATTTTGTCTAGAGAGAAATGAAAACATAGTGGGGGCTTTAGCATTTTTTTTTAAAATGGAGGGAAAACTAAATGCAGGTATATGGTACCATAGATAGATTGGTCCAAAGTTACGAAGACCTGAGTTCAGATCTGGTCTCAGACATTTATTAAATGACTGAGCTTGGGAAAGTCACTTAACCCTTATTTATCTCAGTTCATCACCTGTGAAATGAGGTTATACAGAAAAGGAAATGGCAAACCATTCCAGTGTCTTTGTCAATGAAAACCCATGGACAAGGTCCAGGGGTAATGCAGAGTCAGATGCAACTGAATGACTGAATAACAGCAGTATCTAGGAGGATCCAGCTAGATATAAGGAGAGGCCACAAATCAGAGCAGTTTCAAGGGTAGCATTTGTTTCCATGGTGAAAAAAATTCTGTCATAGTAGATAAAGTTTGGAATACAGTCTTGAGAGTAATGAATCAGCAACTCTTCTTAGTTTGAGTCCTTAGGAAGTAGTCTGGTCCAAAAAGTTTGAAAATATTTTGTTCTTGGAGATGTGGCCAATAGGTCTCTGGATTTATATTTGAAATTAGGTATTTCTGACTCTACTCACTACAGTATACTGTCTTTTGCTGGAAGAATATATTTTCATTTTAAGAATGATAAATGGTTTAATTCCCTGTTTCTGTTTATAGGTAACTTAGCAGTGAAATTGTAAAGTTGTGTCTATAGAATATAAATGTTTCCAAAGTACAACATGCTGTGTTTTCTAAATGGAAATTTAAAGAAAAAAATATTCAAGATACAATTAAGTGAAATCTAGTTTGCAGAAGTTAGAAAACCTTTCTTTCCCCTATTCAACTCCTCAGATTATCCCTTGATATATGAACTCATCATAAATTCCAGTTACAGCTCTTCTTCAACAAAATCATCAGAAATATAAGTTTTCAACTGTTCCCAAATGGTATAAACCAAGATGAAGAGGTTTGGTGGTGTGGTTTTTAAAAACTACAGAAAGAAGTGAACTTCTGGATAATGGGAGTCAAAGAGATATCTCATTGTTCTTCTAATCATCTGTTTCACAAGTTATTCCATGTTCTCTGTTTAGTGTTCAACCAGGATAGGAAATTAGTATAAGATTGCTTTAATTCAGGCTTAAAGGGAAGAATCACTTCTTTATCCTGACTTTTTTCATTGAAGGAAAGTGCTTTTTTCCCTTCAGCAGGCTCCAGAAACAAATCTAGTTACACAATTAAACTAATTGAATTCTCCAGATTGTTCAAAAGTGTATTGTATCATCCCATTTTTCCAGCTCATTAACTAATAACTGAAAAAAAAAAACTATTGGTTAAGGTATATAGGCAGTGCCATTAACAGCACTTTGAGTCTATCTTATCCCCTGCTTTGGGAAACACTTGGGTTAAAATCACTTAACTCTTTGTACTTATTCCTTTAACATAAAGTGGAAATGACTATATTGCCATTCACCTCAATATAATGGTTTTAATAAATCTTGGTTGAATTTTATGCTATTCATAGATGAATGCTTCTATAAAAATAAAGTCTCCTTAATTTAAGAACTGATTATATCTTTTGTTGATAACCCAGGCATTTTCGCCTGTTGGTCATTCAGCTGATTGGAAGTACTTTTGCTGGAAGATAAAGGAGGTTAAGAAAGCACATTTCTCTTTCCAATTACTAGAATGTTTTTATTGGCTGCCATAGGAAAGTCTTGGTGAGAGTACATCAGATATTTGAGGATTATATGTATATTTCAATCTTGGCTTCCATAAGAATGATTAGTTGAGAAATGGCTATAAAACAAGGCAGTTTGATTAGAAACAGCAGTCTAGACTGGTGTGTTTGTGTGTACATGTATGTAAGCATATATGTGTGCTGGCATATACATACATGTGCACAGTAAGATGAGAGCAAAGTGTGAAAACATTATTCTCATCTAGAAATATTAATGTCGATGAGCTTATCATTGCCAGTTTTCCTTATTATGGATGGTGTAGGAATAAGGCAGTTCTAAAACTTTACACCTCATTTCTCACCCACCAACATTGCAATTTCCCAGATATGAGGCATGGAACAGTCTCTGCATTTTCCTGATCACCACTCATCCCTATGATGTCCAGCAACAGATTTTAAATTCTGCCTTATCACAATTGGACAGCAAAAGATACTTCTGAGAAGTCTCCAGTCACTTCCCAAGAAAGAAAGTCGTCATTGTTCATATTAAGATATCATAAACTGGTCTTATTATCTATTTTGTTGCTAGGTAATTTGACAGATATGTTGCTTGCTAGCTGTAAAAGAAGTGCTTATTTCTGCTTCCTCTATAAGTCAACAAGTTTCACCTTCATCATGTTCTGCATTTAATTGGAGAAAATAATTTAATCATAGCTATAAGGAGCAATGTGATATGATGGTATCATAACTTTTTCTGTGATCTCTTATCCCAAACAACATACACAAGTTCATCTCTATTATTTCCCTGTCAATTGTTTTGTTTTGGTTTGATTTGGTTTTTGCAATGCAATGAGGTTAAGTGACTTGCCCAAGGTCACTCAGGTAGTTATGAAGTGCCTGAGATCAGATTTGAACTCAGGTCCTCCTGACTCCAGGGCCAGTACTCTAGTACTCTATGTACTATGCACTGTGTCATCTAGCTATCCTCTATGCCAATTGTTTTAAATTCATTTGCTTAGATAAACCATATAGGCAGATGAGATCCTGAGGCCTTCCTTCTTTACTCACTTTAGAGTATTATTTTATATACTACCCATCTGAGATCCAATGAGTGTCTAAAGAAACTTAGATATGAAATGAGAGAACTCAAAGAACTTAATACCATCATCACTTTGGTTTTTCTCAACAATTTTTAAATATCCCTCATGACTTCTGATACTTGACTCTGATTTGGTAATTGGATCTTATGCCCCTTGGCTTCCCTAAAAGGGAATATATTACTTTACTATTATAATATTGTTGTCATCTATTATATTAATATTGATATTGGTTGTAATTCACCTCTAGAATCATTTAATTTATACAATGCACTTTATCATGACCTAAGTGGTGGAACAAGAAGCAGTAGTAGTAGTTGTAGTAGTTTGAGGAGAAGGAGTAGTAGTAGTAGTAACAACAATAACAATAATAGTAATAATTATAAATACCACTAAAATTCTTCTAAAATTTTAAGAAAGGAAACTTTAGAAATTAAACTAATGTTTAAAGGTGTTAAAGACTTTTCCAGGGCCACATGGATGTGTCAGAGTCAGTATTTAAATCCATCTCCTAACTCCCAAGTACAAGCATATTTCCTTTTTTCAGATGTAATTGGTCACTAAATTAATGTATCCTATAGTACTTAGACAAGGTGGAAAATAAGTGAAATTATATTTCTAATGATCCCATTCTCAGAATTTATAGATTCTCAGAATCCATTTGATAATGAAAGGTTCTAGATTTCCATGGGTCACATGGATGAAGTAAAATTTTTAGCTCTACATCAATGCAATTCTCTTTGGTTATATTCTGACATAAAACATACTGGAAACTGAGGTCTCTGGAGAAGGCACACCCTGAGGGGAAAGAGGAAAGATTCAATGAGAAGTTTCAGATACTGGCATTCATTTCCTTATTGGCTGATCCTCACTTGCCCTTTAAGTGCTGTAATTCCCTCATTGCTTGACTCTTTAAACACAGGAAGACAAGATATGTTGTGCTTCATACACAGCACATCCTCTTGCATCTAATCTCAAACTAAGAGATATCACAGGGAAGCAAAAAGAACTTACCCCACCCCCAAATAAAAGAAGTCAAACACCAAATAAACCTTATGACTTTAGCTATATCCCTTTGTAGGAAATCCCTTTAGAAATGTTTTGTAATTGTACTGTGCATGACTCTGTCAGTACAAATGTATAGGGCAAGATGTCAAATAAATAGGAGAATGGAGATGGGTGAGAGTGAAGATGTCCATTGTTTGTCCATTCAGCAACTGTAGTATACATCTTTATAGACAAAACATCCCCTAACATCCAATAACAGGGAAGAACAATTAGCAGCTTTTGTTTCTGTTTCCAAAATAAGTAATCTAATTGTTAATTTACCTTGTTGGAGTTGATTGATCACAGGCTATTAGTGACCATTGATAAAAGGAGCAGACTTTGAATTTTACAAGTATATTTGCAATTTCTATTGAAGGACAAATCTCAGATGAGGTATTCCTATGGAAATATGTGTGAACATGACCAAAAAACCCAAAACAAAACATTATTTCACCTAAGATTTAGACCTTGAAACCTAACTTTTAGAAAAAACTGAAAATTTGACTTGCTAATGGTTCCTCAAGGGGATCATAAACTAATATTTACACTATATGCATAAATACATATATACACCCATTTATGTGCATATTTATAGGTATATATGCATGTCTATAATATATATGTGCATATGCATATATCAAGTTTTCCATTTTTCCCCAGTCATTTCTTCTTAGATTTCCCTTCTTCTATAACCATTATTGAACAATTCCATGCAACAAAGGAAAATATTAATGCAAAACAGATGGTTTCTGATAGCATATTCTACTTTTTATATTCATGGACCCCCAACCTTTCTACTGAAATAAAGGGAATATATCACGTTATCGGTACTCTGTAACCAAAATTTCATTGCAATTCAATTGACTGTTTTGATCTTATCACTTCATTATATCAATCATTCAATCATTTTTCTTCAGCTAAAAAATATTCAACATCATAATAAAAAAATATTAAGGTGCAATTAGCTGGGGCTATCTGAGGCTAACACATTGATGCGGTCAGGGCCCACCTTGATGCAGCTGAGAGCCATAAAACAGAGGACTTTTTAGTATCTATGAACTGTTTTTCTCATTATTATTGTTATTTCTGTTGGGGACAATCTTTTTAATCTTCCTAGGACTCTACTGGGACTAGGGTTAGATGAACAGATGCAACCACAGGCAGAGATGAAACAGATCCAGTAAGTCCACAACTCTTAGAAAGCAAGGAGTTCTAAATGTGAGGAGGATGATAGGAGTCCACAAAAGACAAGAGACATGGGGGCAGAGAGAAATCTCAGTGGGAAAATGAGGAGAACCTACTGGTAGTCTTTCTTGATACTCAATGAAAGGACAGATAAGCAAGCTTAATCAGTACAAGATTAAAATATAAATATCTCCAATGGCCAACATTGACATTTTTAATGATGATGCACGAGCATCCGTTTTTAATGTGAGGTCCTCTCTGGAATGAATAAATTGTTGCAGCAAGTTCATTTCATATCTTTCTAACAGATTAACTGCTTGTCTGAACTCCTGAAATAGGAATGATGAGCCTCTGAGGAGATTAAGGGGCTCCCTGATTAGCTCATCTGTTTTAGTCTGTGATAATGAGAAGTCACCACTGAGCTCAGGAAGCACTACTTCCTCCCTCTAGAGGGGTTGCAATTGATGTTTCTTATCCAGTGGCAGATGGGTCAGAGCAATACCTCCCTCCCTTCATAAAATTTGAGCAGGGCTTAAAATATGACCAGGGGAAGAGATAATAACTAAGCATGACAATGGTGATCGTAATAATATTGGACAGATACCTTTGTGAATTTCATATTTTTTTCAAGGAGCTAAAACTTCAGAAGAAAATGTCACACACACGCCCCCTTTGTACTGTAAGAGGCATTTTGGCTAAGAAAGGTACAAATCAGGACATTTGATTTGTGAACAATGATCTCCTATCCTGCTTTAGGTGGTGATTCAAAAAATGTGATGTCCAAAAATATGCCTAGTTTTGAAAAAAATTCGTGATGGCATTTTAATGCTTGGAGGAACCTGGGAGATCAATTAGGTCATGTCATGCTACATCAAGTTTCATGGACCTCTATGGACCATTTCTCAAACATTTTAAAATGCATAACATAAAACACATAACATTACAAAAGAAGACAAAAGTTAGTAAATATATGGTATATACATATATGAATATATATATATATATATATATATATATATATATATATATATATGTATCCCATTCAAGTTCAGACTTTATAAAACCTATCCTTGGAGGGTCCAGGTTAAGTAGATTTGATCTCGCCCAACTCCCTCATTTTGTTTTTAATTGTTTTTTTCCTTTTCTTTTTTCTGATTACATGTTAAACTAAATATTACCATTCATTTTTTAAAATTTTGAGCTTTAAATCTCAATCTCTCTCTCTCTCTCTCTCTCTCTCTCTCTCTCTCTCTCTCTCTCTCTCTCTCTCTCTCTCTCCCCATCCCCTCCCTGAGACAGCAAGCAATTTGATCTAGATTTTTTACTTATTTTATTTTTAAGTTTTAATATTTAAAAATATATTAAAATTATAATCAATTTAATGACAAAATAAAAGTAGACATTAGAAAGAGATGGGGAGAAAATGAAAAAAGGAGAGAGAGAGAGAGAGAGAGAGAGAGAGGCAAAACACCAAAAGATAGAGACACAGAGAGAAACACACACACACAGAGAAAGTGAGATTTATTTTTGTCTTTGAGGTATATGCCTGGTATTTGGATCCAAGAATTTGACTGTTGAATTATTTATTTAGTTCATTCCCATAATATATCATGACATTGTGCTCCTTTAATTTACCTTCTACTTGTTCATCCTCTCCCATTCTAGATTTTCATTCCTCCTTTATACATGTGGTTACTCCCCAGGGCTCAGTCCTGGAAACTTATTTCTTATCTCTCTATCAATGATATTGATGCAAGATAAAGATGAAGAGAATTGTGAATGTAGAAATTGGGTGGGGTTGATTATCATCTACTCTTGAGATGTAAATTAGCTTGAACTAGAGAATTATGATTGTAACAGAAATAATTGTAATATCAAATCCTGCTTAGGTGGAGGACCCCCCCCCATTATTGATGTACCATTGATTCATTGTTTAATGTAAAATTTGTATCCTGATCTCCTTAGGCTTTACCCTCTCCCTAATTCCTGGACTAGTAATAGAAAAGGAGTGTACCTTTTGCCCTCTGGATGAGAGACAGGACATAAAAACTTGAGCTGGACTCTAGCTCAGGGCCACAGTCTTCTCTACCAACCTGTGGCGCTGTTCTTCTTTCTCTCTCTCTCTCTCTCTCTCTCTCTCTCTCTCTCTCTCTCTCTCTCTCTCTCTCTCTCCCTCCCTTCCTAGCTTTTCCTATGTCTTGTGACCTTTTTAATAAATTTTTGTTTTATTTCTACCCATGTTTTCCCAAGTCTGAGTAATGATTCCTCAAAGGCAGAACTGAACCCAAGTAGCCAGCGACTACAATAGCATGCATGAGCTGACATGGTTTCCCATATCATTTCTATTTGAGTGACTCAGATATATACATGAAACATTGCAGTATGTCTTCTTACCACTAATAATATAGTAAGATCTCTAGAGTTCTTTTAAGTATTGAAAACATTTGCATATCTTATTTCACTTGTTCCTTACAATAATGTGAGGTAGGTGCTAATTTCCTCCTATTTTATGCATGAAGAAAATGAAGCTCAGAGAGGTTAATTGGATTTCACATATTGAGTGAGTGATTGGGATCTATTTGAATTAGTCTTCCTGACTTGGACTTCCATGCCCTTTCCACTCTGCCATCTAACTTCCATATCACCAATTACCTACTGAACATTTCCAAATGAAGGTCCCATGGACATCTCAAAGTCAACATGTTAATAGTTGGTCTGATAGTTCCTACTAAAGGGTGCTCCTCACTATTTTTGTTGAAGATTTTACCACTTTTTTAGTCCTTAGGTTTTCTACCTTGAAGACAACCTTTGATTTTTCACTGTTCCTAACTTGCAACTAACTAATCTCTTTATTCAAATATTCACTGACTTGGTTCAAGCCATCATTTTACCTCAGTTGAATTATTTCAATAGCTTCCTAATTTTTCTTCATATATCAAGTATCTTCTTACTTCACTTTATTTTTACATAACTGCCAAAATGATATCCTCATGGATCAGATAAAAAAAGATATGATGCCATGCATCATTGAAATTCAGAAAAAAATACTGTTACATTCTTGTTGATTAAATCTACATCCTCTTTGAGAATCCCCATACTTTTTTTCGTTAAAAATTCTCCTTCTAACTAAAATTATGAACATTTTTTTCTTCCTCTCCTCCCCTCTCCTCTGCTTCTATTTCTCCTCTTCCTCTTTCTTTTTCTCTTCCTCATCCTCTTTATTACATAGGTCATTTATTCATTTATAAATTTTTATATCCATATTGAATATTATAGCAGTCTAAATCTTACTATTAAATTTTTGTTCTTAAGCATGATTCCTGTCAATCTTCTCACTTTATAGATGAAGAAAGGGAAGAGCTATAACTTAAGTCACTTTCCCAAAGTCAAACAGTTGTTATTAGAAGAATTAAGATTCAAACATATCTCTCCTAAATTCCTATTATAGTATACTTACCATTATACCAATGTTTCTTCATTGTTTACTTTAAGAAAAATTAAAGAGAACTATGTTTGGAAGCAAAGAATAGATTTGAGGCATGGTTTAGTTATTTATTACTTACAAGACTATAATCAAGTCATTTAATCTATCTTTACTTTGGTTTCCTCATCAATAAAATTAGGAGATTGGAATCATTGACCTGTAATTTTTCTTCCAACTCAAAATTTAGAATCATATGAAACATCTGGAAACTTGGCATCATGAAGATGAGTGAATTAATTAAAAAAAACTTTTATAGGGATGATTCCATAGTAAAGATCTATCTATATTAGATACGACATTGCTTATCTGTACTGTACTTTTATCCTGTGGCTATTAAGGGGTGAATTTAACACAAATACAACCATTTTTAAGGAGAAAATTATTTTATAGCCTTATCATTCAATAAAGTGACAATATAAAACATTTTTACATGCCAAGAATCTTCTTTATTTTCTATTTCTCAATGAATGTTAATGAGACACAGGAGCACAAGCTGCCTTGGGCAGAAATAAATATTACACACTGGCAGTAATTAATTTATGGCAAACTGTAGTCTGTCTGGTAAAGTGAATTTATGAAAGTACCTGACTGCTTGACAGCAGAAATAGGAAATGGAGGCGAAAAAAATGTAGCCTGTGACAAGTACAAAGTTGAAGAGGGATTTTAGTCCCAATCCAAGAGTTCTATCCAGTAATTTAGAAAACTTGATAAGGAGTTTGAATAGTCCTTTTCCCTGGACTTCTTGTAGCATTTTTAGTTGAACAAACTTGAAGTTTATCAAGTAAATCTTTCAAGAAAGCATCTACTTGAAAACCATTGAAAAACACTCTGTAGACCAAGGAACTAATTGCCAATACCCTGACAAAATGACTGATTACAATATTTTGGTCATAGACTTTGGGGAGACATTTAGTTTTATTATAGATTCTGGCTTCTCAGTCACTTTGCAATGGCCCACAAACTTTAGAATTTGGAAAAGACATGTTTTGAGCTCTCTGGCTTACTGTATCATTATAATAAAAAATCACATTAGAACTAAGGTGGAAAGACAGACTTTCAGGCTGGTCACAGAATAGCCATAGTAGGTACAAACCAATTTTTAAAAAGCTGTCTGGTTTAGGAGACTGATCAATTACTTTAGAGGGAAGGACTTGATTAAATCTTGGATTAACAGTTCACAGCCAATGTAACTGGAGACAAGTCACCTAGTCTCTTTGATTTAAACTTCCTCATTTGTAAAATGAGGGTGGTGGTGCTGAAATCATATTTGTTACTTAGGGAGGAGAATATTATAGGAGAAGAGTTGGGAAAAGATTGAATATCTTGAGTCAAATGAAAAGTCAGATAAGTGACGTCAAGAGGTTTGAACAATTGATATAGGTCAGAGGTTGTCTTTGGAGAAAAGGAATTTAGCAAAAAAAATTTGGAGAAAATAATTTCCAAGTTCAGATTCTATTTATAAGTTCAAAAAGAACAAATCAATTAAGGGACATATAAAATGATGAAAGAGGATTGAAGAGAATTATCTGAAAAGGGAAATAGTACTTCAGGAAGGAAAAAGAAACAGGTAAATGGCAAAGCAAGAAAAGATGAGTAAAAGAGAAGTCAAACAATTGAAGGGTAAATCTAATTCATAATAATTCAAACAAATGGGTAGCAAAAGAGAAACTTGGTGCAAACCCTGATGGAAAAGTTCCTGTGACTATAAAGTTGCTGAGATTAAGGAAATAAAATTTAGTAGGATTATCAAGTTATTAAGAGGAAACAATTGATAATAAAATTTAACTAGCTGCTTTCAAATCAGGATTAAGTTACAAATATCCACAAGAAGAAAAACATGGCTGAATATCTTAAATAAGAAGAATAAAGGAAATTGGATAATTTACCCAAGTAGAAAGTGATTGTTCATTCATTCATTAATTTATTCATTTGTTTATTTTTATCTACATAACTCAGTGTCTTCTCGAGGTCTAAATTTTAAGCTGATTTTAAAGTAATAAGAGAAGTCTATGAAGGAATTGATTGTATATCTCTCATCATATCTGCCTCTTAGGATTATTGAGATATTCATAACAGTAAAAGAAATGAGACTTTAAAAGAGGAAAGGAGTCTGGCAGAAAAGGGGAACCTGGACCCTTGAGAGGATGCAAGAGATTGGAAGAATATCAGAGAAAGGACAATTTTGTAAATGCAGAATTTAAAAAAAAAATTCAGACTCTTCTCTAAGGAAAAGGAAATAGATGTTCTAAAAAAATACAAAGCTATTGTCCTTTAAAACAACCATGGATTAACTTGATTGATGAATAGAACTTCAAGCCAGAAGTACCAAAATTTGGAATGAGTTATTGGCATAAAGACAACAAAAGGAGAAGATACTTTATTTTGTAATGTTTAACATTATAATCTATAAAAGAACAAAATCAAATAAAAACCTGCATTATATCTGACATCAGAGACTAAGCAGACATATCCAAGTTTTATTTTTCTAACATTATCTATGCCGAGGAGAATAACCAGTGTTCTGAAACTGAGGGAACAAAAATAAAGTAAGGAGTTGTCCTTGAAGAATTCCAGTTAACTCATCTGTGTTCTTTGGTACAGAACGAACCGGCACATATGATTGTTAAGTTATCCCTATATTTGAAAGATCATGAAAAATGTGAGCATTATTTTAAGATTAAAGTAGAGCAAACATCCTGATTTTTAACTAAAAGAGCAGAACCTGGTGAGTTTGAATTAAATTCCTGGAAATATCTTAGAAAAGATCACAACAATGAGCATCTAGGGAAGGAAGCAGAAATTATGAAGAGTCATCCTGACTTTTTTCAAGAGGAGGACATGCCAAAATAACTTCTTCCATGTTTGAAATGGATTACTAAACTAGGAGATGAGTCAGTCAGCCAGGCCATTAGCATTTATTAAATACCAGTGATGTATTAGACTTTGTGTTTAATCGTAGGAACACAAAGAAATGGAAAATAATTGCTAAGGAGTTTGCTGTGGGAATAATTTCCTGAAATTTTAGCAAGATTTTTGATAATTTTTATACACATTAGATTGGAGAACAGTGAGATGGATTGAGAACTAGTTTAATGGTTAGATTAATTGAAGAGTTTTAATGATTCAGGCTCAATATGGCAAGAAGCCCAGTGTAATACCCCAGTGATTTGTGCTTGGCCCTTTGTTGCTTAACATTTTTCTAATGACTTGTATAGAAGTAGAGATAGCAAGCTCATCAAATTTGCACAAGACCCAAAACTGGAGGGCTAGCTAATAAACTAAGTGATTGGGATCAGATCTTATCATACTTGGGCACCCAGGAAGACCTAATAAGGTAAAAGTAAATAAAGATTAAATTCTTACACTTTTATATAAAATATAAATTTTATAAGTATGAGTGGATAGGGTGCCTTCCTTTGTCAGGAAGAGCTGTATTCAATTCTTATCTCAGACATTTACTAACTGGATGACCCAGGGCAAATAAATTAACCTCTCTTACTTTCCACTTATTTGTATTTAAATTGGAGCTACTAATTGCACCTATTTCTCAGAGTTGTGAAGATTAAATGAAATAACCTCTGTTAAGTGCTTTGCAAACTTTAACATACCATAGTCGTATCTACTATAATTATTCTTCTTTCTCATTCTTTGCTGAATTTAATTTGCTTAGGCTTGGCCTGTTGTTTTAATACATCAGTATAATTTTGAATTACTGAAAACTTAAATAATCTTTTCTATCTTTCTATCATCTGGAAATTGGATAATCGTATCATTCTTGCTTTTATCTAAGTCTGTGATAAAAATAGTATTGAACTGAACAAGAGTGTTGTAAGTAAAAACTATCCAAAATTTAATCCCTGGAGCACACTTTAGGTCAAATAGGGCACATTGACATAAATTCACCCAGTTTCAAATGGTATTATTGCCTAATCCACATCTTGCCCTCTTGTCTCCAGCAGAATATCAAATCCTTGAATACTGGAACTGCTTCATTTCCTCACATACTTCCAGTACCTAGCAGCATTCTGCCTAAAGTGAACACTTGAATGCTTAGTCAATTGAATTTAATGAATTGAATTGAGGGACCTTTCTCAAATCTTGTATGGAAATTCAAATACATTATGTGACATTTTCTTGGTATATCATTCTAGTAATCCTGTCAATTGAATCAGTTAAGTAAAATGAGAATCAATTAACCAAATAGTTATGTAGTAGCTGTATGCTCTGTTTGGTGAGAAGGTAGAGAGATGATTTTGTTTTGTTTTTTTTAATGCAGCCTTCTGAGGTGTGATGATAGTTTCTGGTGGGTGATAGTAGAGGAGATTTCTGTTTGGAAACAAGTTGTTTTAGCTGACATTTGACTTTCCTTCTAATCTGAGATGCTAGAACTATGAAAAATTTAATTTCCTAATATAGGCTATTTAAGAAAAGCATCTTTTAATCCTAATAGAATGTAAGATCCTAGAGAAAAAGAAATAGTTTCCTTTACTTTTTAAAAAATTTCTTAAACAACAGAGAACAGGACAGAAGTGGTCTCTAAAACTTGTTTGATTTTTTTTGATTGACTGATTATGATTATTATTTTTTCCTGGACTGAGTTCAATCTTCAATTGCCTCATTGAAGTGATGAGGGATTGTGAATTCAAATATTGCTTATGTTGTCAGATATGATCAACTCCTTAGCTAGTTTTGCCGATTTTTTTTCTTTTTCTTTATTAACCTTTGCAACAGAGAAAGGTTTGCTCAGCCAGGGGAGAGGAAAATATTTGGAAATAAATATAATATTAAAAAAAAGAAAGAACAAAAAAACCAAGAATTTTAAAATAAACAAAAACCCATTTAGCTAAAACAAATCTTCAATTGCCTCTGTGAGATCATTTCCAGTGAATAAGATGAGCTATATTCATTTGTTGAGTCTATAAGTAATGGCAAGATTGTACTATATAACTTTTTAAATGTATCATTCCTTTCTATTTAGAATTCCATGAGCATGGAAGAGAACATCCTCTATCCATGCAGATAACCAGAAGTGACTCTTCTCCCTGAATGATCAAGAAGTTTCCTGGTCTCCCTTCTTCAGGATCAAATGGAAATTTGTCTCTGACATCTAGGATACTTTCTAATCTGCATCCAGTCTATTTTTGCAAGTAAATATATAGTTACCTACTTGCAATTAACAATATAGTTACTTTCTTTTTATTCAAATATATTGACTTATTTGCCTATATATCTCTCCCATAAAGACTCTTCCTAGAATAGTTCTGTCTTCACTTTCAGATTCCAGGATCCCTAAATCACCTTAGGCTTCTTTGATATCCCACTATCAAAGGCCTTTCCTGATCCTTCCAATTTTTAGTGTCCTCCACATCAATGTAATTATTTTGACTTTATTTTGGCTATATTACACATTTATTTATTGTTGTACAATTTTTTCACCCAATAGATTGTAAACAGTTAGAAGGTAGACAGTATTTTTTTCCCTCTTTATTTCCACAGGAAATAGAACAGTACTTTGCTCATTAGAAATATTTATCAAGGGGAGGCTAGGTGGTGCAGTGGAAAAAGCACCAGCCTTGAAGTTAGGAGTACCTGGGTTCAAATCCGGTTTCAGACATTTAATAATTACCTAGCTGTGTGGCCTGGGGCAAGCCACTTAACCCCATTTGCCTTGCAAAAAAACCTAAAAACAACAAAGCAAAAAAGAAATATTTATTAAATACTTGATAAGCTAATTAATTAAGAAAAGAGGATACTTAATATGTTGGGGAGGTTGGGGAAGGAGACATCAATTAGCATATAAAATAAAATAAAAAAAGTTTCAAATTATAAAATTAACATTTTGTGTCTCATTTCAGTAATATTCTTTTAATGTGTGTGTGTGTGTGTGTGTGTGTGTGTGTGTGTGTGTGTGTGTGTGTGTGTGTTTATATGGACATTATTTGCCTATGGAAGACAAAGATGCCTCACCTAATCAGACCATTCCTGATAGCTTCCATATCGTTTAGGAGCCAGGTGTAGATGTAGCCTTAGTTATAATTACTTTGGCTAGTATGAAAGTAGCAGATAATTTAAATTTCCATGTTTGACAACTTAGGTCAACCAATTGTAAACATTAAAGATGGTTAATTTAGCAAAACTCAGAGCTTCCAATTCCTTTTGTCAGCTTCAGATTTGAAGACCTCTGACCTATTGGCATAATAGTACATTTTTAGTAATAACATCATAATTAAGTATCATTTAAACTTTTTTAATTCATGGCTTATTTTGTTGAGTTGAAATGAGGGAAATGAAAGGACAACATCACTAACAGCCAACTTTGAGAAGGATGGGTTTCAGCTACCTGGCTGTCATTACACAAGCCCATCTGTCTCTGCTGCTCCTTTGGCTATGAAAAAAACTAGATGCATTATGCATCTCTGAATATTAGAGTGGTTATATAACAGACTATCAAGACTAGGAGAGCAGAAATAATTGCAATAGAGTTTCCAAGGACTTTTTGGTCCATTTTAATGTCAATGAAGATGATTTTCAGAGCATCATATGGGTTGGAGAATTTAATTTAAAAAAAAATCAACATTGATTGGCATCAGCTGGGCTGAGAATGATGGTAATATTAAACATGACTTGGCAAGAACTTCTTAAATCCATTGACCAATTTAAGATTTCATGACATTTCTATGAAAATAGCAAAGAGTCGCAGTTTGTCTGGAAACAGATAAAAATACTAGGTGTTCTATTTTGTAATATTCTAAGTTGTCTCTGAGATATTAATAATGAAAATGTAATTAGGTTAGTTAAATAATTTTCACAGTGCAAATAAATTAATCTGATTAGTTTTTGCAGTGAGTATAGAATGCATTTCATATAATTAGAAAAAAAGAAAAACTCAGTAAATTATCAAACTTTACTTGAGCAAAACTTGGACTTCCTGAGAAGAGAACATTCAATTGGAAATGGTAGTCTAAGTAACAAAACAACAATAAAGAATAGATTATTTTTCAGTATATATATATATATATATATATGTATATGTATACATATATCACTTCCATAAAAACTCAGTTCAAATAATCCCTATTTCAAGAGTCCTTTACTTTTCCCGACCATTCCACTTCAATATCATTCAATTGAAAGTAAAACTCATAGTTTCCAGTCCCTTTTGTCAGCTTCAAATTTTTAGACTGCTCTGACCTATGGACATATAATAATATAATTTTTATCAATAACATCATATTTAAGTATTATTTTAACCCTCTAAACTTTTTAACTCATGGCTCATTTTGTTGAATTGAAGGACTAGACCTCTCATCTGTGGGCATAATTTTACTTTTTTTTATTAATCAGATCATATTTAAATGTTATTTTAGCTCTCCAAATTTTTTAACTCATGGTTTATTTTGTTGAATTTTGTCTTTGTATTTGTTTTGTATGAATTTGGCAAACACCTACAATATACAGCCATGCATGATGTCTTTCTCAATTGAATGTAAGTCACTTGTGTCTCACACATCTAGAATGAGATGCCATATATATCAGACACTTGATAAGGAAGACTAGTTTAATTTTCATTTCTCAGATTATTAGTCTTTGGAAAATATCTCTTATGGTTTTTGAAAGTATTCTTCTTTTGGAAACTGCACTTCCCATCTCCTCAAATACTCAAGGAATTATTTTTAATCTTATTGATTTAATTTTTCGAGGTTTGATTTTCATAAGAGACACTGAAAGTCAATCTTTCTGTAGCATTCTGTTTTCTTCTAATCCTAGTTTTATTGATTTAATTCATTTAAAATGATTATTTCTACAAAACATATTTTGCACATTTATTATATAAACCAGTTAATTATAAGCATTTCTTCTATCCAATTATATTTTATATTTGAAATTCTACTATTATTGATAATCATGAAAGGAATGATGTGCTATTATCTATTATCTATTATTTGAGTTTCTTTTTTAAAAAATTAGAAGGCATTGATTTGTCTAGGTCACAAGCAAAAATAATGGGCTTCTCATGTGGTAAGACTGAGGCATGACAGATAGATTACTTGGGGTTAAAGCAAGGAAGTTCTCCAAAACTATTGAGTAAAACTTTTGGGAGGGCTTTATGAGTGTCACAAAAGATGATCAGTCTTGGAATGGTTATGATTTTTGTCATTAGACAGAACTGTTAAATTGATATAACCATAATCCATTTTGAGTATTTGAACATTCATTTGCATTGTACTATGTCATAGGTTATGATATGTTTATAGAAATATGATTTTTGTCTAGCTTACTTTTTAAGCACTTTTTTGCATGTATTCTTAATAGTTCTATAGTTTCATTAACTTTGGCAACATTAAACAAATTAGATTTTTCTGGGTAGACTATGAAGAAAATCTCTTTTTTCCGTTACTTTTTTGAAAATTGTGAGCAAAATTTTCTTTTTAGGAATCAGTTGAGAAATCAAGAGAGAGTTTTTCTTTTTTGTTATATAAGAACAAAACTGATTCCTCTCATTAGAAGGCAAGCTCAGGGTGGCTAGGTGGCTCACTGGATAGAGCACTGACCCTGGAGTACCTGAGTTCAAATCTGGCCTCAGACACTTAATATTTACCTAGCCGTGTAACCTTGTGCAAGCTACTTAACCCCATTTGCCTTGCAAAAACCTAAAAAAAAAGAAGGCAATCTCCTTGAGAGTAAGAATCTCTTCAGGTTAAATAAACACATATACATACATACATACATACATGTATATATATGCACACATATATACATATATGTGTGTGTGTCCATAGCACCTCCCAGAGTATTTTGCATGCAGAGGTACTTATAAATTCTTGTTTTGTTTTGTTTTTTAATTTAGTTGGAGATTTCTTTTGTATTTAACAATCTATAGTATTTTCTTTCTTTGGTTTCTTTGATTTATATTTTTTTGGCTTTGCTTTATTGGCTCCCTGCATTTTCCTTCATTCTTTCCTGCTTTCCATCCTTTCTTTTTTAAATTCTTTCTTTTTTCCTTCTTTCCTTCTTGCATTTTTATTCTTTTATTACTTCCTTTCTTCTACTCGATCCTTCTGTCTTACATCAGCCTTCTTCACTTGATTTATGAATACTTCTTTAATTGTTTTCATAAAATAGGAAATTACTAAATACTGAGATGGTGGTGGTATGGATCATGGTTATGTAAAAGATTGGAAAAAGGAACATTTTGAGAAGTTTAATAGAGGAGACTAAAGGGTTTTTAACAGCAATTTTTGGGGGTTTTGTTTTTTCAATGCAATGGGATTAAGTGACTTACTCAAGGTCACAAAGCTAGGTAATCCTCTAAGTGTGAGTCTAGATTTGAACTCAGATCCTCCTGGCTCTAGGGCAGGTACTCTATACACTGCACCACCTAGCTGCCCCTGTAACTCAGCAATTACTATAGGGTTTTATATATATATATATATATATATATATATATATATATATATATATATAATATATATATAATATATATATAATATATATATATGTATATATGTATATATGTTTAGGTTTTTTTGCAAGACAATGGGGTTAAGTGGCTTGCCCAAGGCTACACAGCTAGGTGATTATTAAGTGACTGAGGCCAGATTTGAATTTAGGTACTCCTTACTCCAGGGCCAGTGCTCTAGCCACTGTGCCACCTAGCTGCCCCCTACTATAGGTTTTAATGGTTCACACAGCTCTGCAAAAACTTTCCGATATAGGAAAGGACAGTATTATTTAATAAATGAGAAAAGAAAAGCTACAATTTATAAAATGAGTTAGCTAAACTGATAAAGTTAGCGAGTAAACTGGGGCTTTAAAACAAGATATTTTGGGAGGGAGACACTGACTTCAATTTAACTCCAAGTCTGATTAAATTTCTTTCATACCACACTTTCTGTGAACAAGAATGAAAAACAAAGCAAGACAGGGACTGACATTAATGTGCCCTAAATGACCAAGACTCTTGATACCATATGGCTTTTTTTCCACCATATCTCAGCTCTAATGCTTGAATAATCTCCTTTTTCTGTTTTGAATATTAATCTTTCTGACTTCCTCTAAGTCCAAACTAAAATCCCACCTTTTATCAGGGAGTATCCCATAATGTCTCCTGATTCTTTTTTTTTAGTTTTTTGCAAGTTAATTACCCAAGGTCACACAGCTAGCTAATTATTAAGTGTGTGAGGTAAGATTTGAACTCAAGTACTCCTGACTCTAGGGCCGGTATTCTATCCACTGCACCACATGTCTCTTAATTCTAATGCTTTCCTTTTTAAAAAAAAAATTATAACCTATTAATTTTGTCCGTGGCTTTCTTTGTATATATTCATTTGCATGACTCCCTCATTAGATTGTAACCTCACTGAGGGCAGTAACAGTTTTTTTGCCCCTTTCTATATCTCTAGTCCTGGAGTCTAGCACAAAGTATCTGTTCAACAAATGTTCATTGAATTGAATTAATGCCTCTTTCAAACAAGTCAAAGACATCTCTGCTATATGGGAGGTGAAATTACTGGAGTTATATGTGCCATCCCACAATTCTATTCCTATTTCATTAATTGTTTTGTTTGAGTATGGACTCTAACTTAAGGCAATTGGCTTTTCATCTCCTAACTTTTTTTTCATAAGCTGTATGTATATCAGCCTTCAGTTTCATAGGTTGTAAATCATTCTTAAAATGGTCTCACTCCTTACCCTCTAGTTCCTAGAATTTTTATCTCCCTTCAAAATTTAGTTTAGCCACTGTCTAACACAGGAAGCCTCTTTGCTTTCTTTCCATATGTATTTTTTATTTATTTATCTGATTTCCTGAGAATAGGACCATTTCCTAAAATTTCCCTTTTTATCTTCATTATGTATCATAATTTCTTGTTACCCCACAAAGGAACAGCCTTTTTTGATAGCCTTGGCTTGTTATTTGGCCTTAGGAAGAGATATTATGGTGGACTAGAAAATAAACCTTGGGTTTAAAGTGAACATGGTCATGAATAGACAATAGTGTATCGCTTTAAGAATAAGAAATACACTTCTTCAGGTTCCTCGAACTGTTCCATTCTTATTTTGCAGAGTTGGATATTGACTTATTGCTCATTGAAGTTATTTCAAAGACTCCTAGTAGCTATAGAATGAAAATCTATAGTTCTTTGCCTTTTTGTTCACAATATATCTCTTTGATACTGTTAAGGAATGAATCAGAGCAAAAGTGTCAAATTTGATTTAAAAACCTTTTTCTGGTCTCCTATTAAAATTCCTGGTTCTGTAATAAATGTTAGTTGCTAGTTGCTCATAATGGTATTTTATGTTGGGACATTTTGTTATTATTTCATTATTTCCCCAGTTTCAAGGAAGATAAATTTTGATGTCTTTATTTTCTTCCACATCTGTCCTTCTTGTGCTGGAAGGTAAAAAGGTAAATGTGTAAAAATAAAGTAGAATATCATGGTAAAAAATTCTATGTGGAAATCATATATAAATTTTGATTCCTGGGCTCAGTCTGAAAGCTGGAATAGATCTGAAATCCTAGTTCATTACTCCCTTCTGGTGTGCAGATTATGAACAGGAAATGAATCTGTTGCCCAATCTTTCAGTTTTTCAGGACCCTTTCCATCTTGAATGAATATGGTGATGAGCCACTATACTCAGTGAAGGAAATTATGACTTCAAGATGTCAAATACCTCAGATGAGACTTAGATAAAATAAAGTAAGTGTTGTTGGTTCAGTGTCCCATTGTCCACTTTCCTGTTTATCAATCAATGTTGGAGATGGCTCTTTTGGGGAAGGAGACACCAAGTCTATAGTTTTTGTATTACCCATTCATTGTCAAGTATACCAAGCTACAAATTTGTATTTTCTTGTTATTTTGGGGAGGAACTGAGATGGGATTATTTGAGTTGTTCTTAATTTATTCATTAAAACTAGCCCCACTTGAAGCCATTGTTGATCAGAATCTTTAATTCTCTTTGATCTAAGCTTTGGCCTAGTAATCAGAGTGAAAATTCAAATGAAATATTTTCTTTTCAAGAATTTTTGAGGAATTCTGAGAACCCTGTTTCATTGAGAAGTAGTAAAGTCTTTGTTGTTGGTTGTTGGTGAACATCTGAGTCATTCTGACTTGGTTTTCTAGGTAAAAATGCTGGATTGATTTGCCATTTCATTTTCCAGATGGGCAATCTGAAATAAGCAGAGTTAAGTGATGTGCCCAAATGACACAGCTCCTAAATGCCTGCGGTTGGATTTGAGCTCAGGAAGATGGTACTTTATCCACTTAGCCATAAAACTGCCATGCTAAGTTCATTGTCCCACCACTACTAGGTATCAGTAGGAAACCAGAATTTAACAAAGAGCAAGCAGAGATAATTATCCAAATGAAACATTCATTATTAGCAGGGGTATAGAACCTAGTAATGGAGGGATATCATTGATTTATTTCCATTTTTTTTTACCTAAAATCAGGAGTAAGAGCTGTCCAAGATTTTTAATCTCTTCTTTAATCCCTGTCTTCCTTCTAATTGACCTGATCTTTGGGAATTGATCCCCATCTTTGGGAATTCCTCTCCCAATTCAAATGTGTGGACATTTTAATGAGAAGGCAGGGCAAAAGTTCACAGCTCCTCTCCCATTAGAAGGTGGGGGTCTACTCCTCATGTGAACAATCCTTACAAATAAGAATGACTTCCAAATGCGACTGACCTGCCCCTCTCTGGCACTTAAGTAATGGAATGTTAGATGGTTCATGAAACCCAGTTTCTTCTAGCAATCTTTGTCTAGAACAATATAAGCTATGTCAATCAGGTTTTCACTGCCATGATGAGGCAAGTGGCAAGGACAAGGAGGCTTGCTGGGGTTGGAGAGCTAGCAGAAGCTAACTTTTATTTTCAAAGGGTAGATATTTGGGGACTTGGAGAAGATTGCCTTATTCAGTTACAATATTCAAAATTAACCTGAACTTCAGAGGTTAGGACGAAACAGATGGATTCCCATGGAAATATTGGTAATAAATAATATAGTCCAAGATTAATTTCCCTCAATGGAATTGACTTTCTAGAAAAAAGAAAAAACTGATTACTTACATTGGGGAATTTCGAAGTTGGACAAAGATGCTTATGCAAAGTCATGACTAGACTTATAATTAAAATGAAGCAAGATCTTTTCCTTATGATATAAAAATTTTAAAGGGGGCAGAAATGTAACACATGCACTTAGTTCTTCATGTAAACCCCCCATTTAAACAATTCCATTGATTTCTTATTGCCATAAGATAGAGGTTCTTAATCTGGGATCCATTAACTTCTAAAATTTTTTTGATAAACATTTAAAAATATAATTGGTCCCCTGTGCATTCTATTGTATGTATTTTTCTATTATATGTATTTTAAAATATTATTCTGAAAGGGATGCAAAGGAGATGCTAGACAGTTAATAGAGTCCATGGGAAAAAAACAGCCTTAAGATGTGCCCTAGGATAAAATACAAAGTCCTCTTCTTAGCTTTCAAAACTCTAAATAATCAGAAAATAGCCTATCCTTCTAGCCTGAAGGACATTATATCTCTCATATTTATGGTCTTGTCAAACTCTTTTCTCTCTGTTACTCATATATGACACTCCATCTTCCTTGTCCATGACTTGACAGTGGCCTTCCCACACGCAATCCATCCTCGCCACTGCCTCATTTTATCCCTGTTTTCCATTTAAGATGCAGGTCAAGTAATATCTTCCACATGAGGTGGCACAGTGGATAGAGTACTAGTCTTGGATTCAGGAGGAGAGAAGTTTGAATCAGACCTCAGACACTTGACTCTAACTAGCTGAGTGACTTTGGGTAAGTCACTTAACCCCATTGCCTCACATCCAGGACCATCTCCAGTCATCCTGATGCATATCTGACCCCTGAACCCAGATGACTCTGGAGGAGAAAGTGAGGCTGGTGACTTAGCATAGCAACCCCTCACTCAAATCCAATTCAAGGGCTTGTCATGGCATCACTTCCGTAATGTTGTGTTCTTCTCTGAAAATGAATGACAAACATTAGTCCTTGATCTCAACTGCTAATACTCTTCTGCTCAAACTATCCTGTGTTGAAATATGCAATATATCCTTGTATTTATTCACTTTATTTATGCTCTCATATTTATATATCTACTTGTTGCCTCCCTTCCTTTAGAATGTAAGTTGTTGGGGTGGCTAGGTGGTGCAGTGGATAGAGCACTGGCCTTGGGGTCAGGAGTACCTGGGTTCAAACCCAATCTCAGACACTTAATAATTACTTAGCTGTGTGGCCTTGGGCAAGCCACTTAACCCCATTGCCTTGAAAAATCTAAAAAAAAAACAACAAAAAAAGAATGTAAGTTGTTAGTAGAAACTATTTCATACTTTATACTTATAACCCCAGAATCTAAGCGTACATAGTAGGTACCACATAGCAGGTCTAAGTAAATGTTTCTTGATTGATTAACTCAGAAAAGTAAATGGCATTCAACTATAGTTTGTATAACTATAGTACCCCCATCACCTATATTTGTTTAGAATTTATTGTATTTTTATACATCATAAATTAATGAGTTGATTAAAAACGTTTATTGAATACTTCTCATTACAAATGCTACAGAGAGGCTGCTAGTGACTCCATAGATAGAGCATTGAATCTGGAGTAAGACCTGAGTTCAAATCCAACTTTGGTTAATTCCTCATTGTGTGACCCTGAATTGAATGATTGACAACAGGATGCACTGGAGAAAGACATGGCAAACCACTAAAGTAATTTTGTTAGTAAAACCTTCGGACTGATATGTTCTAACAGTTCATGAAAATTCAGATGCAACTAAACAAAAACAATAAAAGTTGATGCTAAAAATGGATTGTTAAGACTATTCATTTAAGATGAAAAATGTTCACTCTTTTCTGGGGCTATTAACATTTCCACCACTAATATACTATATTATAGCATGTAAATTTAAATGGGATCTTGGAGTTTGTTTAATCAGACCCAAGGTAGCAATCTTTCCAGTTTTTCATCATTGTTTTGTACAAAGAGCCTTGAATAGTTTATCAAGAAACTTGGAATCAAATCATGAGGGGTTTGTTACTCATATAACCTTGCCAGGTTACAACCTACTTTGGTGCTATTTCCTCATGTATACAAAGAGGTAGTTATAGTAAATGATCTCTCCAAAGTCTTTCATCCTAAAACAGTATTCTGTCAATGACATAGTCTCTAGTAATACTTTGTTGCTTTGATGCACCCTTGATCTCATGCATATAACTACTCTTTCTGCTAGTGTTAATACCAGAAAAGTCACACCTACTCCTGTTTAATACTTGTCCGATTTTTTTCTATAAGTATTCCATGGAGGACCTACAAATTATGCTAGAGGTCTTCATTTAGGCATGTTATCATCATCTGGATATAAAAACAATGACTTTACTGTCTTGTTGCATAACTGATCTATTTTCTATTTCTGACATTTCTCCTTAATAATAGTTTTGGCCCACTTCCCACATACAAGTCAGGATTGGCAATATGCTGCAACATACTTGATATATCTCAACTTCCCTCCTTTGGAATCCTTCACAACTTCAATTCTTTTAACACTATGATTTTCCACAAACATAGAATCATCACTAGGAAAATATTTTTAAGAATAGGATATAGTTTAAAGTGAGGGCTCAGTTTAAGATTATGGAAAAGGCTAGACAATTTCCCAGATGTAATCCAACCAATGTCATCCTTTGAATCAAATCTCAATCTAGTTTAATGTTCATCTGCAGTCCCTAAGATAGTTTTACTGGTGAAATAACTCTGTAGGTTTTCAATTGAATGGAATGTCAAAAACCGGACATTGTCTATAAACCATTCTCTTTCCTACTTCTTTGTAACTTTCTATATTAATCAAAATTTAGATACCCTTATTGATAAAGCTCAGTAATGTTTTGGAGATGAATGAAATCAATCTAATGTAAGCTATAAACAGGAGCATGTGAAATCTTCCAATGCCTAAGGAATCCCATTTAAATAAGGAAAGACTAAAAGAACAGAAAAGATCATGGATGGCTTAATTAGCCACAAAAACAAAGACACAAGAAACTTTTAAACCATATTGCAAATTCTCATCTGTATAAAAATATAAAAGAATTATGATTTTATAGATCTAGGGCATCGTGATGAAAGATAAGAAGTGAAAGACATTTTTCATGCATGATTCATTATAATATATCACAGGTCTTTTATAACATAATTGATTGTCATATGTATAGGATTCAAAATAACTTTTGTTTTCATGTTTTATTATTAAAAGGAGAACTGGCAAGAAGCCATATTCTTAAATCCTCTTCTTCCATAATTTCCCTCCAGTACATCTGGTGAAATCACATATGATTCTTTGAGAATAATAGACATAACTATTCACTCATCTTCAGATTGCCAACATCAAGAAAGGCATAAAAAAATGCCTGCCAAAGGTGGTCACCAATGTTATAGATGATAGTATTTGTCCTTTTTTCTTGATGAAGACTATGGTATCAAGTAGGTGATGCCATGACAAAGACATGCATTGGGTTGAGGGGGTGCTATGTTAAACAGCCAGCCTCATTTTTCTGCTCCAGAATCATTGGGATGTAGTGATCAGATGTGAATCAGGACAACTTGAAATGGACATAGATTCAGGGCACTCAGGTTTAGGTGACTTGCCCAAGGTCACACAGGTACGTTGTGTTGTGTCTGAGACCAGATTTGAACTCCTATCTTCCTGATTCCAAGACCAATACTCTATTACTGTACTACCTAGCTGCCCTAGGGTTATAGATACCACTTTGGACAAAGACCATGTCCTTTAATAAAAATGCAAAGATTCATATATATATGTATATGCATATATATATATATATATATATATATATATATATGAAGATACTTTAACATAAATGTATTCTTCATTGGCCTTTTTCTTGCTATTGTCACCATGAAATCAATATCATAACTCACTCACACTGAAATCATACTTCATTTGTATGTAGTACGTTAATATTCTAAAATAACATTCTGCACATCTCACCTAAGAAAGAAGAAATGAAAATGTGACCTTTGTCTATTTACAAAATGTGAAAAAGATGCTCAGGGAATTTAAATGATGAAGATGATCACATTGTTATTAAGTGGTACTTGAACCCACATTTCCTGACTTCAACTCCAAAACTGCCATCTAATGTTGCTAATTTTAGTCTTTGATAATACTAAATTAGTCTAGACTTAACAAGGGGAAATGGTCTCATATGGACAATAACATTCATGATACCACAATTATGTTTTGTGATCTTATGATAGAGATTTGGCTATGTTTTTGAATGTCTAAATTGAATGTTTTTCCTCTAATAAAATTTTATTTTCTCTTCCTCGTGCTCCTTGTTAGAAACAATAAACCTCTTGTAATAAATAAACATAATCAAACAAAGCAAATTACAGCATTCTTGATCATAAAATTTAATGGTTATATTGTAAAATAAAGTTATTCAGAGCAATCAAAGAGAAGGAATTTTTGTATAGCAAACCTTTTTTTGGCCTGATTCTCCTTTCTTCTTAAGTACCTGCCTTGTCACTCTAGATCTTTGGGAGAAGATGTGCCTTCTCAATATTTGGCTGCTCCCAACATTGGCCTAGAATGGAATCCAATATTTTCCTAGTATACCTAGATAGCAAATACTAAAAAATAAGAAATTTGGGCTTTCACTTTCCCCGTGTAATGATGACAAATTTTCATTTGTTCTTTCCTTCTTTGGGAGTTGAACGAGTCTCTTGGCTGTGTTCACAAAGGAAATATAATTTAGGCAGGTTGTATAAAGGAATGGAGCATCCCTATTTATCCCATCTTTATATCTGGAGGCAAGGAAAGGGATAGACTGCTTCTAGGCACTGGTTCTATAGGGAGATGAAGTTTCCAGCTTTTTGATTAACTCTTAACTATTACAGGGGTGTGATTTGCAGTTCTGTTTGGGGACCATGAATGCCTTTTTCTCATGTCAACCAAGTGCTTTTCGACCCCAAATGAAAGGCATTATATGAGGGCAAAGAATCCTATCCACTTTTCACAAATTTCATTTTGGTATTTTCATGCAATTCAGTTGAGAGGCACTGTGACTTCTGAGAGATTTGCTTTTTGCTTTCAATCTTAGATTGGGGAGAAAATGAAAAGGGAGAGAAGGCCCTTCAACTTGCTTTTGTTCACAAAGGTAACAACAGAAAAGTGCACTTTCATTTGACAGAAAGGCTTGCTCTTTACCCTACCTTCCTTACTCTTCACTGAATATCATGTTTCAATCCTCCTGTCAAAAAGTCAAAGGTCATTCACAACATCAATGCATGACCTAATGGCTCTCAACTTATGAATCAACAGCTGCTCCATCTGGGTTTGTATTTATTGGGTATGATTTTTTTTCTCATTTCTTTAAAGCTAGAAAAAGGACTATTAAGAAAAATACATTTCTCCAATATTATAGGATCAAAATTAAAGAGTTTTAAGAGTTCTGATTCAGTGGTCATCTATTTCTACCCCTTTGCATTATAGACAAAGAAAGTATGGAGCAGAGAGGTTAAGTGAATTTCCAAAGTTAACACAGGAATTAGAATTAAAGGTAGAATTTGGACCCAAGTCCTCTAACTCCAAAAACAGTTTTGCCCTTTCCTTCTTTATGTGAATTTGTATATCTCACTGTAGACCTCCTTCCCCTAAACCAAACTGCTCTCTGAAACATTTGCCATAGTGGGAAAAGCATTTGACTTAGAGCCAGTAGAGGCATAAGTTTGAATTTCTCATGCTACTTCTCAACTGGCCATTGGCAAGTTTTGTAATCTTTCTAAGCCTCAGTTTCCTTATTGCTGTCTCTATTCTTCATGTAGACAATCCCCTTGGTTTGTCTCATAATCCTGGCCTGCTTTTTCTCTAGAACCTGTCATATCTGAAATCTTTCTAGATTAAAACAAAAAAAAAATAGGGACTTCTCAATAGTCTCTTAGGAAGTTTCATTTTTCTTGCATTAAATATTTGACCAGTCTTAAACTTTATAGAATTATTGAATGTAAGAGACATATAAGATATTTAATAGTTGAACTCTTTGATTTTTTGAGGTGATTGGAACATGGTAGAATGTATTTATCTGTTTGTATTTCCCCTAAATTAGGAGAAGAAAAGTTAGACAATCAGTGATTAGATAAGAATGTGTTTGATAAATCTTACAACATGCCATGAAATAAGAAATGATGGTATGAATAAATTTTAGTCAAATCAAGACTACTGAGAACACATTAGAGACTGTAACCCAAATTGACAATGGAATGATTTCTGTGATAATTCTCTTCCTCTTCTGGGGCAATTGGAGGGACCCAAACATTATGGTAACTATGATGGTGGATCATAAAGAAGACTAAAAACTTGAGTCTTACATAACACCTAACCTGGGTTTCTTGGCAGTTTTCTTTGTGTTTGTAAATAACTTATGAGCTTGTATTATTTTTAATTATTATTCCTATTAGCATTATTATTCTCCATTACCTTGGGAATGAAATTGAGAAAACATTTTATCAAGTATTACAGTTTGTGGCGGAAGGGGAAAAGAGAATACATTCCAAATAAATCATCCAGTTCTATTGTCAAAAAGGATTGGGGTTTAGTTAGATATTGGGTGATGCAAGACTCTGAACTTGGTTGTCAGCCAGATCTTAGGTTCCATGGTTATTTTAATTTATTGTTCAATAATTGGAATAGGATTTGAAAGCAGGTAACGATAAAAGTTTTGGATCACTCCAATAGAAGCCCAACTACTTAAGGGAGACATTGTTTTTCTCTTTTGAAACCTTATGCTAGGGACGACTAGGTGGCCCAACAAATAGAACACTGACTCTAGAGTCAGGATGACCTGAGTTCAAATATGACCCCAGACACTTTTTAATTTCCTAGCTGTGTGACTTTGGGCAAGTCACATAACCTCATTGCCTTGCAAAAACCTACAAAAACCAAAACAAAACAAAACAAATCTTGTACTATCAGATAGTATATTGCCTTACCTTACAAAGCCTGCCTTGTAGTTATTATGTCAGAGGGGTAGAAATAAGGAATGAAGAAATCAAATATAGCTTATCTGTTCCAGACATCCTTGTGATCAGAGTTTTCAAGGCTTTTCTTAGTTCTTCCCTGTTGACTGGTAGCCCAGTACTGTTCCATAGCACAAAATCATTAGTTCATAAATGTAGAACTAAAAGGGCTCTTTGAAGCCATTTTGCCCAATCCTTCATCTTCCTTTATAGAGTTAAAGAAACTAATATCCAGAGAGGTTAAATAAGTTGTCCAAGGTCACAGTGGTAGCCTGTGTCCTGATCTTTCCAGAAACTTCTCTGAATCTCTTCCCTTCATATTTAGAATTTTCACTGAAAACTTCAAGCTTCCTAGTTCATAGTACCTTTGAGATATGAGGTGGGACCTAACTAGTCACTTCTGAGAAAGATCCTGTCCCACCTTCTAAAACCCCTAATTCTCTTCTTTGTTGAGTAACCCTCATTTAGAAAATTGATATCTAGGTATACCTATACCTTACTAAGGGGGAATGACGAGAACCTGGACTAACCTCAAGGTCAATCATGGAGTGATCATTTTGCATAATTATTAGGTCATTTCCTTTTCCCCTTTCCCTATACCAGGGCTATCAAGATCTTCTTATCCAAGGCCTAGATTACCTTGTGAATGGATCCTCCCCTTCAAGTAATCATTTTGCTTTTTTTTTGACTTTCAAGTGACAGTGACCCTAATACATCTGTTCTATTTCCGTCTCTGTCCCTTACCTCTTCCCCACCTTGCAATGGAGCAGATTAAATATTTTACCTTGAGTGAGATAAAATGTGTCTGAAATAATAAGGCTTATTGCTTTTAACATTCTTGGCTCTTTCACAACTTTGGTGAAAATCCCCAAGTCCCTAAAAGAAAGCTAGAATGGAATGGGACACTACACTACTCCAGCAATGAATGAGGAGAGGGATGGGAGGGCAGAGGGAACATTCTAAGTGTTACCACTGGTCAGACAATAACTAGCTACCATTCTTCCTCTTTATGTAATATGTGCTCTCCCACATATTTGAATGGTCAATGACTTTATTCTAGTTATGGCTTGCATCTCTGCTTTCCAGTTAGGGTAACAGCTAAACCAACTTATTCAGACATTACCTCCTTCCTCTTTCCCCATGGTACTGACAGTATCATTGAGTTCTTAGAGGAAACCTAATAATTTGTTAAATAGCTACTATATGCACGTATCTGAGGCCTTAAAAAATGTATAACTATAATTTAAAAAATTATACCTACATTATATTATACTTATGTTTTAAAAAATATCTAGGGAAGACACCCCACTATCAAAGCAGGCCAATCATTATTTTGCAAATTAAAATCTGAGTTAAATATCTGAAGTCACACTACCTTCATATATTAGAGGTGGTATATGAGCTGAAGTTTTCATTCATTCCATTAACTATTATCATCATGATCTTGACTACCAAGCTATAAAGACAAAAATTGAACCATCCCTAAGTGATTAAGACATATAAGAATAACTGCCTTTGTCTCATAGATAAAAGATTGAAAGGTAAGAACATGTAATTATAAAAAGAAGAAATATAAGTGATCCACAATCATATAAAAGAACTATTTATAATTAGAGAAATGAACATTAAAACATTGAGCTTTTAACTCATGGCTATAATATCTACAAAATAATAAAACCAGAATATGATAATGTTTGGAGGGCAGTGGTGGGGGGGTACAGGTATATTGGTGTTCCATTGGTAGAGATATGGTTTGGTCCGAATTATTCTATAAAGCAGTTTGGGATTAAATTTGAAACATTATTAAACTATGTATTACTTTTAATTTCATTTGATTTTCCCCAATTACATGTGAAAACAATTTTTAACTTTTTTTTAGTTTTTAGTTCTAAATATATCCTTTCCTCCCTCCCCTTTTTCCTTCTTAAGACAGTAAGCAATCTGATATAGACTACACAAGTGCAATTATATAAATTAGCTATGTAGTCCTTTTGACCCTGCGATATCTAGGACTATGATTCAATAAGCTCAACGGAAGAGGGAAAAGGAAAAGCACAAATCTATTTAGGGATATATGGATATAAATGTATGAATATTTGTATATGTTTGTATAAATATAGAGTATTTGTGGACTATATATATAGTATAAATGTGTGTATATGCATATTTATGCAAGTATATATATATGTGCATAATAAGAGAAGCTTTTTGTGGCAAGTAACTGGAAACAAAACAGATGTCCATTTTGAAGAATGACTGAATAAATGATAGAATATGACTGTAATGGAACATTATTATAGCATAAGAAATATCAAATCGGGGCAGCTAGGTAGCACACTGGATATAGCACAGACCCTGAAGTTACCAGGACATGAGTTGAAATGTGGCCTCAGACTATGTGACCTTGGGCAAGTCACTTAACCCCAGTGTCCTCCAAAAGCAAAAACAACAACAAAACAACAACAACAACAAAGAAATACTAAATCAGAGAGAAAGGAATTTGAGTTCAGATCAGCTTAGGAGTTTGCCAAGTTATGTATCAATGTGTCCGCAAAGTCAAAAATTAAATCCAGAGTTTTTTATTCCCAGTCCATTTGTCTTTATGCATCAATACACACTATCAAGGATATTATTTCTACAAATTTACACATATATGCATATAAACACATAAAATCCCTTATATTTTTTCTGCATAAATTATATGATTTATTTTAATCTGTCTCTAAAATTATCCTTTTATTCTCTTGAGAGAAATTTAGAAAACTGCATTTGAAGTCAAAAAGTGGCCGGGCATGTTTTGGCATAAAGTCACCTAAATATCTTAATGAAGCATCTCACCTCCCTCACCCCTCTCCAATAATCATTGTGAAACAGTGAAGGATGGTACTTAGAGCTATCTTTAATTCTGTGCATCCCAAGTCTAATAATTGGGCCATTATTCCTTTGCAGCAATTGCTCACACAAACTACATCTAGGTTATGACTTCATTCATATTTAAGTCCATCTGTTCCTTGAAGGGACGTTATAGTTTCAGCATTTGGATCCTGCCCCAGTATCATGATTGCGCTTCAATGGGTAAGAAAACAATGTCTCATTTTTTTTCTTCCTGCCTTTGTAAAGCCTTGTTTGTAAACACGGCATTTAGGAGGCGTCCTTGTCAGTTCATGTGAATATCACAAGCTCATAACAATCCCTTCAGGTCAGACATTTTCTTACTAACGTACATTTTATAAGATCATAGCATCATCGGTTTAGAGATGGTAAGAGAGCTCAGAGACCATCATGTCCAACCCTTTTATTTCATAGTCAAGAAAATGGAGACCTAGGGACTTTAAATGAATTAAGAGATAATAAACCTCAGAGACGGAATTCCAAACAATATCTTATGACTCCAGAATCAGTGTTCTTTCTACTGTATCTCAACTTAGACTAAACCATGAAGGATTTATTAAGCAGCAATTGTGTGCCAGGACCACCTAGATAGCTCAGTGGATGGCATGCCAGGATTGGAGTTAGGAAAACTCATCTTCTTGAGTTCAAATCTGGCCTCAGACACTTCCTTACCCTGGGTAAGTCACTTCACACTGTTGGCCTCAGTTTCCTCATCTGAAATACTAGCTGGAGAAGAAAATGGCCATACCACTCCAGCTTCTTTGCCAAGAAAATTCCAAACAAGTTCATGATGAATAGAGCACACCTGAAAAAAAATATGCTAGACTCTAAAAATCCCAAGACGCAAAAGAAATAGTCCCAGTTTCAGCAAAACATTTGACACACTAGAATAAATGCTTGTTCATTCACTTGAGGACCATACAAGCTTCTGGATAGAAATATGAAATCAAGTCCAATCTGAAAATCAAAGACACAGAATGATGTGGGCAAAGGAGAGCTTGCTAGAGGGCCCTAGGACAAGTGGAAGGAGAGAATAGTTTCAGAGAAAAGACATGAAGAAGCATGACCATGGCTCCAGAGTCCTTAAGAAGTGAAACAAATAGGGGTGGGGGATTTCAGACATTATGATAGGCTAGGAGGGAAAGTTATTTTGGATGGAAAGGCATTCTGGCATGCTTTGAAACAAATTAGTGAGTATTCACCTAAAGTGAACTTCTAAGGGAAATAAATAATCTAAAATGTAATGAGAAGTAAATGTATTCTATTCAATGGAGGCTTGCCATTTGCAAATATTCATTCCTTTCATTCAGGTGGTCAAATTTGTTGGCATACAGTTGGGCAAAATAACTCTTAATTACCTCTTTAATTTCCTCCTCATTAGTAGTGAGATCACCCTTTTCATTCTTGCTAGTGGTGATTTGACATTCTTTCTTTTTAAATCAGATTAACCAATGGTTTACTTATTTTATTGTTTTTTCATAAAACTAACTGTTTTTTCAGGATAAATTATTTTCTTGCTTTCATTTTTATTAATTTCTCTTTCAATTTTCAGAATTTCTAAATTTTTTTTATTTAGTTGGGGATTTTAAAATTTGTTCTTTTTTCAGCTTTTCTGGTTGCATGCCCAATTCATTGATGTCCTCTTTCTCTATTTTATTCATGTAAGCATTTAGAGATATAAATTTTCCCCTAAAATATGCTTTGGCTTTCATCCCATAAATTTTGGTATGCTGTCTTGTTGCCATTTTCTTGGATGAAATTGTTTACTATTTCTAGGATTTATGGCTTGATTCACTCCTTTTTTAAAATTAGTTTATTTAGTTTCCCATTATTTTTTGGTTTCCAAGGCCTTTTATTACATATTATTTTTATTGCATCATGATCTGAAAAGCATGCATTTATTATTTTACCTTTCTGCATTTATTGTAATAATTTTATGTGCTCATACTTGGTCAGTTTTGGTATGGTTGCCATGTCTTGCAGAGAAAAATATATATTCTTTCTTTTCTATCTTCATTCAGTTTTCTCCAGAGTTCTATCATATATAAGTTTTCTAAGATTTTATTCACCTTCTTAACTTCTTTCTTGTTAATTTTGTGGTTACATTTATCTAATCCTGAGAAAGGGAGGCTGAGGTCCCTGTCCATTATAGCTTTGCTGTCTACATTTTCTTGTAATTCATTCAGCTTCTCCTCCAAGAATTTGGATATTATCCCACTTGATGCATATTTTCTTAATAATGATAAAACTTCAGTTCCTAAATTGCCTTTTTAGAAGATTTAATTTACTTCCTTTTATTTTTAATGAGACCTATTTTTAGTTTCGCTTTGTCTGAGATTAGGATAACTGTTTTGGTAACCAACATATTGTAGGATTCTGATTTTTAATCCATTCTGCTCTGTGCTTCCATTTTATTGGAGAGTTCATTCAATTCACACTTACAATTAAGATAACTAATTCTGTATTTTCCTTAATGTTCTATTTCCCAGTTTGTTTTTCTCTTTCCTTTTCTTTTATCCCTCTTCATTAATATTCTGTTGCTTTTCCCCTTTAACTTTTTAAAAAAAATTTTAACTTAAACTTTACTTTTACTTTTACCTTTGTCTTCCCTTTTATCAGTTCCTTGTTCCTTTTTCCTTCCTTCCCATTCTTTATACTTCCCTGAAGAGTAGGATACATTTTTAAGCCCTTTGGGAATGTATGTTATTCCCTCTTTGGGGCAAATTTCTTGAGAGTATGATTTGCTCAGTGTTCACACCCTCCCTGTTTTCCCTCTCCTGTTAGAAGTCTTTGTGCCTCTTCACCTGATGTTATTTATCCTCTAATTTATCCACTAATGCCTGGCCTTTTCCTACTATAATCTTCCTTTTTGTGTCTTTATTGTATTAGCCCTATCTTGTACTTCCAACCTCTGTCAAAATACACTTCTTTAATCTGTCCAGTTAGAAATGCCTTTCTCAAAGTTTGATTGATTGATTGCTTGATTGATTGATATGCAGCATTGCCTCATAGTCATTAAGTATGCTCCCTTCTTCTGTCCCATTAGAAATACACTTCTCAAGAATTCTAAATTCCATCAAATTATAATTGATTTATACCACCCCTTCATGTACCTTTCATGAACACACAATCCTCAGGGGTCATAAGATCATGCAAAGTCAAATCATTTCATGAACCATTTACAACCCCTACCTCTAAGCACATTTCCTCCAATTGTAGCCAAAGCATCAAGCTAAGCAAAATCACTTCATGACCTTTTCATTTCCAGTCCCTCTAAATATACTCTCTCCTTCCATCTCTACAGTACTCTAACCATAGCCCTACCACACTCCCCAACCAAAGTATTAGATATATTCTCTCCCTCTATCCCTAGCTTTCCAACCATAATACCTCTACCCTTCCCAACCAAAGTATTGGGTATACTCTCTCTCTGTCCATTTAGCACTCCAACCATAGCACCACAACCCTCTTTAACTAAAATATTGGACACACTCTCTCCCTCAGTTTCTATAGTATTCCAACTACAGCACAATAACTCTTGCTGTCTAAAGTAAGGAATAAGGCAAGATCACTTCCTGATCTATTTATGTCTAACCCTTCTAAGTACACTTTTACCCTCTGTGTCTATTTTACTATTAGACATTGAAGTGTCAATTAAAGTAAGATCCCTTCAAGTTTTAATTATGTATAGACCCTAAAAGTACTCTCCCTCCCTCTATCACAATAGGAAATACAACCCTCATAATCAACATTGCTTCGTGTCTCATTTAAACCCATATTCTCCAAGTACCATCCCTTCAACTATATTTAAACCTTTAACTATCCTAAGAGAAATACAATTATCAAGAGTTACAAGTGCTATGTTTTAATGTTCTTGACTAGCATTATTTTTCCCCTTTGTATTTTCCTTTTTATGAATCTATTGAGTCTTGTATTCAAAGATTGAATTTTCTGTTCAGTTCCAGTCTTTTCATCAGAAAAATTTGGAAGTCCTCTATTTCATTGAAAGTTCATTTTATCCCCTGACAGAATATGCTGAAGTTTCAGGTTAGCTAATTCGTGGTTTTTAATCCAAGGTCCTTTACCCTCTGAGATAGCATATTCCAGTCTCTTTGATCCTTTAATGTTGAAACTGATAATTTCTATGTAATAATGATTTTGTTTACTTTGTATTTAAATTGTTTCTTTTTGGTTGCTTGCTTGCTAGTACTGGGATACCAAGAAAAAGGAAAAAATAACTTGCCCGATTCTGAAGAAAATGTATTTGATTGAAGAATACTATAAACAAAGAAGTAATTCTGTGACAATTTAAGGAAAGAGAAAATATAGAAATTGGAGTGCCCTGAATTTTGATCATATGGTTATTCCAATATTTTTGCTTTATAATTCAGGAAAGTAAGACCCAACATAGTTACCTAACTTACCTAAGGTTACACAATGCATTGTGACCAAGCAATCAGCAATAATTATTTGCTATTTAATAGGCAGTTACATGGTACAGGACTTAGAGTTCTGGACCTGAAGTAAAGATGTCCTGATTTTTAATCCTGCTTCACACTCATGTTAGCTGAGTCATTTAACCTCTCTGTGGCTCAATTTTGTTATTTAAAAACAAGAGAATAATATGCTTAATAATAGAAATGTTTTCTTCATAAGGTTAACTACGGTTGCTTTTTTTTTCCCTAGGGACTGGTACTTCACCTGATTTGAATTCCAATTTATATTTCATGAACATTAGGGGTTTATCGGGAATAATAGGTAAGAGGTCCAATTGATCTACTGACATCGCCATGTTGTTTGAAGACCCAGGGGATGACCTCCATCAGGTAGAGTGGGACTCATATAAGTAGTAGTAATAAGACACAGATGACAGTCACATAGAATGGTAACCTTGATGGGTCCTAATCTGCATTATTTAAATAAAATAAATATTTATAAATATTAATATTTGTAAATATTTATTTAAAAAATAAATAAAATAAATAAAACTCTCACTTTGGGGAGGCCTTAAATTCATTGATTGCATCTTACAAGCAAATGCTCAGGATTGTCAATAGTTTCTAGAGAGAAACTCCTCCTTCAATTACTAGTTTCACATGTTTTGAAAAAGTCATATGTCAGTTTTCCCAAATGTGCCTTTGAAGAGATCTGTATTATCCAGAGTCCATTCTAATTATTTATCTGTGCCTGCAATTATTATCTTATCTAAATAATTAGTATAACTTGGAAACTATATTCCTTACTCACTTTAATAGTACAAGATAAACACATTAGAAAAGTTTCATGACACACTTTAAAAAAAAAGTGTTTCAAACAGATATGGAATCACAAATCAGCCTTAAGGTGTATTGTTTACTCTTTAATAATGTTTCAATTTGGTAAAAAATCTATCAAGGCCTTTGAAAGCTAGCACAAAATAGACAAACAGGAAGACAAATAAAAAATGCTGGCTTGTCAAGTTGAATGATCTCTCAAGTTGTTAAGGCAACAAATGTCTCCAGATTTATTGTGTGAAAAGTGTCTAAGCCAATATAGGCTGTCCCTGCACAAAGATTCCCTTTGATTAGGTTATGTTTAGCATAACATCCTAAGAAATTTCTTGCATGATAATAGTTTGCGATGTTTGCAGTGCTTTTTATAAATGACTTTCCAAACATTATTTGATATTCACAACAAATCAAAAAAGACAAATATTATTATTCCCATAGAAAAGAAGAGGAAACTGAGGCAGAGAAAGACTATATTAAAGCTAAAATTATAGCTTTTTTGATAGACTTTCTCAAGGTGACAATAATGAAAACATACACATGTGCTATCTAACCTTATTATGTTCTCTTTTCTTTTGAGAGATAAAGATGTGGAACTTCGACCCTGATCCCTGCTCCTTTGTTTTTAGGTTTTTTTTCAAGGCAAATGGGGTTAAGTGGCTTGCCCAAGGCCACACAGCTAGGTAATTATTAAGTTTCTGAGACCAGATTTGAACCCAGGTACTCCTGACTCCAAGGCTGGTGCTTTATCCATTACGCCACCTAGCCACCCCTGATCCCTACTTCTAATCTAGTTTTTACTTTATTAAAAATAATTCAAGGAGGTGGAACCAAGATGGCAGTGTGAAGGCAGGAATTCCCAGAAACTCATTCTCTGCCAAAATCCAAAAGCCATCAAATTATGACACTAGCCAAAATTTACAGGGACAGAACCCCCCAGAAAGACTAAGTGATACAATTTCCCAGGCCAAGACAATGTAGAAGTTCCACTGGAAAGGTCTGTTCCACTGGAACCTGTGGTTGAAAAGAGCCACAGTGCAGAGCACAGCACAGCTGCAGGGAAGGGCAGTTGGGTCTGGAGGAAACCAGCTGCAGCCTTCCAAGAACAGCCCACAGCACACCTGGGTCCATGGCAGAGGGGGTGAATTCTAGACCTCTTGGCCCAGGCATCATCAGATATAGCTAGAAGGGGTGGTGAGAGAGCTCTGACACACCAGAGTGAGCACAGGGTGGAGGTCTAGCCTCAGATCAATCCTGCAGGGAGAACCTAACAGCAAGAGTAAGCAGAGACAACCAGCACTTCCAGAATACCCAGTCCACAAAGAGTAAGGGGAACAGGGGGGGACTGAAGATGTTTCTCTGTTCTCCCTGGGGCAGGATTGCTAAATTTGCCACACTTAGATCCAGGTCACAGTCTGGGTCCCCACAATACCACCATAGCCAAGCAGGGATCACCATATTCATAGCTCCAGGGCAGAGTGGATGGCCTGAACACAGGCAAGAGAAAAGTCAGAGCCTCTCATAAGATCTTGCAGAAGTTAAGGTCCCTGTGGGGTGTCCCCAAAACACCCAAAGCCTTGGAAGTGCAGGAAATCAGTCATAGGCTGAGGAAATGAGCAAACAAGAAAAAGAAGAATCTGACCATAGAAAATTACACTGGAGGACCAAAATATGTACTCAGAAGAAGAAAAAGTTGAAGCTTCTGTATCCAAGAGAAATAGAAAATGGACTCAGGCTATGGATAGCTCAGAAAAGTTTGAAAAGCATTTAAGGGAAGTAGAAGAAAATTGGGAGGAGAAATAAGAACGATGCAGATAAATCATGTAAACCAAGTTGGTAGCTTGGTAATAAAAGAGGAACAAAATTCAAAAAAATACTGAAAAACCAGTTTAGGCCAAATGGATAAAGCAACACAGAAGTCAAATGAGGGAAAGAATGACTTAAAACAAAGAATTGGCCAGCTGGAAAAGGAAATTAAACAAAACTCTCTGAAGAAAAGAATTCCTTCAAATGTAGAATGCAACTAAAGGAAGCTGATGACTTTGTGACAAATCAGAAAGAAATAAAACAATACCAAAAGAACCAAAAATTATAAGAAAATGTGAATTATCTCATTGGAAAAACAAATGAGAGGGGCAGCAAGGTGGCACAGTGGATAGAACACCAGCCCTGGAGTCAGGAGTACCTGAGTTCAAATCCGACCTCAGACACTTAATAATTACCTAGCTGTGTGGCCTTGGGAAAGCCACTTAACCTTCTTTAACTTGCAAAAAAAGCTAAAAAAAAAAAAAGGAAAAACAAATGACCTTGAAAACAGATCCAGAAGAGATAAAAAATTATTGGGCTACCTGAAAGTCACAATTAAAAAAACCCTAGACTTCATATTTCAAGAAATAATAATATAGCAAAATTGCCCTGGAATTCTAGAAGAAGAGGATAAAAATTGAAATTGGGGGGATTCACTGATCACCTTCTGAAAGAGATCCTGAAAGAAAAACTCCCAGGAATAATATAGCCAAACTCCAAAACTCTCTAGTCAAAGAGAAAATACTAAAAGCTTCCAGAAACAAACAATTCAACTACTGTGGCTCTATATTCAGGATTACACAGCATCTGGCAACATTTCTATTAAGGGCTCATAGGATTTGGAATATGACATTCCAGAAGTCAAAAAGCTTGGTTTACAACCAAGAATCAATCATCCAGCAAAACTGACCATTCTTTTTCAGGGGAAAAGATGGACTTTCAATGAAATGCAGGACTTTTCAAACTTTCCTGTTGAAACAACCAGAGATGAACAGAAAGTTTGATCTCCAAGGACAGGACTCTGGTGAACCATAGAGGGGGGAGGATGAGAAGGACTAACTATGAGGAACTTAATGAGGCTGAACTGTTTGTATTCATGCATGAGAAGGAGATACTGATGATTCATGTGAACCTTCTCATTTATAAGAGCTGTTAGAAGGAGCATATATAGACAAGGCACAGGAAGGAGTTGAAAATAATGATATGATATAGTAAAAAGATGGAGTGATAAAGGAAAATATTGGGAAGAAAAGAAAGGAGAGAAGAGGCTAAGGTAGTTCACATGAGTCAAGAAAAAGCTTTTGCAATGAAGTGGAAGAGGGGAAGGGAAGGGGGAATGAATAAGCCTTCATTCTCATCAGAAATGGCTCAGAGAGGAAATAACATACAGACTTAATAGGGTAGAGAAATCTATTTAACCCTAGAGAAATATGAGAGGAAAGGGATGGGATAAGGGAGAATGGGAATAGGGAAGGGAGTTGTAGGTGATAGAAGAGAGGGAAGATCATGGGAGAGGGTACTCCGATATAACACACTTCTAAACAGGGACAGGGTGAAAGGAGAAGGAGAATACAATAGAGGAGAGTGGGGAGGAATAGAGTAGAGGGAAATACAGCTAGTAATAGCAACTATTGGAAAAATATTGAAGTCACTTCTCTGGTGGACTTATGATAAAGAAGGCAACTCATTCCATAGACAGAGCCACTGGAATCTAAAAACAGACTGAAGTATACTTTTATTTCTGTCTCACTATTCTTGAGGTTTTTCTATCTGTTTTGGGGAGAGGGGACCTTACTCTCACAACAAGATTATTGTAATAATATAAAGTACATAAACCAAAAAATTAAAAAAGATAAATCATGTTTTTTCCTTTTGTATTCTTATATTGCTACTTCATAACTATTGAACACATTGACATTCAGCGAAATATATCTCTTGCTTCTTAAAGTGATTTTAACTCTACTTCCTTAATGAAGAGGAGTTTACTTTATTGTGTTTCCCTGTTATCAAGAGATCTTGCTACTTAAGGTTCAGAATGGGGCACCCATATTTCTAGTTCTGGACTAATGACCAGAACAGTGACCTGAGCAGTCTGCTCGTTTCAGCTGTCATCATGATGGATAACAATAACTCTGGTCAAGTTAATTGTGAGCGGATCCTCATCCATCTTTTTTGGACAGTCAGCATGAAACTGACTAATCATGCCAATAAATATATGTATTAACACATATTCAATGGACACCTATTTAATAATGAGCACTGCCTTAATTCCATTAAAGATATGGCCTTATGTGCCTCTATGTTTCTCTTTCAGCAGCTCACAGTTTAGTTGCCTTAGATGATTTTTCATCAACTCAGTATAAAGAAGTGTCCTCATAGGAGTATTATGTATGTATGTATGTATTTATTATGTATTTATTATGTTTAATGTGAAATTATGCCATCTTTGTGCAAAGTTTGCGTAAAAATTTATGTAATATAATGGATGGAGAGCTGGTCTCAGACCCTAGGAACAAAACTCACCATTCCTATCATTTCTATATCATCCTGGGCAACTTCATTGACCCATCAATCTTCTAAGCAACTATTTTTGTTGATTCATAGTCATTTCAGTCATGTCATCTCTAACAATCTATTTCATACTATGTGGGGATTTTTATTTTTTTGTTTGTTTTGCAAGGCAATGGGGTTAAGTGACTTTCCCAAGGTCATGTAGCTAAGTAAGGATTAAGAGTCTGAGGCCAGATTTGAACTTAATTTCTCCTGACTTCAGGGTCAGTGCTCTATTCACTGTACCACCTAGAAGCTCCATTTGGGGATGTTTTCTTCATTCCTCAACCCACACCCCCCAACCTAGACAGGTGCCCCCAAAGCCTCACTACCTCTGTGTGTCTATCACAAGTAGGAGGGTCTTTAGAGGTCCCCTACTAGATTTTCCTCATTTTACAGATAATGGACCAAAGCAAGGAACCTGTCAATGACTTGCCCAAGTCATGCAGGTAAATACAAACAGAATTTCATTTCTGCTCTAGGTCATAGAATTTTCTTTATATATATATATATATATGTGTGTGTGTGTGTGTGTGTGTGTGTGTGTGTACTATATATGTATATATGTTATATATTCATATAACTGTATATATATATATGTATACACATAACTAAATTTTATTTTTTCATCCATATGCACATGTATATTTTTATGTAACAAAATTTCCTTCTACCTTCCCTTCCCACTCCCCTCCCCTCAGTGGTGCACAGTCTGGTTAGCACTGTATATACATACTTTTGATGAACATATTTACAGATTAGTCATTTTTGGTCTGAGGAATTAGGATTAAGTGAAAGAGACATTTGGATATTAACTTAGCAAAGATATTGGGGTAGTTTGGCACTTTTTTTAGCTCATTATTCAGATAAGGAAATTGAAGCAAATAGTGTTAAATGATATCCAGGGTCACACAGTTAGTAAATGTTTGAAGTGGGATTTGATTTCAGGAGTCTTACTCTCTCTAAGTCCAACATGCTAATTATTGAGTCACTTAGTTGCCCCAAGCAATTATTGAAGAAAATATTTTGTAGAGCAGTCATAATATGCATCTATAGAGAGATTTCCTCATTGAAAACTTTCTTAAAACAGTAAAAGTTTAGTTGTGATTAGTGACTCTAATACAAAGTTATGTGTTGCAACATTCTCTCAGCATAATATAGAAAGTCTAGGCTATGATCATTATTCTTTAATCATTATCCTTATTTAACCAGAGGAATATAGCTAGGTTCAGATAAAAAAATATATTTCCCCAGATGTTGGAGCAGGTCAAAGGCAGAGAAACTCCATCTCTAGGAGTTTTCATTCTACTAGAGAAGAGAGAGACACCAAAACAACTTACACGTATAGTCATAAGTGTTAGATTGTTTTAGTTGTTTAGCTTTCTATTTTCAAAACTAACAGTTCAAGGCCTTTTGTGTTCCCTTTAGGGGAGAATGCCTACAATTTAGATAAATTAAGCTCAGAGATGACAAGGTTTGGTCTCATGATTTAAATAGATAAACTGTCCATAGATATGCTTCTGAAATACTTAACCATTTCCCTTTGAAAGAATAATCCTATATAGTTGAATAATACTGTATAAGTAGGGTCATATGAATAATCAAGGAAGGTACTTTCAAGTACTCTATCATCATTTAATAGATGAAAAAATGAGCTATAGAAAATTTAAATGCTATCCATTTAAATGTTATCTATTTAAAATTTATATGTGATCTTATCACATATAAATAAAATGATCACATATAAATAAAACTTTAATGAAACCCATTCATATTCTATTTTAAAAAAAAACATAAAAAAGGTGAGAGGGAGAGGAAGTTGGCATGATATAACACTTAGAGGATTTTCATAGGATTCAGAAAGACCTGGGATCAAGTTCTTTTCTAATTCATAATAGTTATTTGTTGAATATTACAGGAATATCGTCATAGTTCTCATTTACAATGAGCTTTTAATTTACTTCAGAGTGGAAGGAATATCCATACCAGGAACTCCATATATCAATGAAATCATAAATATAGATGCATAGAGAGGGTCACTGGTGTATTATATAGTTATATGTGAGTATATATATATATATATATATATATATATATATATAATATATTTATACAATCATAAATATGTGTATATCTATGTGTGCAGAGGCTCATAAATGTTTTATTCTAAATCATATACATACACAAATATCTATATATAGATACAAATATTTTTAATTAGAGGAGGATATGTAACAATAAAATATTTGAAATCATGTCATTTTTTAAAATGAAAAGAAATATAAACAGCTAAATATAATTTAATATGCCTCAGTCCTTCCTAGTCTGTAAAAGCAAATATGTGTGCATAAACATATGAAGCTTATTCAAGATATGGTAGATTTTAGATGTCAACAGTATATAAACTAATTAAAGTAAGTTTATCTATTTTCCCCAATTACCTTATAATCTAGTTTAAAAAGGCAAGATGTAAATATATGACACCAGTTGATAAATTGATCAATATAGATCATAGTTGCTTAAACATCTCAAGGAGACTGAATTATGAGCACTGTTTGAACAATGAGGCAGGACTGAATTTAGCACAAAAAGGAATAAGGTTAAGGCAGTGTTAAGGACTAAAGGGGAGGAGAAAACCTGGTTAGTCTGAGACAGATCATGGGAGTTGGCCCAAAGAAGAGCCAGAACAGCAAGTCTGAATCATGTGTGGATCCAGTGGGATGTGGTTGAGAAATGGGAGTATCTACAGAACTTAGCACACATGAACTACCATGAGGATCTTCCGATGAAGTTCATAAACTGAAGACAGTAGAGAGAATGTGGACAAAAAAATAAAGTGAAAAAAATTAATGGCATAATTGTGAAACATGGAAAGGTGTGCCTTTGTTAAACAGAAAGAGGGTATTAGAAGAAATGGAGAAATATCCAAAGACTGAACTATTTACCTTTTTGGAATAGTTTCACATGTCAGCCTGGCTGTGCTTCCCCACATTACTGAAGTTAATGCTGACAGACTTCCCTAACTATGGCATTTGAAAGTTTTGGGAAGGTTAGTAAACATTTCTAGGACTATAACAGAAGCTTGAGGTATGACAGATTTGGAGAGGGACCCTTGAGCAAAGTAAATCTCAGGGTTAGGAAGACACTATTATAGTAGACATGCATATTTTCAAGTTTTTTCCCCAAGAAATTTTTTCAATTTTTATATGCTATAATAATATCAATATTTTAGATCAAACAGAACCTTTAAAAACACTCAAAGATCTCAAAACAAAATACAGAAAAATCAAGAATACAACCATGGGAAGTTAGCAGAACAACATAATTACTAACATTTTACCCATTAAACTCATTCCAAGATCTCTAAATGAAAGACTTTTGCTTCCAGCAGTTAACTTTCAGTATTGTCTGAGACTATAGAAATCCAAGTCAAGTGAGCAGGATAGAGGACAGAAGGAGGAAGAAAGAATAGAGGAACGTTTGAACTGAAATGAAAATTATATCTCAGTGATTTGATTTTTCCCCTCTAAATCTTATGAATCATAGCCAACATTTTTTCTTTTTACAAAGCAGCAAAGATTCCTCCGTAATTGTAACCATTTACGTTCAATGCCATCATAATGGAGGAACTTTATTATATTACAGAGGGATGATTAATATGTGACAGGGATTAAAGATTGCATCTCTGCAGGTAGGACCTTTTCTACATTCTGTCATTTTTCTGATCACAAATGCATATCAATTATATAAACAGAAAAAACATGATCTCTTATGCTAATTTTAGCTTGGCCACCTGCACATTAACTCATTTTGGATTAATTGGTGAAAGGTAAATTATAATAGCATTGTTAAAGTGCATTTCTGTCTTGTGCCTCTATCCCGTCAACATACTCTACCTTTATTTCAACTTTACTGCCCTATTGTCACACTATAATTATCTTTCTCAATCTGCATTTGTAATCTTCATAAAATTCTATGAAAAAATTATTGTGTCATAAAGGGTATTTCTTCAGGCTAGAGGAATGGTGATACAAGGCATATCTTTTCTAGGAAGGCTAACAGTCAAAGAGAATAATAAAGTATCATTAAAAAACCTATTAATCTGGACCAGTCACTTATGTGTCTAATTTAATCTCTTTATTCTAAGTAACAGTAATAACTTACTTTTTTCAGAGCTAAAGTTTGTAAGATTTTGTTTCATAACCCTAAGGGGACAGGTAATGCAAGTATTATGGTCTCCATTGTATAGGTAAGAAAACTGGGACTTATAAAGGTCATACTTAGTACTTTGTCAGTACAAAGTGGCAAAAAATGACTTTTGACCCCCATGCACTCCTGCTGCAAATCTATACAACTTTGCAGTATACCAGCATAATGTTTCCAGGATTCTAAATAAAGCTAAATGTCATAAATAACTCTGTGAGGAAGCTAAGAATCAGTCTCAGAATTAAGAAGGCATCTGTTTCAAATTTGAATTCTCTTTCATAGTGACTGTTTGGCACTGGACCAATCACTTAACCTTTCAGTGCCTGACAGAATTTTCTAAAACTAAAGTTTCTAAGTGGTCCTGAATTAGCATTGGTTTAGGGAGATTCCTTATCAGAAATTACCTATATCACAGATCTGGTCGAAAAAAATGCCATTGAATATAGGTTATGTCTATATGAAACAAGTGTCATCCATCATAGATTTATCCTAAGCCAACTCTCCTGAGCACAGTATTCATTGTTTACATGGCCTCTGGGAAACAGAACATAGTCTTTGGATATAGTTGTCTTCAGTTCAAATGATCTCAATTACTCAAAGTGCTTTGGCAGGATATTTAGGGTCAGAGGTTTTAAAATCCTGGCTGTCAATAAACAGAAGATGCTTCTAAGGTACAACCGGGAGCAATAAGAAGAAAATAAAGGAAGAAGGTAAGTGAAAAAAGGTAAGACAAAATGTGAACTAGAGAGCAACCAGAGATTTGAAACATGAACCAAATGGAGTTGCTTTCCAGGGTGCTGATTGCTCATTAGTTTTCTCTCATGTCTAAGTATTTGTTTTTTCTATTTCCTTCTCGCTTTCTCAAGAGAAAAGTTGCTTTTTAGTGTAATGCAGGTCTGTTGCTTATACTTCCCCATATTTTCTTATAGAGTAAATTACTGTGTGTTATAATCCCTTGAATAAATTAATCCATTTCCCAAACCTCCTATGAGAATTAACAACATGAAATAAGACTGCCCCTGCCCATTTAATATCATACAAGAGAACAGTAGAGACTAAAACCATGGAATCATATTTTTAAACAGCTTCTGATTTAATAGTTGAGAACTAAAATTAATAGCCATAGAAAAATATGATCAATAACTATTGCAAAATTTAATTAACATCACCAGCTTCCCCAAGAACACATTATCACTAGTTTCTTTGTCTAGCTTACCATGTGACCTTGAACAACTCACCTTTTTTGGCTCTCAGTTTCCTAAGCTATGAAAAAAATTCTTTTCCAGTTCAATCAGGTCATTTTTTTTTACATTATAAAATCAGAAAAAATAAACATGTTTCTAAAAATCCTATTGTAGTTATAATCTATGTGGCTGACAGACACAGGAAATAAAATCAATGAAATAATATAAAAAATTATGAAAAAATGTTTTCCTTTGTTTAGTAGTAACATGGTAGACTTAAGATACAGCTCCTTAAGGAGAAAGACAGTCTTATTTTTCTTATTTTTCCCTATAGTAATTAACAAATTTTGAAAATATCAGTGACCAGTTAATAATGAATAACTAAATATGAACAGGACCCAGCAATACATTGATAAAGGATTTTAATAAAATTCTTAGATTATGTTTGTGAGTGTTTTCTTTTGTTACTAGTCACTACTAGTACTACTTGCTAGTAGGGTATTTGGTGGGTGGGAGAGAAAAATTATTTGGTCATTTAAATCTTAATTTAAGCAAATCATTAAATACTCCTACATGGTAATGCTGATTGTTTTAATTGGGGCCAGTCATGGTCATTTTTGCTGCTCTGCTTTTCAAGGAGGTTGAAGAAAAGGTTGTAAGAAGTTCTGAGTAGGAAAGTTTTCTAAGGAACTCTACATCCCTCTTGATAATCAAGTAAAGTAAATTTTAAACTGTTTCTTTAACTATAATATTTACATAATCATGCAGGTAGAAGTCTCCCAGAAATAACCTTACATCTAGAAATATAACTCCTGATAGATTGAAAAACATGGCCAAATGAAGCAAACTATGGATTATGCATGTTGAAATTTCATAGGAATAGAGTTGGACATGATACATCTTGTATCCTACATGTGTATTCATCTGTATGAAAAGGCTGAATTTGCAACATTAATATTTCAATATCATTTTCTTGATGAGGTACTTGGCCCATATATGGAATAATTTGACATTTTAGCTTTTGACCTGAAGCAAAGCTGATGGTAGTGCCTCCTATAATCAAAATCTGAAACATTTTCTGGTCACTGGGTAGAGTTGGCAGTTAGCTTCAAATACTATTCTATCAACACATTTAGAGAGATACTTTATCACAAGAGTCTGCTATATTCTCAAATGAAACTTCACTGTTTGAATACTGCCAAACAAAATGGAATTCCCATTATTTGCATATTCTTTTTTTGTTTGGATATTCTTATTCCCCCAGGAAATTCAGAAATGGATATCATCAAAGCTTTCTTTTGCTCTGTAGCTCTTAAAACTTGATATTATTTTTAAATAAATTTGTACTTGGGATGGAGTTTTTGGTTTATTAACATATAATAAAATGCATTCTTCTTAATGGGATTTAAGATTGGTAAACAAATTCACCATTTGACTTGTATTTTTAATAAATTAGGGATATTTGTTTCTTGCTTGTTATTGTCTAAATATAAATTGGTCTTACTGCTTAAGCTCTAGAATTCAGAATCTAAAAATATACAATAAATCGAGATGTAGGGAAGGAAGCAGGTCAGTATCAGTTATAGTACCAATACCAGCACAGGTTGGTGGGGGGGACCCTTCAGGTAAAAGAAGTTCTTAAAAATTTTGCCTAGTTACCCAGTGCCTGCAGGGGTATAACTAGTCATCGGTTACTTAATGAGTCCTATGGTACCTTAAAGCAAGTGGCTATATATCTGATCTGGTTGCTTCTATATTGACACTGTGAGATCAAGGGAAAGGTGGGTTTTACTATACGATACCATACAATATTAGGTGGAATTTACTATACAATAAACTTTTCTATACATTGTTAATCTGGGGTCTCAAGAACCTTTTTTTCTGAGCCAGTATCAGGAACTTCACTGATGACACCCCCTTGAAAGTGGCCAGGTGGGAGGCAGAGCCAAGATGGTGGCCTGAAGGCAGGAATTCCTGCAACCTTGTTTCCTAAAAAGCTCCAAAATTCATCAAATTATGACTCTAGTAAAAATTTAGAGTGGGCTCTAAAGACTGAGTGATATAATTTACCAGTCCAAGAAAACTTAGAAGTCCTGTGGGAAAGGTCTGTTTCTCCAGAAGACGGGGTTGGAAAAGCCACTATCAAGGCAAATACAGCTGTAGTGTCAGGGTAGTTGGGCCAAGTGATTTGATCCCTGGGGATGCCTGAATCCATGGCAGAAGGGGCGGTTTCCAGATCTTCTGGCCTAGAGATCAACAGAGTGAGGGTGATGTAAGTGCCAGCCTCAGAGCAACCCTGTGGTGAGAACATGCAGCAGGAATCAGGGAAGCCAGTCTGTGCAGCCAGAGTACAGCCCACAGATGGTAAGGGGATAGGGGAAGATTGCAGAGGTCTCTCTTCTCTCCCTGTGGCAGGACTCTGCTGTTTGCCCAACTCAGATTCAGGTTGCAGTTTGGTCTCCCATAGTACCATAGCCGAGCAGGGACTCTCCTCAAAGCTACAGGGCAGAGGGTGGGCCTGTGGTCATCCAAATTCCAAAGCACAGGCAAGAGAGCAGTCAGAGCCTCTCATAAGACCTTGAAGGAAGGTTGCCCCCCAAAGACCCCAAAACCTTGGAAGTGTGTTAAATCAGTCATAGGCTAAGGAAATGAGCAAAAAGAAAAAAAGAAAAAGAAGAATCTGATCTTAGAAATTTACTTTAGTCCCATGGAAGATTCACAAGAGGACAAAATTGTATTTTCTGTACCCAAAACCTCCAAGAGAAATAGAAAATGGGCTCAGGCTATGGATAAGCACAAAAAAAGCCTTTGAAAAGCAATTAAGGGAGGTAGAGGAAAAATTGGGAGAAGTGAGAGATGTGCAGATAAATAATGAAAACTAAATCAGCAGCTTGGTGAAAGAAATACAAAAAATACTGAAGAAAATAACATATTAAAAGTCAGTTTGGCCAAATGGAAAAAGTAACACAAAATGCAAATGAGGAGAAGAATGCCTTAAAAACAGACTTGGCCAGCTGGAAAAGGAGATAAAAGAAAGCACTCTGAAGAAAATAACTGCTTCAAATGAAAAAGGAAATAAGGAAGCCAATGACTTTGCAAGAAATCAGGAAGAAATTAAACTTTTCAAAAAAACAGAAGAAAAAGTGAAATATCTCATTGGAAAAACAACTAACCTTGAAAACAGATCCAGAAGAGATAATTTAAAAATTATTAGGCTATCTGAAAGTCACAACCAGGAAAAGAGCTTAGACTTCACTTTTCAAGAAATAATAAAGCAAAATTGCCCTGAGATCCTGGAAGCAAAGTATAAATTAGAAATTGAGGGAATTCACTAATCACCACCTGAAAGATATCCCAAAAGAAAAACTTCCAGGAATATTATAGCTAAATTTTAAAACTCCTATGTCAAAAAGAAAATACTAAAAGCTACCAGAAACAAACAATTCAACTACCATTGCTCTATAGTCAAGATTACACAGGATCTGGCAACATCTACATTAAGGGCTCATAGGATTGGGAATATGACATTCCAGAAGGTAAAAGAGCTTGGTTTACAATGGAAAATCAACTATCCAGCAAAACTGAACATCCTCTTTCAGGAGAAAAGATGGACTTTCAATGAAACGGGAGACTTTCAAACTTTCTTATTGAAATGCTGAACAGAAAGTTTGATCTCCCAGTACAGGACTCAGGTGAACCATAGAGAGGGTGGATGATAAGGACTAACAATGAGGAACTTAATTATATTGAACTATTTGTATTCCTAGATGGGAGGAAGATACTGATAACTCATATGAACTTCCTCATTTACAAGAGCAGTTAGAAGGAGCATATTTAGACAAGGCACAGGAAGGAGCTGAATATAATGGTATAATATAATATAATAATAAAAAGATGGAGTCATTAGTGATAAAGGAAAGTACTGGGAGGAAGAGAAAGGAGAGAAGAGCCTAAGATATTTCACATAAGAGTCAAGAAAAAGCTTTTTCAGTGGAGTGGGACAGGGAAAGGTGAGGGGGGAGTGAGTGAGTCTTCATTCTCATAAAAAATGTCTCAGAGAGGAAATAATATACACTCTTAATATGGTAAAGAAATCTATCTTACCCTAGAGAAAAATCAGAGGAGCAGAATGGGTAAGGGGAAATGGGGGGAGAGGGAAGGGAATATAACTGATAGAGAAGGAAGATCATGGGAAAAGGTACTCAGACACAACACACTTTTGAACAGGGACAGGGTGAAAGGAGAGACAGAATAGATTAAATTAGAGTGGGAAGGAATAGAGTGGAGGAAAATACAACTAGTAATAGCAACTATAGGAAAAATATTGCAGGAACTTCTTTGGTGGACTTATGTATGATAGAGAAGGCAACTCATCCCAGAGACAGAGCTATCGGAATCTGAACACAGATTGAAGTACATTTTTTTTCTCTGCCACTAAATAGAAATAAAAAATAAAAATAAATATAAAATAATATATATAATATATAATATATATATAATAAATATAAAATAAAAATAAAAAATAAAAATAATAAAAATTACCAGGTGGGTATGAGAGAAGGGTATGTATTGATTCCCTCCCACCATCATATGTATTTCACTTTTATGAGACTGAGAGTAGAAGTAGACACCAGTAGTGATTCATAGATTGGTGATATGAATGTCCACAGACCAAGATTTTTGGTGTTTGTCTGCAATTTCCAACTGAAATCATTCCCCTTTGCTTTGGAGATTATCTGCTTTGGAGTTTGTCACATCTTACAAAATAGAGAAAGAGATTCAACAGTAATCTTCCATCCAGATGTATAACTTAGGTAAATGGTAGCATTTTCCTCAAGGGTCTCAAAATCAGGTGACTCTAAATAGCATTTGTAGTCTATCTGATCCATTGTAACAATAGTTTTTAGCAATTAGTTGTTATTCATTTTCACTCATGCCTGTCTCTGCATCACCCCTTTTGCAGTTTTCTTGGCAAAAATAAAATAGTGATTTGCCATTTTTTTCTCTAGCTCATTTAACAGATAAAGAAATCAAGGCAAGTAGAGTTAAGTTCCTTAAAGTCACACAGATAGTAAATATCTGAGGTCATATTTGCATGCAGGTGGTTGAGTTTTTCTGAGTCAAGGGTTGGCAATCTTCACTACCTAGATATCCCAGAGACTGATCTACTCCAGTGAAGTTATGGTATCTACCAAAAAGCAAACTCACATTCCTATGACTTTATCCTTCTTTAATCAGAAATTCATAAAATTGTTGATCTAAGGAAATCTTAGTAGGGATCAAATTCTTCCCCATCACTTTGTAAATTTATAGATGAGAAGATAGTCCTAGAAAATTTGAGTGATTTTCCCAATGTCATTCAACTAAGTAGTCGCAGACCTGTATTTAGAATTACGATTTCCCGATTCAAAATTCAGGTCTTTTACATAATACCACATAGCTTTTCCATTTATGTCGTTGCCTCTTGACTTATCCTCCCTACCTCCTCATTCTGCATTATCCTGTCTTATTTTAACTTATGCTTTGATTCCTAAAAAGGTTAATATTAGTAATGAGGAAAAAGCTCTGAGGCTGAGAAGCTTAAAAAATCAGTCAATATCAACCATTTCATTATCAATAAATATTTACTAAGTACCTACTATGTGTCAGATGACTTTTTAAATTCAGATTAAAAGCCTGATGGTGGACTGAAAATACCAAATTACTGAGGAGTGCATTTCTAATAATGTGTATACAAAGAATCATCAAGGTACCCCAAATGAATTTAACTAAACTTACCAGTCCCTATCTCTACCTTGATTTTATGTTGGTCTCTTCTGTGCAAATATTGTAGAGGTTAAGTCATTAGAAGAAAGACCTGACTATTGGATAAGACTTCAGAGATCATCTAGTGAAATCCCATGTTTTCTAGATGAAATTGTAAAACTGAGGTATTGGAATTATTTTTAATATAAATACTTTATTTGTTTTCCAATTATATATAATAGTAAATTCTACCTATCATTTTTGTAATGTTTTGAATTTTACAATTTTCCCCCAACCTCACTTCCCTCCCCCATCCCTGCACAGAAGGCAGTCTGATAGTTCTTACATTGTTTCCATGCTATACAATGATGAAAATTGAATGTTAAGAGAAAAATCATATCCTTAAGAAAAAAGTAAATATAAGAGATAGCAAAATTACATAATACATAAGACAACTTTTTTTAATATTGAAGGTAATAGTCTTTGGTCTTTGTTTAAACTTCATAATCCTTTCTTGGATACAGATGGTATTTTCCATGGCAGATAACCTAAAATTGTTCCTGATTATTTTACTGATGAAATGAAAAAGTGCATTAAAGTTGATCATCAATCTCATGTTGCTGTTGTGGTGTACAGTATTCTTCTGGATCTACTCTTCTCACTCAAAATCAGTTCATGCAAGTCTTTCCAGGCTTCTCTGAATTCCCATCCCTCCAGGGATGTTTATTAGAACAACAGAAATCCATAATGTAAATACACCATACATAATTTGTTCAATCCCCAAATTGATGGACATTCTTTTGATTTCCAAATCTTTGCCACCACAGAAGAACTGCTATGAATATTTTTGTACAAGTGATGTTTTTACCCTTTTTTTCATGATTTCTTCAGGATATAGATCCAGTAATAGTATCGTTGGATAAAGAGGTATGCACATTTTTATTGACATTTGGGCATAATTCTAAATTGCTCTCCAGAAATATTGGACCAGTTCACAGGTCCACCAACAATGTATTAGTGTCCCAGATTTCCCATATCCCTCCTAACATTGATCAATGTCATTTCTGGTCAATCTGAGAGGTATGAGGTAGTACTTCAGAGATGCTTTAATTTGCATTTCTCTAATCAGTAATGATTTAGAGCAATTTTTTTCATATGACTATGGTTTGCTTTGATTTATTCATCTGTAAATTGCCTCTACATATCCTTTGACCATTTGCCAATTTGAAAATGCCTTTTTATTTTCATAAATTTGAGTCAGATCTCTATATATTTTAGAAATGATTTCTTTGTCATAATTATTTATTGTAAAATATTATTCCCCAATTTACTACATTTCTTTTGTTCTTGGTTACAGCAGTTTTGTTTCTGCAAAAACTTTTTGATTTAATGTAATCAAAATTATCTAGTTTTTTTTAGGTTTTTGCAAAGCAAATGGGGTTAAGTAGCTTGCCCAAGGCCACACAGCTAGGTAATTATTAAGTGTCTGAGGTCGGATTTGAACCCAGGCACTCCTGACTCCAGGGCTGGTACTCACCACCTAGACACACCTCTAGTTTCTTTTTAATGTTGTTTTGCATCTCTTCCTTGGTCATAAACTGCTTCCCTTTACATAGATCTGACAATAAACTATTCCTTGATTTCCTAGTTTGCTTATAATATTGTCTTTTATGTCTAAATCCTGTTCCCATTTTGATCTTATCTTGGTATAGGGTGTGAGATATTGGTCTAATCCAAGTTTCTGCCAAACTACCTTCTAATTTTCTCAACAGTGTTTTATTGAAGAGAGAATTTTTATCCCAGAAGTTAGTCTCCTTGGGTTTAACAAAAAAAAGCAGGTTACTATAATCATTTCCTGCTAACTATTTTGTACCTAGTCTATTCCACTGATCCACCACTCTATTTCTTAGTCAGTACCAGACAGTTTTGTTGATTGATGCTTTATAATTTTAGATCTGGTAAGCCACCTTTTGCATTTTTTTTCCACTAAATCCCTGGATATTCTTGACTTTTTGTTTCTCTATGTGAATTTACTTACAAATCATGTTAGCTTAGTAGGAGTCTTTGTACTCCCTATATTTCCATGAAATGTCAACAGTAATAATTTCAGGGCCTCTTCTTTTACAATTTTAATAACATTTGGGTTATACTGGAACTTGTGCAGGTTTGAATCATTCAGCTGAAAAATTGGTCCCTCAAAAAGGTATGAGTTCATTAGCTGTCTCACTTGAAGTCTGAACTATTTGAACTTGGGCTGCATTTGGTACAAGCTGAGCTGTTCAACCTTATTAGCCTCTTTATTAATTATGTGGAAATAGTCATTCTTGGAGGTGCCATTTTATGATGCTTAATAATGAAAAACGAAACACTCTCCAAACACACACATACATACACACAAACACATGCACACACACACACACACACACACACACACACACAAACACACACTGGATAAGATGTCATTGAGACGTCATGCTGCTTCTATGACAAACTTGATTTAAAAGTGCAGCAGGGGTGGGGAGAGGAGAAGTAGATGGAGAGGAGATCAAAGAGTGATACCACTGAACTGCAAGTGGGACAAATGTCTGCTTTAAAAAAAAAGGATGAAAATGAAATGTATAAAATGAAAAGTGTGCTTACTTTTTCTTCCGGTAAAATTTTAAAATTCAGAGAAAGATTAGTAAGTATCAAGACAAAGTGGATAGTTGATTCTAGTCATCATTCTCTCATCAACTTTTGTGCAACCTATCCTCAATAGGTAGATAAGTGGATGGATAGATCGATGAGAGAGAGAGAGAGAGAGAGAGAGAGAATAGATAGAAAGATAAAGATAGATAGAAAATAGATATAAGTTGATAAATATATAGACATAGATATATGCAGTTTTTCCTTCTGGACTGAACTCTTTGAAATGTTCAGAATTATTTTGTGAAGGAAGCTTTTTTCATACTAATGGCATTAATCGGGTCTCTCCCCTGTGTGGATGCTCTGATTAACAGCAATAAGCAAAATTTAATTCATTTCTTTCTATGATAGGGAATTTAAATCAGAGCAGAGCTATCTTGTAGATGGGTAGAGTAGAAGAATGGCAATGGATAGTGTCTTGTGTTGGGGACAGGAAGAAATGAGTTGGAATTCCATCTCTGATGTGACTCTAAATAATTCCTTTACTCTAGGGGTTCTGAATTTTTAAATATATAAATTGGACTTAATATCAACTGTGATACCTACTTATTAGTGTCAGAGTCAGCAATCAAACCCAAATCATCCATAATGCAGTCTGCTGTTTCTAAAGGTACATCCCATTCTTAGATAGAGGGATGTTTTGTGTGTGTTTGAGTGTCTGTGTCTGTGTGTGTGTGTGCATGTGCATCCAGTGTGTATTTGTATTCTGATGTATAGATAATATCATGTGAGCAACACTGGATTTGATGCCAGAAAGATGAATTCACGTCCTCCCTCTGAAACATATTAATTAAATGAATATATACACTGATAAGATAATTAAGCCCAGTATCCTTCAAGTCAACATAGTTTCCTCTTCCACTCTAGAAAGTTTAAATTAAGTATAAGGTAAGAACATCATATCATATCCTATCATATCAATAAATACTCTGAGACCCCAATTAGGAATATTCCTTTCATTTAGACATTGCATTACTTTATAAATATTTATATCTATTATTTGGGAGTACTTGTATTCTTTTTGGTTGAAGCAAAAATCAGTTTATTGGAAAAATTTTGTAAAGAATTAGCTGTGTTCATTGAGAATCAGGCACTGGAAATGAGAATTTCAATAAGAGAAGTTCTTTTCTTAGAATTTCCTTCAGTCATTAAAGAGATAATTACTACTTATAGCATTATTCTGAATGGGTTCTGAGGGGCCTGTGGGGCTATGACCTTTCTATTTTTCTTCATTTGCTGAGACTACTCAATCATAATAAAAATTATGATAATAGTTAAAATGAAAATTCTATGTTTGGGTCTTTTACCCTGATAAAAGAGGCAAAATACATCAAGAAAAAATTAAAAGGACTTCATTAAAAAATACTAAGGTAGAAAAATGTTTGTGGATTGGCCAAGAGGGGCCATCTCTGGGGATGGGAATTCCAATTAGGAAGCTTTTAAAGAAAACTTTTTTTGTAAGAAGAGCAAGAAAATTCTGATAATCACATCTTTGTGATTTGGGACATTATGTTTCAGCACCTCCCTTCCATCATATGGAAATAGAAATGAGCAGGGTGGGTTGCTACATGCTGTTTAACTATTAATGTGGAAGACAAAGGAGGTAGTTTCAGGTACATGCTAAAGACTGAATGAACAATTCATACCCCAAAACAGGAAGCCAGGTAGGTCTGGAAGCAAGAAGGTCACTAATTAGAAACAAATTCCAATATATGATAACATTGATTTGTACCAAATGATTTATAATTCTATTAATTGATCCATTCCACAACCCTAGGAGTTAAGTGCTATTATTAGTCCATTTTGGAGATGAGGAAAATGAAGTAAACCAGATTAAGTGATATGCCTAGGTTCATACAGATAGGAAGTGTCTAATTCTGAATTTATACTCACATCTTAAACTCTAGGTCCAGTACTTTATGTAGGAAACTAATTAGATTTTAATAGTTGTCTGACAACTGCCAGGGCCTTCCAGCAGAACCTGGGTATCCCACTCCTTCTATTTTAAAACTAGATCCTCTCTTTCATTCTGCAATTGTTCTTGAATTCATTTATCTTCATCATCATGCCCAAATTCTGCCATCCAATTTGAGTAGGGTTCCCCATTAGCATTAGATCTGAATGACTGAATTGCAACATTTTTCAAGTGAAGTGGAGAAATCAGAAATTAATAGGCCCTCCCAACCTTATATAAAGCAAGTCACTTGATTCTCCATTTTTTCATTTTTCAAATGAGGATAATTATAGCACCTGCCTCACTTGACTGTTGTGACTCACTTGGGATAATATATGTGAAAGAATTTTTAAAATTTTAAAATTTAAAATGTTAAGCACAATATAAATTCCAGTATTGATGATGTGCATATGTATCCATAAGGTGTAAACACATACTTACTATTAAAATATATGTCTATTTTTTTAAATTATTTGTTTGCTTCTTTACTTATTTATTTATTTATTTGTTATGACTATAATTTGCTATTTCATCAGCTTGGCAATTCCAGATGTAAAAATCAAAAGGAATTTATTCTCTTTTTTCAGTGTATGGAAAATTGAAGTGACATGTCCTTAGTTCAATAGCATAATGTTTATAAGAAGTATATATCTAGATTTGTTCAACTCCAAGATCAGTCTTCTAATCTATCCCTGCTATCTGTTAAGTCTTTTTTATATAAACATAATACAAACTACATTATGATTCTAATTGGCAGCTAATTAAAAATGAATGGAATTTGTTAGAATACCTGAAGAAGGGCAGCTAGGTGTACAGTGAATAGAACACTTGCCTGGAGTCAGGATGGCAGAATTTGGGCATGATGATGAAGATAAATGAATTCAAGAACAATTGCAGAATGATAGAGAGCATCTAGTCTTAAAATAGGAGTGGGATATCCAGGTTCTGCTGGAAGGCCACGGCAGTTCTCAGACAACTGGTAAAATCTAACTGGTTCCCTACGTAAAGTACTGGACCTAGAGTTTAAGATGTGAGTATAAATTTGGAAGATTAGCTATGTGACTTTGGACAAGTCACTTAGCCCCATTACCCTGCAAAAAAAACAAAACAAAAGAATAACTGAAGAAACTGGTTTCTTTAATGAAATAATATACAAATAAAATAACATCTGTATTAGTTCTTCTTGTGTTTCTGTATACATTGTATCTTTTAGCATTCCTTTGAGATGCATGCTTATGAGGTAGAAAAGAGTAAATAAATCCTGTAGCTTCCAAATAAATTTAATTTATCTTCCTATCTCTAGAGTCCTTTTGGAAGCAAACACATATTCCTAAGATTCCACCCACATCCAAAACTTGCTTTTTTCCCCAAAACATTTTGCATTAATTTATTCCAATTCACCCATAACTCTACTAAAATATGACAGTTTTACATATTATGTCAGTGTAGTTCAATTCTAAGATGCAAATTTTCTCCAAGTGAAAGAACACTTTACACAGAAGCAAAGTTGGTAACCTACCTACATGGTCAGGATTTCTATTAGGTACCAACAAGGTCTTATAACTGAAATTCCCCCATCTCACTCATGTACATGCAATTCAAGATATCGATATTGCCTTACATTACAATATCATTGGTCATTTTCAAAATTGAAGACAAGCAAAGAAAATATAAAGTACATTTATATAAAACCCTATCTCCTTCCTGATTAATCAATGTTCTTTGAATCTTTTCTGTTTCTGTTTCTGCTCTTTTATGAGTTTCCTTGCACAAAGTCCTCAGCCTCATTTTCTCTTCCAGAGTCATCATAGTCTGATGGTAAGATAAAAATCAAGATGACTAGCAGCTCCCTAGGAGGAAGGGCAGGACTTTGGTGTCTTGGTCTCACAAGGTATAATGCCTGCTTTAGCCACTTTAATATCCATTGGGAACACAATGTTATCATCTAAGAAGTTAACCAGGAAAAGTCTTCACATGCTTGAGGTAGATGGGCCCGAACTCATCAATGAAACCTAATGGTTGCCAATCACCTGGTTTAGCTGTCTGCCAATATGGTTTCCTTCCTATTCTTTATCTTATAACCTACCCAAAAATCATAAAAAATGAACAAATGATATATAGAATAAAATCTTCTTAAATCCTAAAAATCATTTCACTTCTATATTTCAGTATAAACCAGGTAGTCATTGAGTTATTTAGTGAAGAAAGCATTGGGCCTTGAGTCAAGAAAACCCAATTTCAACTCCAGTCTTAGACTCTTGGTAATTGTGTGACTCTGGACAAGTCATTTAACTTTTGTTTTAGTCTGCTGGAAAAAGAAATGGCAAGACATTTCAGTCCCTTTGCCAAGAATACCTGAGCTAGAAACCATTTGGATCACAAAGAGTTGGATGTGACTGAATGAATAGTTGAATAATAACAGCAAAGTAGCAATAAAAATTTTCTTAATAAATTGTTAAATATGTTTTAAATAGTCATGTGAGTAATTTGGATTATTATATTTAAGCTTGTGGGTAGCTGAGAGGAGAATGAGCTCATTGACCCATAGGACATGCAACAACAGGTAAACTGTGAAATGATTTTTTCTGTGAATGATCAAATCTGAGTTTTGTGGATGATATGGTTGGTTGTGGAGTAATGCACAAGGTTTCATTGACACCTCCAGTCTACTACCTGAGACCCTTCCCTGGATAAGTATTATTGTCCACAAATATTTTATAGGAATTTGCATTGTGCAAAGTGTTGTGATTATTTCAAAATTGTATAATAATGTCTTTGCTTTCTTGGAAAGTCCAATCTAATTCTACAAAAAATATGTTTATATGGAAAAAAACCCTTAAATTTGCAATAGGATTATTTCTGTGCCCAATAAAAGGCATATATAATAGTTATTATGAAGGTACTAAAATTAACATTGTATCAGACTACATTAGGCAGAGAGGATGCTGGAATTGTGCAAAATCAGTTACAGGTGAAGTCAGTTTGAGTAATCCCATGACCTTTAAGTTTTGGATATCTACATAAGCAAGAAGTAGCTGTCAGCAAAATGCACACTAATTCTATCTCTCAGTTATCCTGGAATGGAGGAGGTGTTGAGGTGGTATTAAGCCCAATTCCTTATTGTCTCCTTATTGAAGGCATACCAATATGTATTCCTTGTCCTTATATGTAAATAGTTTTCTCCTGTCAATAATAGCAGAGGTAGTTTGAATTCTGGGCTGCCATATCCAAACTCAAGCTGCCTTGGTATACCAAATAAAATTCTTTTAACTGTCTTTTCCTGAGTTTGACACATTGAGCATCATGATGTCCAAACTAAGATTTGGTTGGCATAATATGAAAGATGAATAGGATTTTGGTAGGTGGATAAAGAAAAGAGACATGTTTGGACTTGGTGAAGTAGTATAGCATGGATAAAGTCTGGAAACACAAGACATATCTGCAAAATAATGAGGAGAGAATTAATATGAGGATTATTTAGAAGACAGAAAGAAAGTTTGGGTTTTAATCGTAGAAGGACTGGGATACAAGAATAAGTTTGCAATATATCCCATAAGAATTTCAAGCTATTGAAAAATTGTGAGTTGAGGAATGATCCTATTATATAAATATTTTAGAAATATTAATAATTGAGGTTTGTGTGTTAGTTCATTTGGCATAGGAATTTGTAAATAATCTCTTAATGTAGCTTCACAGTAATCATGGTATTATCTACAGATATTATCAACTCCATTTTATATAGGAGCAAACTGAGACATATTGATTTTATTGATCATCACACAGCTTATAAGTTTTGAAGGAATCTCAATGATTCCTTCAAAGAGCAAATGCTCATTCTACTTTGCCTTGTTGCCCCTTGAAAATTAAAAATAAAATTAAGCAAAAAAAATACCCTACAGATATATGGACTTCATACTTGCTATTCTTAAGATGACATTTGAATTCCCTTCTCTATTTTTTTGCTAACACTGTCTCACAGGCCTTCAATTTGTCCCTGCATTGCTAATTATTTATAAAATCATTCCTTTGAGGGTCAGATTAAATGCCATCCTCTAAGATGACAATCCTTAACTCTACCTCTCACCCCAACCCAAATAAATCCCCTTTGAAACAATTTTCAGGCACAAATTATATTATTTTTTTGTGTTTTGTTGAATGCAAACTCTTAAAGGGAGGAAAGGTTAATTTTTGTCCCTGTAGCCTCAGTGCTTTACAGTAGGGGTGATACCCAATAGAGACATAAAAATGCTAATTCTTTTCTCATTTTTCTTTGCTTTTTGTGGGAAATTCATTCATCTAATGAGGTCCTTCTGGGTTGGAATTCCCCAAATATATGTTACTACAACTGATACAATTGAGTATTTTAAGCAAATCCAACACCCCTTTAGTTTTTATTGCATCTCAACTTCTCTTTTCCATAAAAAATAATTTTTAACATTATTTTAATTATATTTCTAACAAAAAGCAAAAGTTGTTTACAGAAATCATTTTTTGGAAAGGATTTGAGTTTCACATATTTCTCCATCCCTCCCTTCCATTCCCCCCCTTGATAGAAAGAGATCTAATGTAGGCTACACGTATATAACCATACTAAACATTGATTCATATAAATCATATTGTGAAAGAAGAATCAAATTGAAACATGAAAAAAATTAGGGAAGAAAAAATCATAATACCTAAGATAAATTTTAAAATTTGAAGATAGTATGCTTTGTTCTGCATTAAAACTCCACAGTGCCTTCTCTACATTTTAGATGGTATTTTCCATCACAGGTACTTTTAAAATTGTCTTTGATTATTGTACTACTAGAAGGAAAAAAATCCATCATAGTTGATCATGGTGTTAGCATATCAATTTACTTCTGGTTCTGTTCATTGCACTCAGTATCAGTTCATACAAGCATTTCCAGGTTATTCTGAAGTCCTGTCCCTCATGATTTCTTATAGAACAATAGAATTCTATCACATTCATTTACAATACTTTGTTTTAGCTGATTGATGGGTATCGCTCAATTTCCAATTTTTTTCCACTATGAAACGATATGCTATAAATATTTTTGTCCCCCACCAGTTGAGTTATCCTGTCTATGTCTTCATTTAGCCCATTTAGCTTCTCTTCTAATAATTTGGGTACTATATCCTTTTGTGCATACATGTTTAATACTGAAATTACTTAAATTTCTAAGGTACCTAACTGGGACAATGTAGTTTCTTTCCGTATTACATTAATGGTATCTATTTTTGCAGTTACTTTGAGATAAGGATTGCTAAGCATAATATAGTCAGCTCCAGTCTTTAATCTTTACTCTGTGTGTATCTCTCTGCTTCAAATGTGTTTCATGTAAACAATAATACTAATATTCTGGTTTTTCATTCAATCTGTTCTCCATTTCCCATTTAGAGGAGAGTTCATTCCATTCACATTCAGTTATAATTACTAGCTCTTTATTACCCTCCATGCTATCTTCCTCTGTTTGTACAAGGAATTAGTATTAAGGGAAAGAGGTGTATACATTAAGACATAATTTTTATAAAGCGTTCATCAGATTCAAAAGGTTTTTTTCCTGTATGTTTTGTTTTGTTTTGTTTTTCTTCATCTGGATGGGGAAAATGTAGTCTATAGTCAGTCAAATATAGCTTAGCTCCCTGAACTGTCAAGAGGAGCTGCTTCCAACAATATTGTTCATTTCATAATGTTGCTGTTGATGTGTACATTGTTTTCTTGGTTCTATTTCCCTACGCTCAGCATCAGATCCCATAAGTCATTCCATGCTTCTCTAGAGTTTGACCATTTATGTTTTCTTATACAATGACAGAATTCCATTGTATTTATGTACCATAACTTGTTTAGCCATTCCCCAACTGATGGACATTCCCTCAATTTCAATTCTTTATCACTATAAAAAGAACTGCTCTGAATATTTTGGAACACATGGAACTTTCCCCATTTTTTAAATAATTTATTCTGGATATAAACCTAGAATTGAAATTGCTGGGTCAAAAGGTATGAAAAGTTTTATTGTTCTTTGGACATAGTTCCATATTGTTCTCCAAAATGGTTAGATCTATTCACAACTCCACCAGCAATGCATCAATGTCCCAATCCTCCCACAACCTCTCCAACCTTGATCATTTTCCCTTTTTCTCATCTTGTTCAATCTGATAGATATGAGGTGATACTTCATTGTTGTTTTAATTTGCATTTCTCTCATCAAGAGTGATTTGGAGCATCTTTTCAAGTGATTATATATAGCTTTAATTTCTTCATTTGAAAACTTCTGTTCATATCCTTTGACCATATATCAACTGGGGAATGTCTTATGACCTTATAAATTTAATATAATTCTCTATATATTTAAGAAATGAGACATTTGCTTCTAGCCAAGATGGTGGAGAAAAGACAGGCACTGTGCTAAGGTCTCCTGATCTTCACTCATATATAATATGAAACAAACTTCTTAATAGAAATTTGATCAACAAAACCCAGAAAAGGAAGCTAGAAGAAGAACATCTACCTCAAGGTCTGTCTTTGGGGATCATGGGTGAGCCGGGTTCAGAGATTTTTTTTTTATAAATCTTTAAAAGTCAGAGAGCAGAGAGCCACCCGGGAGAGGTGAGAGCCAGACTAGCCAGGATCAGCCACAAAGGCATTGACTATGGTAGTCATAGTCCAAGAACCAACTGGGGTGTGGAGGATTAGGCTGTGGGACTGCATTCTGGTGTGCTCTGGAAGGGCTGGAGGGCAAGTTCCAGTGTGGAGAGTTGCACAAATTGTTCAGGTGGGCTCCTCTGGTCTGGAGGACCTCAGACTTCACACATGCTCTTCATCAGAGTCCTCTTTTTTGTTTATTTTTAGGTTTTTGCAAGGCAAATGGGGTTAAGTGATTTGCCCAAGGCCACACAGATAGGTAATTATTAAGTGTCTGAGACCGGATTTGTACCCAGGCACTCCTGACTCCAAGGCCGGTGCTTTATCCACTATGCCACCTAGCTGCCCCTAGCAGAGTCCTCTTTCCAGAACATAGTAACAACTCCCTCCCCACCGCCCAAGGCTCTGGCATGGGAAGCAGAGCTCCCTCAGTTGTGAATAGGGAGAGTAATTTCCTTGACCCAGGGCATAACCCACATTGATCAATGATAAAAGTATCCAGCAGCACAGCATCACCTACCCCCACAAGCCAAGGGAGAAGGCCTCAAATCAAGGTCACAGACACTCCAGAAAAAGCAACCAGCACCCCCTAATGGCTGGGTCACATGGAGTTATTAAATTCAGTGAATAAAACTTATAGGGATCTCAACACCAAACTTCTGTGAACCCACCCCTCCCCCAACACAAGATCATAGGAAAATGAAGCAAGGTCAGTGAAAAGGGAGGGTCCATAGAAAAATTCCTAGCAGGAGAAGACCTTAACTCAGAAAGATCTCAAACTTCTGAGGAGAATATGATTTAGTCTCCAGCCTAGAAAAACTTCCTTGAAGAAATCAGAAAGAAGTTTAAAAGTCAATTGGAAAATTTGAGAGAGTAAGTGAACACCTTGCAACAAGTAAATAAATCCTTGAAAAATACAACTAGATAAATGCAGAAAACAATCTCTCAGAAGCTCAACTGGTCAAAAGGAAAATTCATTCAAAGATAGAATTGAAAAGGTAAATGAAAAAAATTCTTAAAATAAAGGATGCAATCTATGGAAACTAAAGATTTCATGAGACAAGATTGTGTTAAATAATACAAAAAAATTACAAAAATAGAAAAAAATGTAAAATACTTCATCAGCAAAACCACTGCCCTAGAGAATAGAAGTAGGATGGGCAACTTAAGAATCACTGGTCTCCCTGAAAATATTGAAGAGAGAAAAAGCCTGGACTTATTATTACAGAATTTAGTGATGTAAAATTGCCCTGACTTCATGGAACTAGAGGGCAATATAGTTATTGAAAGAATACATCAATCCCTTCTGGAAAGGGATCCCAAAATAAAAACACCAAGAAAATTGCATTCATATTTCATATCTATGAAATAAAAGAGAAAATCCTGCAAGCAGCCAGAAATAAACAATTTAGATACCAAGGAGCCACAACAATGATTACACAGGACCTGGTGCAGCAACATTATGGGTTCAAAGGGCATAGAATAAGGTAATCCGAAAGCATGGGAGCTTGGAATACTGCCAAGAATTTAGTATCTGGAAAAAACTGAACCTTCCTTTCTAGGGAAAAAGATGGACATTTAATGAAATAGGAGACTTCAGACTTTTCCTTATGAAAAGATGAGACCTTAATAGAAAATTTGGAATTCAAAAACAGAGAACCAAGAGTCACATAAAAAATTTAAAAAAGTGGTAAATAAAAAACTGCTATCCAATAAGATGGAAAATGGCTATATTCCTACCTGGGAGGAAAAACTCTATAACTCTCAAGAATTGTAACTCGATTAGAGAAAATATATTTAGCCAGAAGTGATAAACACTCATGACTTTTCTGTGACTCAGATTTAAAAACAATACCTCCTTTTAAAAAGGGACAGTAAAGAAATCAGAGGATAGAAGACATCAAATGAGGTAAATCTCATTATATTAAGAGATACAAAGGACCTACTGCAATAGAGGGGATGAAGTAAGGAGTCAAGAACCACCTGAATCTTAATCTCATCAGATTGGCTTAAAGTTACCATATGTATATATATTCTCAGTTTAGTTAAGTACCTTATATTACCTTTCAAGTATTAAAAGGGGAAAAGGGGAGGTTGGGGCATAAGGGAGGCGGGAGAAAAAGGAGGAGGGATGTTGGGGAAGGAAGTAAGGGGCAAAGGGAAAGAGGAAAGTAAGAGGAGGTACATTGGATATAGGAGGGCAAACTCACTGAAGGTGGTGGTATTCAGAAACAAACTACTGGGGAACACGAATAAAGTAAAACAGTGGAAAATACAAAAAGAGGGAAGATAGCATGGGGGAGGGCAATATAATTATAACTTTGAATGTGAATGGGATGAACTCTCCCTCAAAATGTAACCAAATAGCAGAGTGGATTAAAAACCAGAATCCTACAATATGCTACTTACAAGAAACTCATTTGAAGCAGAGAGATACATATAGACTAAAGGTAAAAGTTTGGATCAAAGTATATTTTGCTTCAGCTGAAGTGAAAAAAGCAAGGATAGCAATCCTTATCTCAGGCAAAACAGCTGCAAAAATAGAAATTGTTAAAATAAATAAGGAAGGAAACTATGTCCTGTTAAAAGTTAACATAGACAATGAAGAAATTTAAACACTAAATATTTATGCACCAAATGGCATAGCATCCAGATTCTTAGAGGAGAAGTTAAAGAAGTCACAGGAAATATAATCATAAAATTAAATAAGAAGGAAGTTAATGAGGTAATTAGTTAGAAAACCTAGGCATGATAGACCTATGGAGGAAATTAAATGGGGATAAAAAGGAATGTACATTTTTTCTGCTGTTTATGGCACTTATACAAAAACTGATCATGTACAAAGGCATAAAAATCTAATAATCAATTGAAGAAAGGCAGAAAGAGTGAATACATTTTTCTCAGATCATAAGGCAATAAAAATCACCTGCAGCATTGGAACAGGGAGATATAGACCTAAAACTAATTGTAAACTAAATAACCTCATTTCAAAAAGATTGAGTGGATCTATCAACAAATTATAGAAAGAATTAATTATTTCATTCTAGATAATGACTAATGAAGCAACATACTAAAACTTATGGACACAGCCAAGGCAGCTGTCAGGGAATATATTATATCTTTAAATGCTTACATGAATAAATTAGAGATAGAGGAAATCAATGAACTAAATATGCAACTACAATTAGATAAATAGCAAATTAAAACCCCCAATTAAATACCAACTTAGAAATTCTAAAAATTAAAGGAGAAATTAATAAAATCAAAAGCACACAACTATAGAATTAATAATTATAACCAAGGGTTTGCTTTATGAATAAAACAATAAAATTCATAAACCTCTGGTTAATTTGATTCAAAAAAGAAAGATGAAAATCAACCTGCTAGTGTCATAAATGAAAAAGGAGAACTCAAATTCAGTGAGGAGGAAATTAAAATGTTACTTTGGAATTATTTTGCCCAGTTCTATGCCAATAAATTTGATAATCTAATTAAAATGGATGAATATTTGTAAAAATATAAATTGCCCAGGTTAAATGGAGAAGAAATTAAATACCTAAATAACCCTATCTCAGAAAAAGAAATTTAATAAGCCATTATTGAATTCTCTAAGAAAAATCTCCAGGGCCACATGGATTCACAATGAATTCTCTCAAACATTTAAGGAACATTTGGTTCCAATTGTTTATAAACTCTTTGGAAAAATAAATGAAGGAGAAACTCTGTCTAAATCTTTCTATGGTACCAATATGTTGCTGATACCTAAACCAGGAACAGTTAAAACAGAGAAAGAAAATTATAGACCTACCTCCCTGATGAATATATATGCAAAAACTTAAATAAAATATTAGCAAAATAATTATATGTTATCACTAGAATAATGCATTATGACCAAGTAGGATTTCTCCCAGGAATTCAGAGTTGGTTCATTTATCAGAAAAACAGTTCATATAATAAATTATATCAATAACAAACCTATCAGAAATCATAAGATTACATCAATGAATGTTGAAAAAGATTTTGACAAAATACAGCACCCATTCTTACTAAAAACTTCAGAGAGTATAGATTAAATGGATTGTTCCTCAGAATAATAAGCAGTATCTATCTGAAACCATCAACAAACATTATATTCAATAGGAATAGGCTAGAAGTATTACAAGTTAGATCAGGGGTGAAACAATGATGCCATTATCAACAATATTGTATTAGAAATGCTAACTGAAGCAATAGGAGAAAAAAGAAATTGAAGGAATTAGAATTGGGAAGGAAGAGACAAAACTCTCACTCTTTGCAGATGACATGATGGTATACCTAGAGAATCCCCAGAAATCATCTAAAAATACTAGAAATAATTAGCAACTTTAGCAAAGTAGCAGAATATAAAATAAATCCTCATAAGTCCTCAACATTTCTATATACAACTAGAAACATGCAGCAACAAGCTTGAAAGAGAAATCCCATTCAAAGTAACTTCAGACAGTATAAAATACTTGGGAGTCTACCTGCCAAGGCAGACTCAGAAACTTATTGAAAATAATTTCAAAACACTTCTTCCACAAAGAAAATCAGACTTAAATAACTGGGGAAAATACCAACTGCTCATGGATATGCCAGGCTCATATAATAAAAATGACATTTCTACCAAAATTAAAATACTTATTTAGTGCCCTATCAATCAAAATTCCAAAAATTTACTTTAATGCTTTAGAAAAAAATTATAAGTAAATTCATATGGTGAAATAAAAAGTTGAGAATCTCCAGGGATTTAATGAAAAAAAAGTCCAAAAGAAGGTGGTTTAGTCCTACCAGATCTAAAGTTATATTATCAAATATCAGTCATCAAAACTGTCTGGTATAAGCTAAGAAATGGATAGGTGGATCAGGGTAATAGACTAGTTAGAATACCAGGAAATCATTATAATTGTCTGCTGTTTGAAAAACTCAAAGAATCCAGCTATTGGGATGAAAACTCTCCCTTTGATAAAAAAAAATTGTTGGAAAAATTGGAAGTTAGTGTGGAAGAATCTTGGATTAGATCAAAACCTCACACCCTATACCAAGATAAGATCTAAATGTATACAGGATTTTGCCATAAAAAAAACAACATTATGAACAAACTAGGAGATCAAGGAATAGTTTGCCGATCAGATCTATGGAAAGGGAAGCAGTTTATGAACAAGGAAGAGATAGAAAACCTCATTTAAAGCAAACTAGTTAATTTATATTACATTAAATTAAAAATGTTTTGCACAGACAAAAACACTGTAACCAAGATCACAAGAAATATAGTAAATTGGGAAACAATTTTACAACTAGTATTTCTGACAAAGGACTCATTTCTAAAACATACAGTTCTCTGTATGAGTTATTTTTTTAAAAAAACAAGCCATTCCCCAATTGACAAATGGTCAAAGGATATGCAAAGGCAATGTACAAATGAGGAAATCAAAGCAATCTATAGTCATATGAAAAATTGCTCTAAATCACTACTTATTAGAGAAATGCAAATTAAAATATCTCTGAGGTACCACCTTATGTTTCTCAGACTGGCCAATATAACCAGAAAGGACAATGATCAATGTTGGAAGAGATATAGGAAATATGGGACACTAATACATTGTTGGTGGAGCTGTGAATTCATTCAACCTTTCTGGAAAGCAATTTGGAATTACACACAAAGGACAACAAAAATGTGCATACCCTTTGATCCAGCAGCACCACTACTGGGTCTATACCCTGAAGAGATTATGAAAAGGGTGAAAACATCACTTATAGAAAAATATTCATAGCAACTCTGTTTGTGGTGGCAAAGAATTGGAAATTGAGTTAATGTCTGTCAGGAAATGGCTGAACAAACTGTGGTATATGTACCTTATGGAACACTATTATTCTATTAGGAATCAGGAAGGATGGATATTCAGATAGGCCTGTATGGATTTGCATGAACTGATGTTGAGCGAGAGGAGCGGAACCAGAAGAGCATTGCATACCCTAACAGCAACATGGGGGTGATGATCAACCTTGATGGACTTGTTCATTCCATCAGTGCAACAATCAGGCATAGTTTTGGAGTATCTGTGATGGAGAATACTGTCTGTATCCAGAGAATGAACTGTGGAGTTTGAACAAAGACCAAAGACGATTACTTTAATTTAAAAAAAAAAACATTATTTTATTATGCAATTTTGCTATCTCTTATATCCTTAAAGATATGATTTCTCTCTCATCACATTCAGCTTAGATCAATGTATATCATGGAAAAAATGTAAAGACTAACATAGTTCCTTCTGTGGAGGGTGGGGGTAAGGGAAGCGAAATTGGGGAGGAATTGTAAAATTCAAAATAAATAAATAAAATAAAATATATTTTAAAAATAAAAAATAGAAATGAGATCATCAGAATTCCTAATTCTGAAAACTTTACCCTTTTTTCTGCTTTCCTTCTAATTTCGGCAGCATCAATTTTATTATTGCATAACCTTTTAAATTTAATACAGTCAAATTCATTCACTTTGCAGTTTATAATGTGCTCTAATTCTTGTTTGGTTATATTCCCTTTCCATAGGTCTGAGAGAGAGTATTTCTTGTTCTATTAATTTATCTATGGTATGATTTTTTTAATGTTTAAATCCTGTATCTGTTTTGACCTTTTTGTGGCTTAGGATGTGAGATGTGGATCTATACCTTGTTTTTGCCATACTATTTTCCAGTTTTCCCAACAATTTTTGTCAGATAGTGAGTTCTTATGACAGAAGCTGTTGTCTTTGGATTTCTCAAATCATCAATTGCTGTAGTCATTTACTGCAGTTTCTTTTGAACCTATCCTAATCCACTGATCCATTAGTCTATTTCTTAACCAATACCAGGAAGTTTTGATGACTGCTGCTTTATAATACAGTTTTAGATTTGGTAGAGCTAGGCCACCTCCCTTTAGATTTTTTATTCTTCAATATCCTTGCTGTTCTTGTCCTTTTTTTGCTCCAGATGAATTTTATTTTTTTCTAGCTCCGTAAAGTAGGTTTTTGGTAGTCTGTTTGGTATGTCACTGGAAAAGTAATTTAATTTGGGAGGAATTGTTATTTTTCTTATATTAGATCAATGAAACCATAAGCATTTGACATTTTCCCAAATATTTAGATCTGACTTTATTTGGGTGAGCATTGCTATTTCTTTTGACTTTCAATTATTCTTCAGTTATGTCTGATTTTCATGACTCCAGTTGGGGTTTCTTGGCAAAAATATTGAAGTGGTATGCCATTTCTTTCTCCAGGTCATTTTATAGAAGAGTAAATTAAAGCAAACAGAATAAGTGACTTTCCCAGCATCACATAGCTGATAAGTATCTATAGTCAAATTTGAACTGAGGAAGATGAGTCTTTTCAAATTCAGACCAGGCATCTTATTCACTGTGCTACCTGGTTGTCCTCATTGCTTTTCCACTATACCATATGGAGCAAAAGAATTAGAAGTAAAAGACAGAAGGACTAATGTACAATATTCCAAACCATAACCATTTCAGAAATAAAGGATAAGTAAATCTGGCAGGAAAAATTAAAGAATTGCTATTTTGGTCTTCATTCTCTGCCCGAATACCTCCTCATATTATTATTAACTCAATGTTTTTTGTTCCATTGTTAAATATTATTGTTGCTTTTAAAAATTTCTCTATGATGCCAAAATTATTTTCTCTTCACCCACAATCTACTAATATAAGATCTGCTCCTTAGAACAATTCAGAACTACTATGACACATCTTCTACTGACAAAATACTAACAATAATAATTAAGAAAAACTCACATATTTTAGAACTTTAAGATTTATGAAATTCTTTCTCCATAACAAATCTGTGAGGTCAGGAGATGGAGAATTATAATGCTAATTTTACAGATGACTAAACTGAGTCTTAGAGAAGTTAAATGGTTTCCCAATTGGTCACATAGCTTGCAAGCGTTAAACCAGGATAAAGTTAGAAATGGAACACTATCAGGTCCCACATTGCTTCCCTGTTAAAGGACCCTTTGAATTCTCTCTAAGAACATCCAACTTGAACTTTAAAAGGAGGTATAATGAAACCAGTTGCCAGGACCACCTGCTCTTCTCTGCTTCTTGTGATCCCACTGTGGTATACCAGTATTCTGGCCCAGGTCTTCATCATTCTATGTCTTGCCAATCTTTCCAGCTGATTGGACTGGTTTCCTTCCTATAATTTTTCCCTAGCTCTTGTCTTTATGCTGTTAAATAGCATTTTGACTTTCTCTTATTCCCCTGGATATCATTCCCACTGTGCCTTACATAAAGCATTTGTAGACGTGATCTTCTTCCCTGCCCTGAGCCAGATGTGTTTGGCATCCTGTCTTCTAACAGCTGGCCTTGAGTTTTAGAGCCATCAGTCCTACACCTGTTCCTGACTCTCTGCTGCCGTCTGCTGCTTGCTAATAGGAAGGCTGATTGTTTATGTGTGGGAAGCACTCATTGAAAACAAACATTTCAAATCTTAGACTTTCAACCTTGCCCAAAATCTAGAGGCAGAATTCAGATTCAAACTCAGATGTGATGATTCTAAATCTAATGCCAGCCATGATTTCACAAGACCAAAGGAAGGACTGGACTCAGTTGCCCATATATTTTGGATGTGGGTATTTTAAGAATGTTTTTCTGTTAAGAATATTTAAATAGGGCAGCTAGGTGGCATAGTAGATAAAGCACCAGCCCTGGAGTCAAGAGCATCTGGATTCAAATCCAGTCTCAGACACTTATTAATTACCTATCTGTGTGGCCTTGGGCAAACCACTTAACCCCATTTGCCTTGCAAAATCCTAAAACAATGAATATTTGAAATAGAGGTTGGTTTGGGGGTTTTTTGGTTAGATGTGAGAGTATTGTTCTGACTTTTTTGAGTAAGTAGAATTGAAATGGAGAAGCAATGTAACAATAAGGTTGTCAAAGAAAAAAAGGAGAAGAAAGGAAAGAAAAGATCATTTAAACTTTTTAATAAAAAGAAGAGAGTAGGAAAGTCAAAATGAATCATAGACAGTTTTAAAAGTTGCATGTTGAATTTGTTTTAGTCTTTTTGTTTGTTTGTTTGTTTTTATGATCAGGGTTAAGTTACTTGCCCAGCTACTTAGCATCAAGTGAATGAGGGCAGATTTGAACTCAGGTCCTTCTGACTCCAGGGCTAGAGTCTAGTCACTGCTCCATCTAGCTGCCCCTATTGTATTTTCTAAAAGGATATCTTTAGTTTAGAGATATTTACAGTTTCATATGCAATTCCTTGTTTCCAGTTGATTAGACTGGCTTCCTTCAATACTGAACTCTATTTTTTTCCAAGCTCTTCATTTCCTTGATGCTGTTAAATAGCTTTTTGACATTGTCTCATTCCCCTGGATATCATTCCCACTATGACTTATATAAAGCATTTGTAGATCTTTTTCCTTGTCAAATGTGCCAAATGTGTTTATATGTTATACAATTATATGTGAAATTGTAAATATCTCTAAGGTATAGATGTTCTTTTAGAGAATACAATAGAGATAGCTATGTGTTGCAATGACTAGAGCACTGGCCTTAGGGTCAGGAGGACCAGAATTCAAATCTGGACTCAGACACTTAATAATTACCTAGTTGTGTGACCTTAGGCAAGTCACTTAACCTCATCACCTTTCAAAAACAAACAAAAAGACACAACATATTCTTTCTATTCTACTGTATATATGATAGTTCATATGGCACTATCTGTTTGTCAGAATAAAAGAAATGAAAGAGTTAACAGGAAATAAGGAAGAGATAGAGAGAAAGACAGAAAGGAAAGAGGAAAGGAAAAAATGAATGAAAGGAAGGAAAGAAGGAAAAAAGAAATAAATTCAGTGTTGCTTTCAAAACTCTATAGTAGTGATACATTTCTTTGTTTTTGTCTCTCTATGCCACAGATATTATAAAAGTTGATAGTTCTTGTCATTAATTGACGTGGATTCACAATATTAACAAATAAATAAAAAATGAGCATTCTCCAAAATTAATCAGAAACCTTTCATAAATGTTACTTTCAGTCATTGATTATCTCTTCATTGGCCCTAAATATAAAGCAAAGACTGATTTCCCCCTTATGAGTGTGTTTTCTCCACCATTCAAATGTAAACTCTTTGAGGATAGGCACTGTTTTTCCCCCTTTTATTTGTAGCTCCAGTGCTCAGCACAATGGCTGTTACACAATACTTAATAAATTCACGATTGATTGATCATCTATCAACATTGCCTAACCCTTTAATCAATTCATGTACTCATTAGCAATTATATAGTAATGGAAAAGATACCCTACCATCATTTGTAATTTTCACAAAATTCTCACAACATGGTGATCCTTCCATTAGTTCCACTGGCAATTGAAAAGCAGAACATAATGAGTGAAGAAACAAACTTAACATAACTTTGAATGTTGCTGATGGCTCCAAAATTGCCTTAATGAAAATATTAGAAGATAAAGACTGGCCATTGGGGCTGCCCATGGCCTAATGAAACTTCCATTGTGGGTTGCTGGCTTTTGGCACTATCCTCCAATAGGCTGTCTGGGTAGTAGGAACTTTTCAAATTGTACAAATGTCCAATCCCCATAAATTAATTATTGAACAATCACTACCCAGTGCTGTTGACATGTGGGTAGCTTGACAAGCCTGCTATAACTTTCAACCCTTCTAGGAAACTAATTCTATAAGGGAATTGGTTGTGATAGAAGTGGGGAGTGGACTGAGCCAGGTGACAACCTTGTCATGGCAATCAATACATGAAGGGGGAAAAAATCAAATATTAATGAAAGATGAATTTAGTCTTTTCCAGAATTGGTAGTTTTTGTAAATGCCATTTCTCCCACTGTCTGCTCTCCAGTCAGGACTGAGTATGAGCTCAGGGACACTAAACTGAAGGTGACATTTCTCATTTCAATTATGTCCTGAAGCATTGTCCTCCTCCTCCTTCTCCCACCTCTTGTCAAGAAACTCGAGCAACATAATGAAATACTCTATAAAATATGGAATTGGAGCTTGGGTAAGTAAGTGAGAGCCTTGTTGATCTTTCTTAATGCAGAACATAACACTTCTTAATTTGAAAAGCCAGCAGGAGACATTGTGGGGGATATCAGCCTATTCAAAAACATCATCAGGATAATTTAACCTAAAAAGTGTAGGCACTTGTATTGAGCAAAATTAACTGCTAATTATTTGCATGTAGACAAGTCTTGACATAAAAAATTTCACAGTCTGCTTACTGGTATAACATTCTTGATTCTCCAAGGTATTTCTGATCATGTACCAAATGCATTTAGTGAAACTGATAAGAACCTACAATTTGATAGAGTATTTTGCAAAATAGTAAAACCATGGGGAAAAGACTGGAGAAACTATTGAGAAGGTTTAGAATTCTGTAAGCAACACAGCCAGTTGATTGGTTGTTAGATTGACCTGACCGTCTTGACTATATTAAACCGTTGTATCAAATTTCTGATTTTCTAGTTGAATTGACTTGGTTAATTCCAACACAAAAGTTGAACTAATCCTGATTATTTGCAACTTGCCTTCAAGAATTTTATGCATCACTTTCATTCCTATTATATGACTTAATTCCAAAGATTATTAAACTCATATATTTAATAAACTTGGTAAGTCTGAGATGCCTTGAGTTTATGTTCTTCAGTGGGAAATCAAGGAAGGTTTTATTCTTTCCTAAAGTTTGACAATTTATAAAATGTCTTCATTAAATACCTTTTATAAAGTTTAAGAAAAATATGGTTTTAGGTTAACTTACATGAATATCATCTTTACCATCATTCATTTGACAACCAGGAAGATGAGAGTAGATATAGGAAGTGAAAGGGCAGTTTTATGATGGAGAGAAGGTTCTGGTGATCAGAGTAGCACATTTCCTTGTACTGAGGAAGTAGATGGTGAAAATGTTGATTCCTGAAAATGCAGTTAAATTTTATGAAAGAGTGATTATGCTTTTAAACACTATAAGATAAAAACCAAAGTTTCTCATGCTGTGTAGAATATACAGTGTTTTCATAACATTCTGTTCAAGCTGCCAAAGATCTTATTTTAATGTAAAAGAGGGAAAATTAAAGCTATCACTTTGCCTCAACTCTCCACTTATTAGCCATCAGCATTTAGTGGCTAATGTAATGTTTCCCTTAAATTTAATTTCAGGCTAATTTTTCTGGTAAAAGGTTTGGTGACTAAATTTGTTTTCATGGTCCTCTTATCTATTTGGTCTTGGTGCAAAGAAACACTGAGAACACTTTTTTCCTCTTCATTGTATTTTCTTTGCTGAATTTTCATTTATGTTTATGGGAACTTTGAAAAATCATCTCAAGAGGCCAAAGCATTTCCCAGAGTAAAAACTGAAACACTTGCTCCAAGAAAGTTTTTTATGTGTGACATAATATCTAGAAATCTTGCTTCAAATTCAGGTTAAAGTCTTGCTTTGTGATATATACAGATTATATGACTCTTAAAAAGCACTTGGTGATTCAGCATCCCAGACAATTTCTGAACTTGTAAGTTATAGACAAGGAGCTGATTTTTATTGAGGGCATAGTTTTCTTTTCAGGCCTTCTCTGTACCAATGATATTCCATATCAAGTCCAATCCCATAGTTAAAATGCAAAGGAACTAAGAACAAGAACTTGGCCTATGTTGCTACTATTGTCTAATTAAAATTCTATTATTCTTTAAAAAGTGAGATGTAAGGAAATAAATTGAATAATTCAACCCCGCAATGCAATCATAAAATAAATTCAAATCTTTATAACCAAAGTGCCTTTGGGATTTAATCACCTTGATTTTCTTTGATAAATTTTGCTTAGGATTTCTTCTTTTAATTTTGATAATACTATTTCAAGTATAATAAATTTGAAGACCTGGAATTGGAACAGAAGATGTATTAGGTCATGTGCAAGATGTCAAAATCTGAAACTTCAATGGATCATCACTGTGGATATTCCCTCAAATGGTGCAGAACCCAAGCTATACATATGTTCACAATGTGATTTCTGTCCATTGGATTTCCATAAGTTCTTCAAGGGATTTATAAAGGAGAAATTACTCTAGAACTCAATATTTTGAGGAAATCTTGGAATACATAAGGTACCCATTGGTTATTCCTTGGTCTCAATATTAAATAAAAGACTTGGAGATACAACCAAGATGGTAAAAGTGAAAATTAGGTCAATTACTCTTCCAAACTTTTAGATAACTCCAAATACCTTTAAATGATTACTATAAATTATAGAACTCACAAAAAATGAAGTACTCAATTTTCCAGCCCAAGATAACCTGCATGATTTGGGTGGGAAGAGTCTGTTATACTGGGAGTAGAAAGAGCCCACAGGGCAGTTGGGAATGTGCCAAAGAAAAACAGCTCCAGGAACAGGCTCCTGGGTGATTGGGTCAGTGTCAGTGTTGGCAGTTTCTAGATCTCTCAGTCAAGATTCTGGAAAGGACAATTTGGAAGGTCATCATAAAAAATCTGCAAAACTGGGGTGAGTTTGGAGCACAGTCTAACACAGGTCTCATCAGCATATAACAGACTGCCAGCATACTTGGAGCCATCCTCAGGAACCATTGAATTAAAAGTGGCAGCTGCTTCTGTAATTCTTGGTTCATAGACTGTAAGGGAGTCAGAAGGAGATTACTGAACCTTTTTGCTATTCATTAATTTGCCAAGACTTGGATCTGGGTTACGGTCTTGTGTCACAGTTACAGGAAGAAGGAAAGCAATAGTAAAATACAACATGCTATCTTAGGGGAACACAGACCCTTTTCACAGTTCTAGGGAAGAAATTAGAGCAGATCAGAGTACAGGTCAGGAGAGTGGTCCAAACCTCTCATTAGATTCTAAGAATTAAAAACTTACAGGTCCTTAGAAGTATCTCTGAAAACAGTTGCAAAAAGGTAATTACAGCAAGTTATCACTAGGATAATTCACTATGACCAAGCAGGATTTATACCAGGAATGCAGGTTTGGTTCAAATTAGTAAAATTGTCAGTTCTGATATTTCTATATCAATAACAAACTTTTCAGAAATCACATAATTTTCTCAATAGATGCTGAAAAAGTCTTTGACAAAATATGGCACCCATTCATGTAGGATTAAATGGGTTGTTACTTAGAATGATAAGAAGTATCTATCTGAAAACATCAACAAATGCTATATGCTTCAGGGATAAGCTAGAGGCATTCCCAATAAGATCAGGGATGAAACAAGGATGCCCATTATCACTACTACTATTCAATATTGTTTTAGAAATGTTAGTGCCAGCAATACAAGGAGGAAAATGAAGTTGAAGGAATTAGAATTGGGAAAGAAGAAACAAAGCACTCACTCGTTGAAAATGACATGATGGTATACCTAGAGAATCCTAAAAATCAACTAAAAAACTACAAGAAACAGTTAGCAACTTTAGCAGTGCTGCAGGATATAAAATAAACCCTCATAAAGCCTCACATTTCTATATATTCCTAGCAAGATACAGGAGCAATAGTTAAAAAGAGAAGTCCCATTTAAAGTAACTTCAGAAAATATAAAATACTTTGGAGTCTATCTTCCAATGCACAGTCAGAAACTATGAAAAACACTATAAAACATTTCCACACAAATTAAAACAGATTTAAATAACTGAGCAAATATCAATTGTTCATGGATAGGCTGAGCTAATATAATAAAAACAAAAATTATATCTGATTTAAACTACTTATTTAGTGTCTTACCAAACTTCCAAAAAAATTACTTTAATGAGCTAGAAAAAATTGCAAGTAAATTTATATGGAGAAACAAAAAGTCAAGAATATCCAGGGATTTAATGAAAAAAAATTATTTTATTTTTATTTTTATTTATTTATTTATTTATTTTTATTTATATTTTATTTTTTCTTTAAGGATATGATTTTTTCTCTTAACATATTCAATTTTGATCAATGCATAGCATAGAAACAATGTAAAGATTATCAGACTGTCTTCTGGGGGATACGGAGAGGGAAGTAAGGCCGGGAGAAAAATTGTAAAATTTAAAAAAAATAAAAATTTAAAAAATGAATGTTTTTCATTACAAAAAAAATGAAGTCATAAGTTGTGGTTTGGACAAATAACAGAAGGAAAAAATCTGACCATTCACAATTTCTAAGGTGACAATAAAGATCAAAATATGACTCAGAAGAAGATAACAAATTCAAAGATGCTACATCCAAAGCCTCCTAGAAAAATTTGAATTTCTCTCAGGGCATGAATGGACTCACAAAGAATTTTGAAAATCAAGAGAGGGAGAAGAAAAATCCAAGAGAAATATGAGAGTAATGCAGGAAAATCATGAAAACTGAGTCAATACCTTAGTAAAGGTGACACAACCACACCCACATATATACATATACATACATATGTGCACATGTGTGTACCTGTGCAAAAAATTGAAGAAAATATGATCTTAAAAATCACAGTGGGCCACATAGGAAAAGAGTTTCCACAAAACAAATGAGAATAATGCCTTAAAAAGTAGAATTGACCAATTGGAAAAGGAAGTGAAAAAATGCACTGAAGAAAATAATTCTTTAAAATATAGAATTGAGGGGGTGGAGCAACGATGGTGTTGTGAAGGCAGTATTTCCCAGGAACACCTTCCCCCCAGAACTCAAAAAGCCAAAAAATTATGAATCTAGCCAAAATTTAGAGGGGAAAAACCCACAGAAAGACCGAGTGATACATTTTCCCAGTCCAAATTAACTTAGAAGTTTCATGGGAAAGTTGTGTTTCACCAAAATCAGGGGTTGGAAAAGGCCACACCTGCAGCACAGTCCAGCCCAGTCCAGCCCGGAGATCACCATCACCAACAACAACTTGAAGGGCTGGTGAGAGAACTCTGCTACACACCAGAATGAGTGTAGAGTGAAGAGCACAGGCCACAGAATCTGCAGTGAGAATCTGGAAAAATTAGCCTGCACCTCCAGAGACAGTAAGGGAAGTCTGCAGATTTCTGTGCTCTCCCTCATGGTAGGACTCTGATGCTAGCCTGCACTCAGATCGAGGTTGCAATTTGGGGTTCCAAACTAAGTAACCAAGCTGGATCCCTCCTCATAGCTCCAGGGCAGAGGGAAGTATGAGGGTCATCTACATATCAAAGCACAGGCAAGAGAGCATAAGACCCTTGAGGAATAAAGGTCCCAATGGGGTGCTATCCCCCCAAAATAACCCCAAGGTCTTGGAAGTGCTGTCTTGGGCTGAGGAAATGAGTAAACAACAGAAAAAAGAAGAATCTGACCTTAGAGAATTACTTTAGTCCCATGGAAGATCAAAACACATATTTAGATGATGACAAAATTGAAGCTTCTGTATCCAACACCTCCAAGAGAAATAGAAAATGGGTTCAGACTATGGACGAGCTCAAATAAGACTTTGAAAAGCAATTAAGAGTGATGGAGGAAAAATCGGGAGGAGAAATGAGAGTGATGCAGAAAAATAATAAAAACCAAATCAACAGCTTGGTGAAAGATATACTAAAAAATACTAAGAAAATAGCATTTAAAACCAGTTTAGGGGACGGCTAGGTGGCACAGTGGATAAAGCACCAGCCCTGGAGTCAGGAGTACCTGAGTTCAAATCCGGTCTCAGACATTCAATAATTACCTAGCTGTGTGGCCTTGGGCAAGCCACTTAAACCCATTTGCCTTGCAAAACCCCCCCTAAAAAAACAGTTTAGGCCTAATGGAAAAAACAGAACAAAAGGCAAATGAGGAGAAGAATACCTTAAAAATCAGAATTGACCAACTGGAAAAGGAGATAAAAATGCTCTCTGAAGAAAATAACTCCTTCAAATGCAGATTGGAATTAAAGGAAGCTGAAGACATAGCAAGAAATCAGGAAGTAATAAAACTCTTCCAAAAAAAAAAGCCAAAAAGTAGAAGAAAATGTGAAATATATCATTGGAAAAAACAAATGACCTCAAAAAACAGATCCAGAAGAAATAATTTAAAAATTATTGGGCTATCTGAAAACCATGGTCTGAAAAGCCTAGATTTCATTTTTCAAGAAATCATACAACAAAACTGTCCTGAGATCCTAGAAGCAGAGAATAATATAGAAATTAAGGGAATTCACTGATCACCATGTGAAAGAGATCCCAAAAGAAACACTCCCAGGAATATTATAGCCAAACTCCAAAACACTCAAATCAAAGAGAAAATACTAAAAGCTGCCAGAAACAAACAATTCAACTGCCGTGACTCCATAGTCAGGATTACATAGGATCTGGAAGCATCTACATTAAGGTCTCAAAGGGATGATATTCTGGAAGGCAAAAGATCTTGGTTTACAACCAAGAATCAACTACCCAGCAAAACTCTTTCAGGGGAAAAGATGGACTTTCAACGAAACAGTAGACTTTCAAACTTTCCTATTGAAACAAGCAGAGTGAACAGAAAGTTTGATCTTCAAATACAGGACTCTGGTGAACCATAGAGGGGCTGGATGAGAAGGACTAACTATGAGGAACTTAATGATATTGAACTGTTTGTATTCCTGCATAGGAAGAAGATATTGATAACTCATATGAACTTTCTCATTTATAAGAGCTGTCAGAAGGAGGATAGATAGATAGATAGATAGATAGATAGATAGATAGATAGATAGATAGATAGACAGATAGACAGATAGGACATAGGAAGGAGTGTAATATAATGGTATAATATAGTAAAAATATGGAGTCAATGGGTGATAAGGGATAGTACTGGGAGGAAGGGAAAGGAGATGAAGAAGAAGCTAAAAATTTTCACATAAGAGTCAAGAAAAAAGCTTTTTAAATGGAGTTGAAATTGGGAAGGCAAGGGGGAATGAGTGAGCCTTCATTCTCATCAGAAATGGCTCAGAGAGGAAATAACATACACACTAATAGGTTGAGGAAATCTATCTTTCCCTAGAGATAGATGAGAAGAAAGGAATGGCATAAGGGGGAATGGGGAGGGGGAAGGGGAAATAGGTGATAGAAGAGAGGGAAGATTGAGGGAGAGCATACTCATATAAAACACACTTTTGGACAGGGTCAGGATGAAAGGAGGAGATAACAGAATAAATGAGAGTGGGAAGGATTGAATGGAGGTACAGCTAGTAATAGCAACTATGGGGAAAATATTGAAGCAACTTCTCTGGTGGACTTATGAAAAAGAAAGCAACTCACCTTAGAGACAGAGCCATTGGAATCTGAACACAGATTGAAGTACATTTTTCTTTTCTCTCTTTCTATCCTTGAATTTTCTCTTCTTCTTCTTCTATGGGGGGGTTATATTTACTCTTATGTTTACTCTTCTAACACATTCAATTTCGATCAATGTATAGCATGGAAACAATGTAAAGACTGAAAGACAGGCTTCTGTGGGGGGGAGGAAAGGAAGGGGGGAATTGTAAAGTTCAAAACCTTACAAAAATTATAGGTAGATGCTACTATTGTATATAATTGGAAAAGAAATAAAAATGTTAATAAAAATAAAAATAGAATTGAGCAAAGGGAAGCTGATGAATCTGTGAGAAATTAAGAATCAATAAAAGAAAACCAAAAGAATGAAAAACTGGAAGACAAATGTGAAATATCCATATTAAAAGGCAGTTTAGGTCAAATGGAAAAAGCAATCCAAAAGGATAATGAAGAGAAGAATACCTTAAAAAGCAGAAATTGTCTGATAGAAAAGGAGATAAAAAAAGCTCTCTGAAGAAAATAACTCCTTTAAAAGTAGAATGGAGCTAAGGGAAGCTCATGAATTTCTTAGGAATCAAGAAACAATAAAAGAAAATTAAAAGAATGAAAAACTAGAAGAAAGTGTGAAGTATGTCACTGGAAAAAACAATTGACTGGGAAAATAGATCCAGAGTAGATAATTTAAAATTTCTTGAGTTATCTGAAAGTCATGACCAGGTAAAGAGCCTAAACTTAATTTTTAAAGAATCTCCAGGAAAGTTAACTTGAGATCCTAGAAGCAGAGGGTAAAATAGAAATTGAAGGTGTTCACTAATCACCTGCTGAAAGAAATATGCCCCCCCACAAAAAACCCACCCAGGAATATTATAACCAATTCCCTTAATTCCAAAATCAAAGAGAAAATATTACAAGCAGCCAGAAAGAAACTCAAATATTGTGGGGCTATAGTCAGGATTACATAAGGATTTAGCAGGATCTACATTAAGGACTGGCAGGGCTTGGAATATAAAATTCCATTAGGCAAAAGAGAATCAACCACCCAGTAAAACTAAACATCCTCTTTCAGGGGGAAAGATGACCATTAACTGAAACAGGGAACTTTCAAACTTTCATGTTGAAATGACCAGGGCTGAAGAGAAAGTCTGATCTTCAAGTACAGGATTCAGATGAAGCATAGAGAGGATAGAAGGAAAGGACTAATAAGGGAGGGATTTAATAATGTTGAACTGTGTTTATCCTTGAATAGGCGGAAGATACTGATAGCTTATATGAACCTTCTCACTTATTAGGGCTGTTAAAAGGAGAACATTTAGACAAGGCTCAGGAGGGTGTTGAATATGAAGTTATAGTACATTATAAAGAAGGAATCAATGGGTAAAAATGGAATGTACTTGGAGATAAGGAAAGGAGAGGTGGAATAGGTCAAGGTATTTCACGCAAGAGTCAAGAAAGAGCTTTTACGATGGAGTGGAAGAGGGGAAGGTTGGAAAAATGAGTGAGACTTCATTCTCACTAGAAGTAGCTCAGAAAGGAAATAACATACACTCAAGAAATTTATCTTACCATAGAAGAAAAAAGGAGAAGAAAGGGATGGGATAAAGAGGTCACAAGGGGCGGGGGGGGGGGGTGCCAGTGATAGAAGAGCGGGAAGATCCTGGGAGAGGATAGTAATATACAACTCACTTTTCAGAACTGGCAGGGTGAAAAGATAGAGAGAATAAAATAAATGGGAATAGGAAGAAATAGAATGGAGGGAAATGCTGTTAGCAATAGTAATTATGGGGGAAATATTGGACCAACTTCTCTTATGGAGTTATGATAAAGAATGTGATCCATCTCAGAGATAGAACAAATGGTATCTAAACATAGACTGAAGTACATTATTTTTGTTTTTTCTTTCACTTTATTTCTCTCTGTCTTTGTATGGAGAAGAGGGATTATATTTATTTTTGTAACAAGATTATTGTAGTAATGTGAAAATATTTAAATAAATGTTAAAAAACAGGAAGGAAAAAGACCTCTGTGTAAAAGGATATTTAAAGCATCTCTTGTCTGGTGGCAAGGAATTGGAAATTGATGGGAAGTCCATAAATTGGGGAATGGCTGACCAAATTATGATATGTGATTGTGATAGAATGCTATTTTGCATAATGAATGATGAATAGGATGTTCTAAGTAAAAAAAAAAAACACATTAGCAGATGCAATGGAGAATGTATTATATACTAAATAAAGGCAATCATGTAGAAAGACCAGCTGTGAATGACTTATTTTTTGAGCAATGCTATGACCCAAGACTACTCTGAAGGATTTATCATAAAGTATACTATCTATCTCAAAGCCAGAGATAATCTAAATACAAAGTGTCTAAATACAGATTGTAGCATACTTTTTTTACATTATTTCTCTTACTGTATCTTTGAGTAAATGGGTTATATTTATTTTCACAATATGTCTATTATGATAATGTTTTGTATGACTACAAAATTTTATCCTATCTCAAATAATTTGCATTCTTAATGAGGAGGAATGGAGTGGGGGAAAAGGAAAGAATTTAGAACTTAAAAATTTTGAAAAAATTGTTAAAACTTGTTTTTCCATATAATTGAGGGAAAATGAAATAAAATAGAACAAAGTTAAATGTTCTAAATAAATGACCAAGCAAACAAACAAATAAATAAATAAGTGTATAAATTAAACACCTATCTCCTTTTCCTGTTATATGCATGTACATGTGTATGTACAAATCCATATACATATATAAACATATGTGTGTGCATGAATCTATATATGTGTTGATATGCTCATATATATGAGCATATTTATATGATCAGAATTAGGAAAACTTGAGGATTAATCTTGCTTTGTATACTTATGAACTATGTGATCCTTGGCATCTCCATTTCTAGTAGAGGGATATTGCTCATTTGAGAATTCCCTTTATCAATTAAATTTCAAATCCAATTCCTTTTGCTATCCTTGTGTATATAACTCATCTATCAATAATTCCTAATCTAGGACTTCCCATACTGGTTTTACATATACCAGATCCAGTCTTGGAGGGAGTCATCTAATGTCAGGAACTCTTTGATTTGTTTGTGCCCACCATTTTTGGGAAAATTTGTGTAAAAGGTTCACATATAGATCATGTCTAAGTTTTTTACAAACATGTATATTAAGACTTACTGCCTTCATCTAAGTATTCAGGATTCATATAATGTATGGAACTATTTTATCAAATGCCATAAAATTGCAAAAGTCACAAAGAATATACAAGAATCTCTAAATAAATAAAATGTGTAAAGCAATTAAAAGCAGCCCATAAAGAACCAATGAAATTCTTTTCCTTCTCATTGGATTCATCTTTTTCATTCTGGAGTGTTTCTGATGAAGCACATTCCCATGGGTTTTATTCTTCTCAAAAGTAATTAAAATTGTGATTGCAAATAACATAACACCATGATATTCCAGTGAAATTTAAACTCCCCTAAAGAGTCTTCCTAACTCCCTCCCAATAGTCATTGTACAATCACCCTTATGCTTAGGATAAGACACGCATACACACACACACACACACACACACACACACACACACACACACACGACAAATATATATTGGGTCTGCTGGTAAAAAAATAACCCATAAAAAAAACCTTTTCCATGATCTATACTGGTTGAATATATCTCAGTTAGAGTAAGAAACAAAGTTCAAGTTTACTATTCTCCCATGTGCTGGGTTTTCATTCTTTCCAGCCCTACCACATGTGGGAACTACAAAAGCACATTATTTAGGAACTACTCTTCTCTTTATCAAAGATCAGGTTTCTCAAATCTCAAAATTCTGCTTATTTTTGAGGTGAAACACAAAGAATTTTCTAAGAAATTATTTTTCTATTGTAAGACTGAACTCTGCTGTTTAGTGAGTTAAAATCTACCTCTCAAGATGAGAGGTCGGGATTAATATTTATTGCCTCCTTCTTGTACCATATGGATAAACAGGTCTTACTCTGCCATGTACTTCTACAAGAGTTCTTCTAAGATCTCTTGGATTGGGAAAATCCATCCTTAGAATCTTTCCTGATAGTTGGTGCAATGCATAGAGCACTGGATATGAAGTCTGGAAAATAAGTTTAAATACTGCTTTAGACATTTACTAGCTTTGTTACCTTGAGTAAGTCTGTTAACTTGTCTATCTCAGTTTCCTTAGCTGTAAAATTGGGATAATCATGCTTCTTACCTCACAGTATTATTATGAGCTTCAAATGAGACATTTGTAAAGCACCTAGAACAACAGCAAGGGATTAACACCTGCATATTTCCTTCCTCCTTCCTCCTCCCTTCTCCAGATAAATGTTATTAAGTACATCCTCTTGTAGGCAGCTATTAATGACACTAGAAGGAATATGAGTGAATAACTAAGGCTTCCACCAACCCTAGGACCAAGTCCTTGATTCTCTTTATGTCCTCAAACATGATATGAAACAGAGTTGCAAAGATTAGTTTCTTTCCCTAAAACTAATATATCCATTGATCTCATTTTTTTAGGTTTTTGCAAGGCAAACAAGGTTAAGTGGCTTGCCCAAGGCCACACAGCTAGGTAATTATTAAGCGCCTGAGACCAGATTTGAATCTAGGTACTCTCCTGACTCCAGGGCCGGTGCTTTATCCACTGCGCCACCTAGCTGCCCCTGTTGATCTCATTTTAATAAAGTAACAGAGAAGGTGCATCCTTTGGATTTATTTTAACCACATATGGATCCAAACCAAGAGAAATATGTTTGAGACTTTGCTAAAATGGTCATTGTAATACTTTCTCAGTACCTGATACTGATCCCTTGGTAGTAGTTGCAAGTTGATCTATTCACCCTTCAAGTTCTCCAATACAGATACAAAATGAATTATTGCATTTTCCTCACTCACAACAAGGTCTCAACATATCCCAGTGGGTATACATGGTATTTAAGGAGAAAGCTTCAAAATAAAAGCTCACTTCCTTCAAAACAAACTCATTCAATCACAGGGGATTCCTCTGATCAATCCCAGTTAACACTTCTAAAGCTATATCTTTAACTGTGACTCATCTCCCAAGCTCCATTCACACATTTCTCATTAAAGGAATGTTTTCCTTTGAATATCCAAGTATCACATTAAATATGACAAATTCCAAACTAAATTCACTATCTTACTTTAGTCTAGAAACAGATTACTTCTCCCTTTCTTATTTCTGTCCATTGTTCCAAGTATATCTCATGCTTGAAATCTGAGAATTTTTATGATACTTCCATTTTCCCTGAATTCATATTCCTGCCTCTCTGAAATATCAGAGTGAAAGAACAGGAAAGGGTGGATAAGAATATGAAGGAAATATGGAGGGAAAGGAATAAAAATGAAAGCTAGAGTTCCCTTTTCCTTTCTAACATGGAAACATGCCTTCTCAACAGAGAGAAGAGAATCAAACTATAACATCCTTATGGTTCATAAGCATTAGTTTTACCAGGGAGAGAATGAGCAATCTCCCTCTAGCTAAGCCATTTAAGAGCTGTGATAATTTGAGCTCAGATACCATTCATCTGCACATCCACCTCCATCACCATCTCGCCATGAAATTGATTGGAATCTATCTTCCTTCTAATTTAATGTATTTCTTATTGCCTTGATTTAATTTACTTAAGAAAAGAAAATAAGTTCCACACTGGCTTTAGTTAAGCTCTCAGAAAACTGAAAGTTAAATAGGTCTCTCTTTTCCTTTAAAAATAAAAGGACCAAAGAAATGAGTTTGTCAATTATCTCCACAACCTTCTTTAGAATCCAAGTCACATTTTCTATGTTATTTTCCATATATCAGGGTAATTTCCTTTCCAGATAGGAAACCTGGGAAAAAAGGGGGAGATTCTTAGTCCTGAACAGAAAACCAAGGAGATAATCAAGAAATCAAATAGCCCAAGGAATGGGGACTCAAAGTACAGCGAGTTCAACATAGCAGATAATTTGCTTCCCACACTCTGCTTTACTGACTGCACAATAAAATACATTTCAATCTGAATTGCCTCCTAACTCCAATCAGCTTTAATTTAATAATACATATTCAATAGAAGTAAACACTTCAGATGACAGGGAAAGTAGGATAGCTATATATGTATTTGTGTTGATATGAGACCCTAAATATAGTCTTTATAACTGACTGGAAGAGAAATGATGTTCATCACCCCCACACACAAGACCATTTTCCCCTGAAATCTTTCTTAATTTCTAGTTAATTTCCATAACATTGCAACCCAGAAAACCAAAATACCATTTCTGTCTTTTTAACAATATGTTTTAAAAATCTTTTATTTTTCTGGAATCTCTTCTAGTCAATCTTCCCTGATAATAATGAAAATATTGAACTAAAACAGCAAATACAATGTCTGTGAGACAAAAATTATTTATTAAGGCCCTACTGTATACCTGACAGTATGCTAAGTCCTGAAGATATAAAAAGAAGTAAAACATCTGTCCTTACTGAACTCACAACACAAAGGAGGAGAAAACAAGCAAGCAAATATGTAAAATCATGATAAATAGGAAGAGAATGAGAGAAATAGAACTAGAATTAATAAGGGTTGGGGAAAGGTTTCGTGTAGAAGATGGGATTTCAATTGAGATCTGAAATAAGGGAGGGAAGCCAAGAAGTGATAAATTGATGTTAGTCCTTCTTGAAGAACATCAGGGAGGTGATGACATGATATGCAAGTGAATTGAATATAAGTGAGGGGATGGTGTGCTAAGTCAGTAGCTTCACTTTCTCCTACAAAGCTATTTGGATTCAATCACCAGATTTGGATCAGGAAGACTAGAGATATACGTGGATGTAGTAGGGAAACCTTGGCCTTTTTAAGCTAGTCACAATTTGACTATGAGAAGCCCATATAGTGGCTTGGTTAGGTAAGGAGGAGATGAGGAAAGAGTTCAACAGTGACCTTGTCCAAGAAAAGAAAAATTAAGCTAGTAAGATAAAACCCTCAGGGTTTTCCAGTAATTAAGACAGATAAGAAAGAAAAAGCTGCTTTTGCCTAGTTACCCCCCCCCCAAATCCATCATCGAGGGTTGAAATATGGCCAAAACAGAAATAATTGCTATTTATAATTGCTCTTAAGCAATTGGTGTCCAAAGAACAAGAAAGCTTAGTATGAGACACATTGTTGACAAATTAAGGACAGCCAAAGTGATTTGGGGCCTGTAGTTGTTTTGCTTGAAGAGAGGTCAGAAGTTCAGTTTGTCACAATAAAATCAGACCATCAAGAGACAGGTTAGTGTTTCTCTGCTGTACAAAGATCCTTGGTGATACAGAAAAGACCTGATGCCGAAAGAACTAGGTCTCCCATTGATTACCAACTGTATTTACCTCACTATGACAGTTCACTGGGCTATCACAGGATATTGAGAACAGTATCTTTGCACAGTGCCCCCTCACTTTAATTAATGTGCAAGTCATGTCATCACTTTCCTGATGCCATGATTTTCTCTGAAACTGAAGGAAAACTGCTATTATTATTAATTGGAGAGGAATGAAGTATATATGAGAAGAGTGAAACAGAGGATTTTGTATTTGATCCTGGAAATAATAAAGTGTAACTGGAGTTTATTGAGTAGCGGAGTGGCATAATCAGACTTGAGTTTTAGGAAAACTACTTTGGTGACAATCGAGAATAGATTGGAATGGAGAAAGATTTAAGACAGGCAGACCCCTTTAATAAACCATTGCAATAATCTAGGCATGAAGTATGGGACCTTATCCAGAGGAAAGGAGAAAGCATACTCTATAGATATATAACCTCCATAAACTCTCAGATGAGAGAAAGGAAGAATGCTTCATTAGCTATTTTCTTGGACCAAGCTTGTATGCTATACTTACTCATTTTTGGATAAATATTTTTTGCTTCCTTCAATATTGTATGTTTTTATGTGCATGTTTTTATTTATATCTTTTTTCCTTCTAGCTTCCATTTCTACAGTCAATTTATAAATTTTTTGATTCTTCACTCTGAATCCATTCATAAAAATCTCAGTGATTCTATGAATTTCTTATAATAATTTTTTCATCATGATAAATTCCTAAAATGCAGTCTTCTCAAAACTGACTCCATTATGAATGCTTCTCAAGTTGCGATAAAGCAAAGATGTGATATCACTGAGATATCTTATTAAGTTTGATACTCTGAACTCCAACTTTAAAAAAAAGTAATTTCCTCTTGCCATGAAAAGTTCTAGATTTGATTTCATAAAATCTAGGCTCAAATCTAGAACTTTTGATTTCTGCCTGTGTCATTCTTAGCTTCTCCAGACCTCTATAAAATGAGGCTTGACACAGGACTTTTTGGCTCTAAAATTATAGTTCTCTGATGCTTTAATCTCTAGGGCTCCTTTCAGTTCTAATTATACACTTGATAATCTTTGATAGCAGTCAAATGTATTCCACTTGTTGGAAAATTAAAGGGAAATAGGTAGGTGTCTAATGTCCTAGTATACCAAGTGTAAGGAGCAACTTTGACATAAACAAATACTCGATTAGTTTAGGATTAATGTTTTAATGAAATGAAATATCTAGATCATCCAACAATTAACAAAAATGGATTTCCTTATCCATAGCATGTGAGGGTATCTAACAAGACACTTGAGTACTTATCACAGGTATGTTTGACCCACTCACTCCATTCCAGTTTTGTTTATGTGTTGAATTGAATCCACATTTTCAATGTGGAGATTTGTCATTTTCAAGGTTATGAAGGAAGGTGAGCTTCTCTTGTATAATTTTGCCCAATTAATCATATCTTCCTCAATTTTTAGTAGGTTCAGATTTTCAAAATTCATCATGAAATTTTCAGTTTCTCTCTTTTCTTTGGGGAAAAAAGGGTTCAATAAATTTGGGATATGTAAAAATATTTTTTGTAAGTTTTGGTAGTAATGATTTGGTCTCATTCTATCAGAAACATTTCAATTGAGGTGGCCAGGTTGCACAGTGGATAGAGCATTGCCTAGTATTGTGACCTTGGTCAAGTCACTTAACCCCATTGCCTTGCAAAAAACAAACAAAAAAAAGAAACATAGATAAAGGAAAACAAATTCTTATTACATGTTTCATTAATTATTTCTCAGTTTATTTTTGTAGATATATAAATGAGTTCATGTAATTTTGACAAGAGAAGATATTTTGATTCAACTTGTGCACTTTAGTCATTTCAAAGGTTTCATCCAGACATAGTCACATTTAGTAAGTCCAGAATTAGCCTTTACTCTTTATGTATGATATATTTTCTGTTTATTCTACTGAGATATTGGTTTATTTTTAGCTTAATTATCTTGTGTTCTGAGAACATGTATTAATACTTTCTCCTCTTTTCATAATAAAGTAATATTTTACTAGAGTCGTTTGGGAGTCTGTTGTCTATATTATTGTACAGATTCTTGTTTTAAAACTGTGTAGATTCATTCATATTTAATGGTTTCAAAATTATATAGTAAAAGTGATAATATGAAAGTTTTATTTGGGGACAGAGCCAATATAGCAAATAAAAGCCAGAAACTTCCCTAAGATTTTTCTGACTTGCCACAGAAACAATATTAAGCAAGCAACTAAAAGGATTCTGGAGTGATAGAACCCCAAAAGGAACATAGTGGAGAATTTTTCCAGATTAAGATTTCTTAGAAGGGCTTCAGGAAAAGTCTTATCACACTCTGATACACAGGAAAGTTAGAGGGAGATCATGGTTCAGCACAGCATTTAGAGCAAGCATAGGATGCAAAGACCAGTGGAGTGTGGAGAAAGCAAGCAAGAGGCTTGCAGTCACAGCAGAGATAGAAACCAAGACCCATATGTCCCTGGTCAGTAAACCAACAACCTAGCAGCCCAGCTGGGTAGGCTCCAACACAAGTATGGATGGCAAATTGGAAGCATGTGGTCCTCTGCACAGGCAGTACAATTAGTCTTGACAATCCCAGTGCAGTGAGCAAGTCACTAGCATTCCCAATACAGAAAAGATGTTAACAGTCACCTCCCTCAATGCAAAAAATGTTTCCCCAGCACAAGTATACCTGTGACCCAGGAACAAAATGAATAAGAAAACTCAGTGAAAATTCAAGATGATAGAAAGTTTCTTATTGAAATAAGGGTGATCACAACACCATGGCATAAGTTAGAAGAAAAAGATACTACATGTGAAGCCCCAGAGAGGAATATGAATTGGTCTCCTATCCAAAAAGATCTCTTAAAGAACTAAAAAAGTTTTTTTAGAAATCAAATAGAAATATTGGGAAATGAAATGCAAGGGAAAGTCAACATCTTGCAAAAGGAAGGGGAAAATTGGCTGAAGAAAACAACTCTTTTGAAAAATGCAATTAGGCAAATTGACAAGGAAAATTCTATAGAATATAATTGTGCAAATAGAAAAAGATGTGACTTTAAAAATAGAATTGTTCAAATGGAAAAGGATATATAAAATTTAGTTAGTGGAAGTTAATGATCCTATGAAATATAAAAAGTCAAGCAAAATTTTAAGAGTAAATAAACAATATAAAATATCTTATTGGAAAAACAATTGACCTGAAAAATGGATCCCTGAGACATAATTTAAGAATTATTGGACTATCTGAAACTCAAGATCAAAAAAGAACCTAAACAGCATCTTTCAAGAAATAAAAAAGCTGCCTTGTTGTTCTAGAAACATAAGTTAAGTTGAAAGAATCCACTGATCACCTCCTGAAGAGGATCCCAAAATTAAAACACCAAGTAATATTGTTTCTAATTTCCAGAATTATCAGATCAAGGAGAAAATGCAGCTAGGATTTATACTAGGATGGCTGGGTTGGTTCAGTATTAGGAAAACAATCAGTATAGTTGGCCATATCAATAATAAAGCTAACAGAAAACATACAATTATTTCAATAAGTGCAGAAAAAACTTTTGACAAAATACAACAACCATTTAAATAAGAAATAGTATTTTATCAAACTATCAGCAAGTGTTATAGCTAATGGTATAAGCTAGAAACATTCCCCAGAACTTCAGGGGTAAAACAAGGATGTTTATTATCACTACAATTATTCAATATCGTATCAAATGCTAGCTTTAGCTTTAAGAGAAGAAAAATATAAATTGAAGGAGTTCAAATTATGTGATAAGGAAAAATATTCTCACTCTTTGCAGATGATAAGATTGTATACTTAGAGAATGTAGAAAATTGACTAAAAATTTCTTGAAACCATTAACAGCTTCAGCAAATTTTCAGGTAATAAAATGACCACATGCACCACAAGCATTTCTCTATATTACCAACAAAGCCCAAAAGAAAGAAAAAGAGAAAAAAATTTTAAAGATTTTACTTATTTTGAGTTTTACAACTTTCCCCCCAATCTTATTCCCGTCCCCCCACAGAAGGCAATTTGCCAGTCTTTTCATTGTTTCCATGGTATACATTGATCCAAATTGAATGTGATGAGAGAGAAATCATATCCTTAAGGAAGAAACATAAAATACAAGAGATAGCAAAATCAGCCAATAAGATATGGGTTTTTTTTTCCAAAATTAAAGGTAATAGTCCTTGGTCTTTGTTCAAACTCCACAGTTCTTTCTCTGGATACAGATGGTATTCTCCATTGCAGATAGCCCCCAAATTGTCCCTGATTGTTGTACTGATGGAATGAGTGAGTCCATCAAGTTTGATCATCACCCCCATGTTACTATTAAGGTGTACAAGGTTTTGCTGGTTCAGCTCATCTCACTCAGCATCAGTTCCTGCAAATCCCTACAGGCTTCCCTAAATTCCCATCCCTCCTGGTTTCTAATAGAAAAGTACTGTTCCATGACAAACAAATATGTGTGTGTATTAAAATATTAGTTTGATAAGCCATTCCTCAATTGAAGAACATTTACTTGATTTCCAATTCTTTGCCACCTTAAACAGGCCTGCTATGAATATTGTTGTACAAGTGATGTTTTTATCCTTTTTATCAAGAAAGAGAAATTCTATGTCAAGTTACTATAGACAACATAAAATACTTGGGCATATATCTTTCAAGACCATCTCAAAAATTATATGAAAATAATTATAAAACACTTTTCACACAAACAAAAATAAACCTAAATAATTAAACAAATGTCAGTTTCTCATGTGTAAGCTGAGCTAAAATAATAAAAAGGACCTAAATTAAATTACTTATCCAGTGTCATTCTAAACAAATTATCAAAAATTAATTTATAATGCAAGAAAAGAATAGTAACAAATCTTATCTGTGGGAACAAAAGGTCAAGAGTGTCAAGGAAATTAATGAAAAAAATGCAATGAAGACAGTCTAGTCATAAAAGATCTTAAATTATAATATATATTGTCAGTCATTGAAACTCTTTGGTACTAGCTAAGAAAGAGAATGATGAATCAATGGAATAGTTTAAGGACAAAAGAAACAGTAGTAAACAGTAATCTTCTATTTGGCAAACAACAGGGTCCAGTTTCTGGACTTGGAATTCACTATTTGACAAAAATTGCTGAGATAATTGGAGAATAGTATGGCAGAAACTAGGCATAGATGGGCATTTCATAGCTTAGATAAAAATAAATCCAAAATCAGAATACATTTTAGACATAAATGGTGATATCATAAGTCAACTAGGAGAACAAGGGTTAGTTTATCTCCCAGGCCTATGGAAATAGGAGGAGTTTATAATCAAACAAGCATTAGAGAATATTATAAAATGCAAAATGGGGGCAGCTAGGTGGCACAGTGGATAAAGCACAGGCCCTGGAGTCAGGAGTAACTGGGTTCAAATCTGGTTTCAGACACATAATAATTACCTAGCTGTGTGGCCTTGGGCAAGCCACTTAACCCCATTTGCCTTGCAAAAAAACCCTAAAAAACAAATAAAATGCAAAATGGATAATTTTGATTACCTTAAATTAAAAAGGTTTTGCTCAAATAAACACCAAGATTAAAAAGAATACAGAAAATGGGAAACAATATTAACAACTAACATTACTGATAAAAGAATTATTTCTAAAAACATAAAGAGAACTGAGTCAAATTTATTAAACTATTAGTCATTCCTCTATAGGCAATGCCTTGCTAAAAAATAGAATGTTAATAAGTATTTATGGGGTCCTTATATCTCTTAGAGGTGGGAGTTTTAAAAAGAAAAAGGAGTTTATAGAAGAACTAAAATAACTTATGGCATATACCTTTTTTTACCTTTCCTTCTGCAATGCTAACTTTTGAATTTTTTTGTCAGCAGCCCTGTCCAGATGTTGACTATGTCCCTGTGCTTGGTAAAGAAAGATACTTGACCCAAGACAATGCTGATAACTTCTTTTATTCATTTTAAAATTTTTAGGTATTTGTTTTTTCAACAATATGCAACAGTAATTATCACCAATCATTTTTGCAAGGTTATAAGCTTTATGTTTTATATTTCCCCTTTCTTCTTTCCCTCAACAGAAAGCAAACTAATATAGGCTTTATATGTGCAATGATGTTAAACATAGACCCATCTTAATCATGGTGAAAAAGAATCAAATCTAAATGGAAGAAAGAAATTTAGAAAAAAAAATCCCAACATATTACATGAGACAACTTTTAAAAATTAAAATAGTAAGCATTTAAACTCCACAGTTTACTCTCTGGATATGGATGGTATTTTCCTTCAGAAATCTTTTAGAATTTTCTTTGATTATGATACTGTTAAAATGAACAAGTCCATCATAGTTGATCATGATCCATTGTTGTTGTTAATGAGCATAATGTTCCTCTGGTTCTGCTCATTTTGCATAGTATCAGTTCATGTAAATCTTTCCAGGTTTTTCTGAAGTCCCAACTCTTATGATTTCTTTTAGAATTTTAGTTTTCTGTCACATTCATTTACTACAATTTGTGCAGTCATTCCCCAAATGATGGACATCTCCTCATTTTCCAATTCTTTGCCATCAAGAAAAGAGCTACTATGAATGTTTTTACCCTTTTCTGTGATCTCTTTGGGATATGGACCCAGCAGTGCTATATTGCTGGATCAAAGGATAGGCACAGTTTTACTGCCCTTTGGGCAAAATTGCTCTCCAGAAAAATTGGATCAGTTTACAACTTCCTCCACCAGCAATAATTAGTGTCCCAGGTTTCCCATATCTGCTCCCACATTGGTAATTTTTCTTTTTTATTTATGATTGCAATCTGATAGTTTGGAGCTGTGAAATCAGAGTTGTTTTATTTACGTTTTCCTAATCAATAATGATTTAGAACAATTTTTCATATGATTTTAGATAACGTTAATTTCTCCATCTGAAAATTGCCTTTCCATATCTTTTGACCATTTATCAATTGGGGAAGACTTTTTTCTTATGAATTTGACTCAGTTCTCTCTATATTTTAGAAATGCGTCCTTTGTCAGAAACACTAGTTGTAAAAATTGTTTCCCAATTTATTGCATTGTTTTCAATCTTGGTTTCATTGATTTTGTTTGTGTAAAAACTTTTCAATTTAATGTAATCAAAATTATCCATTGATAATGTTCTCTGTCTCTTTTTTGGTAGCAAACTGCTCCCTCTTCTATAGATCTGGAAGATAAACTATTCCTTTGTTCTCCTAAATGACTTTTAATATCACCCTCTATGTCTAAATGCTTACCCATTTTGACCTTATCTTGGTGCAAGGTGTGAGATGTTGGTCTGTGTCTAATTTCTCTTCCAAATTTCCCAAAAGTTTTAATTGAAGTGTAAGTTCTTATCCCCGAAGCTGGAATCTTTGGGGTTCTCAAACAGCAGATTACTGTAGTAATTTCCTACTGTTTCTTTTGTACCTAGTCTATTCCAGTGATCCACCCCTCTCCTAGCCAATACCAAACAGTTTTGACCTCTGATATTTTATAATTTTAGACATAGTATGTCTTGATCCCCTTCCTTTGCAATTATTTTCATTCATTTCCTTGAAATTCTTGCCTTTTTGTATCTCCATATGAATTTAGTATCTATTTTTCTAGGTCAATAAGCTGATTTTTTAGAACTTCAGTATAGCACTGAATAACTTAATTTGGGAAGAATTGCCATTTTATTATATTACCTTGGCTTAATCATAAACAATTGACATTTGGCTAGTTATTAAAATATGATTTTATTTAGATGAAGAATATTTTTGTCTGTTTTACATCTACTTTCTGAGTTTGCCTTGGCAAGTAGATTCTCAAGTATTTTATGTTGTCTAGCATTACTTTGAATGGATTACCTCTTTCAATCTCTTGCTGCTGTGTCTTACTAGTAATATATAGAAATACTGACTTTTTGTGTGTTTTTTATATATTCTGTAACTTTACTAAAGTTGTTAATTATTTCAAATAGCTTTTATATGATGTTTTAGCATTCTCTAAGTATACCATCATATCTTCTGCAGAAAGTGAGAGCTCTGTTTCTTCATTATCTATTCTAATTCCTTCAATTTCCTTTTCTTCTCTTATTGCTAAGGCTAAATTTCTAAAGCAATATTGAATAATAATGATGATAATGGACATTTTTGTTTCACCTTTGATCTTATTAGAAATGCTTCTAGCTTCTCCCCATTACAAAGTAATGCTTGTTGATGGTTTAGATAGATGCTGCTCATTGTTTTATTTATTCCTATGTTCTCATTTATTCCTATTTTTAATAGGAATAGGTGCTGTATTTTGTCAAAAGCTTATTAACATCTATTGAAGAAATCATATTTTTTCTCTTACATTCATTATTGATATGGACAATTATGCTAATAATTTTCCTAAATTGAACCAACTCTGCATTCCTTGGTATAAATCTTACTTGATCATAATGTCTAATCCCTAGTGATAATTTGCTGTAATAATTTTTCTTGTGTATTATTTAAAATTTTCACATTCATATTCATTAGAGAAATTGGTCTATAATTTTCTTTTTGTTTTGACTCTTTCTGGTTTAGGTTTCAGTATCATATTGGTGTCATAGAAGGAATTTGGCAGAACTTCATCTATTTTTTCAAATAGTTTATAGAGAATTAGAAATAATTGGTTCTTGAATGTATGGGAAAATTCACTTAAGAATTCACCTGGTCTTGAAGATTTTTTTTTCCATTTTTGCAAGGCAATGGGGTTAAGTGGCTTTCCCAAGGCCACACAGCTAAGTAATTATTAAGTGTCTGAGGCCAGATTTGAACTCAGGTACTCTGGACTCCAGGGCAGCTGCTCTATCCACTGTGCCACCTAGCCACCCTGAAGAATTTTTTCTTAAAGAGTTCATTGATGACTTTGTCAATTTGTTTTTCTGAGTTTGGGTTATTTAAGTATTTAACTTTTTCTTCTTTTAACCTGGGCAAAATTTTTGTAAATATTCATCCATGTCACTTAGTTTGCCAGATTGATTGGCATACAGTTGAACAAAATAGCTCCAAATTATTACTTTAATTTCCTCTTCCTTGGTTGTGGGGAATTCACCTTTATCATTTTTTGATATTGGTATTTTGGTTTTCTTCTTTTTATAATCAAATTAATGAAAAGTTTATCATTTTTATTGATTTTCTTCATAAAACCAACTCTTGATTTTATTTATTAGTGTAATAGTTTTCTTACTTTCAATTTTATTAATTTCTACTTTGATTTTCATAATGTCTGATCTTTTATTTAATTAGGGATTTTTAATTTTTTCTTTCTTTAGCTTTTTACTTACATGACCAATTCATTGATATTCCCTTTCTCTATTTCATACTTGTATACATTTAGAGATATAAATTTCCACTAATAACTATTTTGGTTCTATCACACAAGTTTTGGTATGTTGTCTCCTTATTGACATTGTCTAGGATGAAGATATTAATTATTTCTATAATTTGTTGTTTGATTTGCTCATTCTTTAAAATTAGGTTATATGGTTCCCAAAATATTTTAGGTCTATCTCTCCATGGTCCTTTATTGCACATGATTTTTATTGCATCATGAACTGAAAAGAATGCATTTATTATTTTTTCCTTTCTGCATTTGATTATGAGATTTTAATGCTGTAATACTTGGTCATTTTTTGTGTAGTTACCATGTACTTCAGAAGAAAAGGTATATTTCTTTCTATTCCCATTTAATTTTCTCCAGAAGTCTATCATTCCTAACTTTTCTAACATTCAATTTTATGGGTAGATTTATTTAATTCTGAGAGAAGAAGGATGAGGTCCCCTAGCAGTAGAGTTTTGCAGTCTGTCCTTCTGTCATTAGACATTCTGTCATTTCTCCTCTAAGAATTTGGATGCTGTATCACTTGATGAATATATGTTATTATAAAGATTACTTCATTGCCTATGGTACCTTCTAGGAGGATTTAGTTCCCTTCCTTGTTTCTTTTAATCAGATATATTTTTGCAATTGCTTTGTCTGAAATAAGGATTTCTTCCCCTGCTTTTTTTCACTTCAGCTAGAGCATAATATGTTCTGCTTCAGCCTTTTACCTTTACTCTATAAGTATCTTTCTGCTTCAAATGTGTTTCTTGTAAACATCATATTGTAGGATTCTGGTGTTTAATCCACTGTGCTAACCACCTCCATTTTATGGAAGAGTTCATCCTATTCACATTCACAGTTATAATTACTAATTCTTTAATACTTTCCATGCTATCTACCCTCGATTTATACTTATTTTTCCTTCCGTTCATCCTATCTGTCTTCATCAGTGTTTTGGTTCTGGATACCACCTCCTTCAATCTGTTCCCCCTTCTATCAATACCCTTCCCTTTTTCTTTCTTTCCCTTTCCCTTTCTTCTTCCCTTTCCTTCTATTAGTCCCTCCTTCCCCCCTTCCATCCTAATATTTGGTGGTTAAAATAAATTTCTAAGCCCAACTGAGCGTATGTTTTATTCTCTCTTTAAGCCAAATGCAATGAAACTAAGATTCGACCTTTCCCTTCTTTCCCTCTGCTGCAATAGGTCTTTTGTACCTCTTTATATGATGTAATTTACCCTATTCTCTGTCCACCTTCTTCCAGTCTTATTACAATGCCCCCCTTGAGAATTTTTCAGCCAGGTATGAATGTAACCAGTTTAATTTTATTGAATAAAATTCTTTTTCTTTCCCCTTGTTTACCTTTTCAGGAATCTTTTGAATCTCTAGTTTTAAGATCATATTTTCTGTTCAGTTCTGGTCTTTTCTCAAGAAAATTTTGAATTTTTTTAAATGTTCAACTTTTCCCTTGAAAGTGTGTGCATAATTTTGCTGTTTAGCTCATTCTTGGTTAAAATTCAAGTTCCCTTGACCTCCAGAATGTCTTATTCCAGACCCTTTCATCTATTAATGTTGATATGGACAGGTGCTTTGTAATACTGAAAATGACTTCTTGGTATTTGAATTGTTTCTTTCTGGTTACTTAAAGGATTTCCTCCTTGATCTGATAAATCTGACATTTGAATTCAATATTCTTAGGCATTTTAATTTGGGGCTCCATTCAGACAGTGATTGGTAGAGTTTCAATGACTATTTACTCTCTCATTCCAGGATGTCAGGACAACTCTCCAGAAATGTTTGCTGAGGAATGTAGTCTATGCTCTTTTTTTGATCATAGTTTTCAGATAGTATAATTGAGATAATTTAATCTCTCCTGCATCTCTTTTCAAGGAGGAATTTTATATTTTCTTCTATTTTTTCATTTTTTGATTTTGTTGAACAGGTTCTTAGATTCTTGTGAAATCATTAGCTTCCATTATTCCTATTCTATTTGTTGTGGCATGGGGTATTTCTTCATTTAGCTTTTGCATCTTCATTTCCATTTGCTCAATTTTATTTTTAAAACAGCTATTATCATTTTCCAATTGGCCAATTGTATTTTAAAAGAATTTGTTTTCTTCTGTCACTTTTTGTTGCAAAATGTCAATTTTCTCTTGCATTTCTTTTCCCTATTTTTTCATTTTATTGTTAAAATCCTTTCTAAGCTCTTTTCTTTCTGGGCTGGAGATCAATTCATATTCTTTTCCATACCTTCAGAGGTGGTATCCTTTCTGCTTTCTTTTTCTGAGCTTTTGTTTTCCCCATCTTTATATCCAAAGTAACTTTCAATGGATCCTGGCTTTCTCTGACCTTTATTCCTTTTGAGTTTTGTTACCTATCATAAAGTTCTTGTGTTGGGGGAGGGCCTTGCTTGCAGACCTTGGGTGTTGAGCAACCTCAAGGTTTGCATACTGTGGATGTTAGGAACTCCTAATGGTCATTAGGCTGACTGATAAGGGACTTTTGAGGGTCTCTCTGTCTCTGCACTATCTTTGTGGGGAGGTCAGCTGCCCAATCCCTATAGTGAAAATACCTAGGACTATCTCTGGATTGTCCACAGGCAGCCTGGTCACTGCTCTGCATCTGGCCAGGGTGGAAATGCCAGAAGTTCTCTTAGTGTGGGGAAGTCAGCTGCCCTCTCTCTCTCTTCTTGGGGAGGTGGGAACATTTATGAGCTGTTTTGTTTTTTTTTTTTGCAGGAACTCCAGGGCCTCACTCTGGATTGACTGTCAGCTACTGGAGAATTCAATCACCCTGGGCTTTTGGAAAAAAGTAGGAAAACCTGGAACCATCTCATCTTCTGGCTGTTTACACTAAGACTGCAAGCCTCCTGGGTAGGAATGCCAAAGGCTCACCATTAGTGTTGGGCTGTCCAGAACAGTCATACTGACTGAATGCAGGTCCTGAACACTCACACTGGAGATTTTCCAGCACACTGGAGACACCTACCCAGGTCCTAACTCAAAAACCTCTGCTCCCACAGGCAAGGATCTCAGGTTAGTTCTCTCCTCCACCTCACCCTGCTGCCCATGCTCTGGTCTCTGTTCTCTGACCCTGACTCCCTCTGTGACAGACCTCCTGGATCCTGTTTCATTCAGATCATTGTTGAGTTATGTAACTCCAAAATTTGTTAAGAGATTTGATTGACATCCAAAACTACTGGAAACAATTAGCAACTTTAACAAAGTTGCAGGATATAAAATAAACCCTCGTAAATCCTCAACTTTTCTATATATGACTGGAAGAGCTAGAAAGTGAAATCCCATTCAAAGTTACCTCAGACAGTATAAAAATATCTGGGAGTCTATTTGCCAAGACAGACTCAGAAACTTTTTGAAAACACTTCTCACACAAATTAAATCATATTTAAAAAACTGGGCAAATAGCAATTGCTCGTGGATAGGTAGAACTAATATAATAAAAAAATGACAATTCTACCAAAACTGAACTACCTGGTTAGTGCACTACCAATCAAAATTCCAAAAAATTACTTTAATGAGGTAGAAAAAGTTGTAAGTAAATTCATATGGAGAAATAAAAGGTCAAGAATTTCTAGGGATTTAATGAAAAAAAGTGAAAAAGAAGGGGGGATTAGCTCTACCCGATCTAACACTATATTTTGAAGCATCAGTCATCAAAACTCTCTGGTACTGGCTAAAAAAATATAGTGGTAGACCAGTGGAATAGATTAGGTTCAATACCAGTAAACGATTATAGTAATCTGTCATTTGATAAACCCAAAGAGTCCAGCTATTAGGATAAAAACTCTCTCTTTGATAAAAACTGCTGGGAAAATTGGAAGTTAGTATGGAAGAACATAGATTAGACCAACACCTCACACCCTTTACCAAAATAAGATCCAAATGGATACAGGATTTAGACATAAAAAAATACTATAAGTAAATTAGAAGCTCAAGTACTAGTTTACCTGTCAGATGTATGGATAGGGGAGCAGTTTATGACCAAGGAAGAGATGGAGAACTTCACTAAAAACAAACTAGATCATTTTGATTACATTAAATTAAAAAACTTTTGCACAGATAAAACTACCGTAAGCAAGATCAAAAGAAATGTAGTAAATGGAAAACAATCTTTACAACTAATCTTTCTGACAAAGGACTCATTTCTAAAATATTCAGAGAATTGAGTCATATTTAAAAAAAAAACATTCCCCAGATGACAAATGGTCAAAGAGTATGCAAAGGCAATTTACAGATGAGGAGATCAAAGCAATCCATAGTCATATGAAAAAATTGCTCTAAATCATTACTTATAAGAGAAATGCAAATTAAAGCTTCTCTGGAGTACCACCTCACACCTCTCAGACCGGCCAATATGACCAGAAAGGATAACAATCATTGCTGGAAGGGTTGTGGGAAATCTGGGACACTATTACTTTGTTGGTGGAGCTGTGAACTTATCTAACCTTTCTGGAGAGAAATTTGGAACTATGCCCAAAAGGCAACAAAAATGTGCATACCCTTTGATCCAGCAATACCACTACTGGGTCTATACCTTGAAGAGATGATGAAAAAGGGTAAAAACATCACTTGTAGAAAATCATTCATAGTATCCCTGTTTGTGGTGGCAAAGAATTGGAAATCAAGTAAATGTCCTTCAATTGGGGAATAGCTTAGCAAACTGTGGTATATGTATGTCATGGAACACTATTGTTCTATTAGAAGCCAGGAGGGATGGGAATTGAGGGAAGCCTGGGGGGGATTGGCATGAACTGATTCTGAGTGAGATGAGCAGGACCAGAAAAACACTCTACACCCTAACAGCAACATGGGGGTGATGATTAACCTTGATGGATGTGCTCATTTCATCAGTGCTACTATCAGGGACAATTTTGGGCTTTCTGTATCCAGATAAAGAATATTGGAGTTTGAACAAAATTCAAGGACTATTCCCTTTAATTTAGGAAAAAACCTGATATCTTATTGTCTGATCTTTTTTTATCTCTTATACTTTATGTTTCTTAAAGTTATGATTTCTCTCTCATTACCCTCAATTTGGATCAATGTACAACATGGAAACAATGTAAAGACTGACAAATTGCTTTCTGTGGGGGGTGGGGGGGAATTAAGAATGGGGGAAAATTTTAAAACTCAAAATAAATAAAATCTTTAATTTAAAAAATAGGTTTGATTTATGTAGATTTTAAGGGAAACTAAGGAGTGCTTGACAGAAATTCTGGTTTCTCCCCACCATCTTGATATGACTCATGTCGGATGCCTTCTGAACACTTTTGATAGATCTTCCTCTTATGGAGCAATATCTCTCTGGTAAACATTAGCAATTATCAGATCCTTGATAGGGAATTATTTGATAGCAAACAACAATGTCTTTCAAACAGGGAGATAGATGAGTAAGTGCTCTTTAATCTAGTATTTACTCTTATCCTTGACTGAATACTTGTTAGGTTGGAAGGCTAAAATGGGAAGGACTTATATAGATCTGAAAGAATTTTAGGGAAGTGGGTGACAACTTATCTTCAGTCTGTTAGTGTTCATTATCAATGTTTTCCTGATATTTTTCTATTTTATCAGTTCTTACTATCACCATTTGTTGTTATATATCAGAAAGTGAAATGATTCAGTCTTTATGAGGAAGAAATGAAATGGGATTTTAAATTTATGAGCATTAATTTGTTAAATATAACATAAACCAAGTGAACATTTGAGAGTAGAGGGCTATAGAAATAAACAAATTGGGAAAAACCAAGAGAGGAGAAAGTTCCTGAAAGGGAAAGTATGGATTTGAAGAAAATTTTTGTCAAATTTAATAACATGCCAAAGGATATTCTATAGAAAGTTTGAAATCACACAATTGAAGATGACAGAGTAACAGCTTTCCAAACCCTTGTTGAAATAATGGATCAATAAGAAAGGACTCAGACAACAATGAGGTATCACCTCATACTCATTAGATTGATCAAGATGAGAAAAAAAGGGAAAATGATCAATGTTGGAGAGTCTGTGTGTGGGAAGATTGGGACATTGATGCATTGCTGGTGGAGTTGTGAATGTATCAAAACATTCTGGAGAGCAATATGGAACTATGCCCAAAGAACAATGAAACTATTCATACCCTTTGACCCAGCAATTGCAATTCTAGATCTATATACAGAAGAAATTATAAAAATTGGAAAAGACCTACATGTTGCAAAATATTCACAGAAACTCTTTTTGAAGTGGCAAAGAATTAGAAATTGGGAATTGGCTAAAAAAAATTTTGCTACATAAATACTATGGTTTGTTATTTTTCTATAAGAAGTCCTAAATGAATGGACTTTAGAGAAGCATGGAATGACTTACAACATCTGATGTTGAATGAAGGAAGCAGAGCCAAGAAAACAAAGTATGTATTAAAAACAACACTGTGAGAAGACAACCATAATGGAAGCAGCTCCTCTCAGGAGTTAGACCAGCTATAGACTGTTTCCCAACCAAAGGAAGAAAAATAGAACAAAACAAAATTTAAAAAGAAATCCCTCAGAATCTGATGAATAATTTATAAAAATTATCTCTTAAGTATCTCTTTTCCTGAATCCTAATTCCTCATATTGAAATGACTGATGTGTAAATATATTTATCAAAAATATGTTTGTACCTGACTGTTCACCCTGAGGGGAAAGGGGTGGGAAGGGAGGGTGGAAGGAAATTTTGTAACTTAAAAATATACATGTGCCTATGGATGAAAATAAATAAATTTAATAAAAATAATCCATCAGATGATCTCTACATTATCTTCTATTTTTAATTTCCAAAATTCTAGATTTTATTGTTTTTCCAACTTCAATAAAAGTCCTTGGACATAAAAAAGGAAAGTACTTCAAAGTGTATCAAAATATAAAGAGAAGAAATTTATGGCAGAAATTAAAATTTGAATTAGGTTAAAAATTAAGTCTCTTAAAATAATTTAATAAATTAAATGTGAGAGTAGGTGATTTAGGGTATAGGATTGAGTTCCTCTATTGAGTAGTAGGGACACAGAAAAAGGGAACAGCAGATTGGAACTAAACAAAATCAATAATGTGGAAGAAAAAATGGCAAATGAGCCAAAGAACTGCAGTACTAAAAGCTTTAAAATGAATCAATGTAACTGAATTTGAGAATTGTACTTCCACAAGAAATTTGAGTTTCATGAAATTTTCCAGATATTTTATAAATAAATAAATAATGAAGTACTAATTGATATAAACCTAGTCTTTAAATTGAGAGAAATCCAAAGTACAGATAAGATTAGATAAAGGGGTATTCAAAAGACAGATCATTAATCAAAAGAGAAAGAACATATCTATTAGAAGAAACTTTAAGTTGAATATCCACCTTTCTGCAGTTGATCCAAGTTGAAGAAAGATGAAAAAGTAGGGTAAGAATAATGGAAGTAAAATATTTATTGTGAGGTGCATTAGGCAGTTCTCAATCTAAGTGACGAGAACTATTGAAATTCATTCACAGAATGGAGAGAAAAGGGTCCAATAAAAGAATTTACTTGGAGGAGATGTATACTTAAGGAGAACTTCTGATAATAATGATCATGATTCCATGGAGCACAGTTCATCATAGTAGAGAAAGATTATGGTCCATTCTATAGACAAGAAGAAAATATCAATTTAATGTTTTTAAAAGATAAAAGGAACCTTAAAATGATAACCTAAACTCTGTAACACTGAGAATAATTCCTCCTTTCAGAGGAGAAGCTCCCTCCACAGAGACTACCCAGATTTGTGATTACCTTTCTCTCTACTTCAGCTCAAATGAATGATTCTTATGCAGTAGAATAGTTATAGAATTATTAATGTATTTAGCTTTAATAGTCAATGAAAGATAGTTATTCCAATGAGAAGAATTTCATAAAATAGCATAACAAGAAAAGTAATAGTTAGCAATATTTTTCCTTGGTTGTGGGAACTCATGTCCAGAATACACATGTAAAATTAGTGATTGCTTACTACAGAAGAAATGTAGTTGAAATACACACATGAAAAGTCATACACACTGAGGGCAAGTATGTCCAGGGCACATTTGAAACTTAGTTTTCTGAAATTGTACCAACAATGATATTTTCTTGAAATCCTATCTTGCTGTTGCACTGGATCTTCTCCACATGGATATCATGAAATGTGGATATCATGGATATCATGAAATTCATTAGACATTGGACCCTACTGGCTCTCATGAATTGTACTCTGCTGGTTTCTGCTGACATTTATGATTGAGTTAAGTTCAGAGTCTTAAACTTTAAATATTTTAGTGAGGAAAGGTTTTCTTGTAATACATGAGGATATCAAAAAAGCACATTGCGTTCTCCTTCCATAGAGTTTGTCAATGTTTGGGCTATGAGAAACTTTTCCACTCCAAAAGAAATCTTGCCCCAGGTTCCAAAATTATTTGGAACAGACAGCAACCAGCCAATGAAGTAGTTATTATAACTATTTATTTTGTCTTTGTAAGCATTTTCATGTCGTTCAACAAGAATAAAAACTATCATTCAACAAGTTAAGAATTCTTAATTTTTGCTTGTGTCAAATATTCATTCCATTTCAGTACAAACAAAACAAATAAAAACCAAGAGCCATATGGATTCAAGGGTCTATTTATTATTTATGGTGCCTCTTTTCTAAAAACAAGATTCTTTCAGAGTTTTCATGCACATATATAGGAAAGGAAAAAGGAAATAAAATTCCCTAAATATAGATATGGTGCCATCATTCTTTACTTCTTTTCCTTTTTATTAAATTCCTGATTTTATTGTGCATATGTGTTCAGGAATACACTCTGGTACCCTTTGTTATATAGGCAGATAAAATGATTCCAAGATAGATAGAAACTCTCTCAGTTGAGAACCTTGAGACATATTTCACTGTTAAAAAAACACAAACATTTGCCAAGATCTTTTCCTTTTGCCCTCCTCCTCACTTCACATCACTCAAATGCCTTCAACAATTATGTGTTCCTTCACACCATCATTTCACATGAAGATGTGGCCCTTCTTGCCAAGTCAAAAACCTTTTATAGTCACAAGTGATTCCATTTTTTTCTGTCTCCTGTAGCATATTTATCCCATATTATCATCACTTTCCCACCAATTCTCACTAACTGCTTCCCTACTACTTAACAAAAATTCTCATAGCTGCCCAATACACAAAAATCCCCCACTATTGCCATGTTGCATTATATATCTCTCTTGTCTCATTCTGCATCACTCTACATCTACCTTTATTTTTGTTGTTTGAGAAAACATATATAATAACTGTCTCCACTTTCTTTGATCTCCCTCTTTTCTTGACTCTCTGTGGTCTATAATCAACTCTCATTCCCTTTGTAATCCTCTTCTTTCTTGGCATTTCCACAATTTTTGACACTGACTATTAGACTCTTCTCCTTGACCTTCTTTTATCTCTGCTGTGTGTGTGTGTCTGTGTGTGTGTGTGTGTGTGTGTGTGTGTGTGTGTGAGAGAGAGAGAGAGAGAGAGAGAGAGAGAGAGAGAGAGAGACAACATACCTATCTGATCTCTCCTCAGTCTCCTTCGCTAGATCTTTGTTTTTGTCCCAGTCCTGCTGGCTATTGGTAGATCTCAAGTCTTTTTCCTGAGTCCTCTTCTCTTTCTGTATTATTTTTTTGAAGTGATATCATCATCTCCCATGAATTCAATTTTTATATTTATGCAGACAATTCTTAGACCTTTTCTCAGTTGGCTATCTTTAATTGTCTACTGAATGTAACCAATATAACCTATAGACAACTAAGATCCAATATCTCCAAAACAAACTCATTATATTCTTCACCACTATCAAATCCTCAACTCTTCTTAATTTTCCTTTTACTATTAAGGGTACCAGCATGCTCCCAATAACCCAGTCTCACAACCAATGTCATCCTGGACTCCTCAGTGTCGCTCACCCCCATATCCAATCTGTTAAGAGTTCTGTTAATTCAACTTTCAGAATATCTCTCACAAATAATCCCCTCTGTCCTTTGACACTACTACCTTCATCCCTTATAAGAAATAGTATTTCATTAAATACATTCAATGTATATGACTGCAAAAACTGACTGAGTTATGCTCTTCTCTGCTCCATTCAATAAATTTCAGTTTGGCTCCTTATTACCTCCAAAGATCAAATATTAAAATTCTGTAAAATTTTTGAAGTCTTTTCTACCTTGACTCTTTTTATCTTATTTTTCTTCATACATTACTCTTCTTCAAAGAGAATTGATATTACAATGGATAGATTGTGGGACCTGGAGTCAGGAAGATCCCAATTCAAATTTCACCTGAGACTTAGGAGCTGTGCAAACTTGTGCAAGTGATATAGCTTCTGTTTGACTCAATTTCCTCACCTGTAAAATGAAAATAATAATATCACCTCCCTCTCAGAATTATGTAAAGTACAGTTAGGAAGGTAATTGGTACATATACTTATGCCCTTCTCCTCAAACCACCTTAAAATAGTTTGTTATCTGGTGACAACAGCCTCCTCACTGTTGCATTGAAAAGCACACTCCATTCCCCAATGCCAGGTATTTTCACTTCTTGTTCCCTGGAACTCTGCCTGGAACTCTGCAATTCCTCTACCTCCACCATCTGCCACATTTTTTTTCTGAATTTCTTTAAAAACTAAGCTATATTTTGACCTTCTACAAGAAGTCTTTCCTGATCCTCTTAATACCAATTCCTTATCTTAATGATATCTCCAGTTTATCTTGTAGAAGTTTTGTCTGTGCTTATATATGTCTTTGCATGTTCATGCCACATTAGACATTGAGTTCCTTAATAAAAGTATCTTGGCTTTCTTTGGATTCCAAAATACAAAAGAGGGGAAGACACAAAGCATATCTTTAATAAATGCTTATTCACTTTACTTTATTAGACCATCAAAACACTCTGAGACTCCAAGGTATGGTTAAGTTGAGCATCTACAAGAGAAGAGGGCATTTCCATACAAAGAGATATCTGTACCAATGAAACACAAGTTCATATCCAAGAAAACCAATTTTTTAGTATTTATTCTGTGCATAGTTCTTGTGAGATTATTATTATTCTATAAGCAATATATTAAATGCAAATATTACTACATGCAATAAACATTATAAGTCTTCAATCCCTTCTTACTATTGACTTAAGAGTTATTATGAATTGATTGAAGGAAGAACTCTTTTTATCATTCAGAATGTTTAATTTCTGGATGACTTCCTATATTCTTTTCATCCCTTAAGAGAGCCTGGAACTTATTTCCCTCCTTCATTTAGTCTACATTCTAGGCAATGAGAATTATTAGCTATCCTTTGAATTCAGCATCTCATTTCCTGTCTCCAACTTCATACCAACTATCCTCTTCTCCAGAATACAGTTCCTCTTTACCTCTGCTTTTTAGAGTCTCTAGCTTCCTTCACAGTTTGATTCAAAAGCCACCTTCTAAATGACTTTCCTGATCTCTATTATTGTCCATTAATATTCCTCCTTCTTGAAATGACTTTGTATGTGCACATCAGTGTATACCATGTTTTTCCTCCTAACTCTATCTCCCATTAGAGTAGAATTATAGAGACAATTAATGTTTTTTAGAATTTAATTGAATTGTTCCTTTGGTAAACATAATGGTTTCCCAATTAGGTCTAGAAAAGACTGCAAAACAACAAAATTGAAAAAAGGGCTGTTTTTTTGGTCATTCTATTTATTTTGTTGTTTTCTGAGTATTTGTTGTTTCTTTGAGATGTCAGATAATCACTTCAATGATCCAGTAGACTCACAAACCTGAGGATTTAAAGGATAAGTAAGGTTTTTTTTATCAACTGAGGCAGGGAATACAAAGAATGGCAATTGTGGGCCTGAATGTCTTTGCAACCTTGTCCTTTTGGGTCTATCAAATGTGAAATAATGCTCAGAATCAGATCACTTCCCTATAATCTTGTTCTGAATAAATATGATCTGCAAAGAGAGTCATTTGTCAGATTGACTTATCTGTGGGATTGTAAAAGTAGACATTTACTATCTACGCTTTGACTGCAATTTGTGGGTATGTTAGAAATCATTATGTGTGTGCTTTAAATTATGAAAAAAATGAGAAGCAAGATAAATACAAAGATTACTTTGTAAAAGACTTAGCATGATTGTGAGAAATAAGGAAGAAGTACATTCCTTCAGATGATATATAATCTCACTAGGAATAATAGACTCTCATTAAAGCTGTTTCTATACAAACTGAGAAGCAATCTTCCAGATAATTCAACTTTTAAAAATACCCTGTTGAGGAGAACAAAGAGATTTGAGGACTGACACCTCCAGGCCATTTGTCTATATTGCTTTGATTAAATTGACTGAATAATCTATTCTCCTCTTGGCCTAAGTCAGGTAAATTTAGGTTTCAGTCTGAGCACTATCACTGCTCTCTAGGCAAAATTGGGAAACTGAGAATTAGAGAATGCAACATGGTATAGGATTAAGAAGCCTATGTTTGCACTCAGAGAACCTGATGCTGTATGTTACCTTTGCCCCTTACTCCCTTTGCGATCTTAGATAAGTCATTGTATCTTTACTGACTTCAGTTTCCCCACTTGTAAAATTCAGAGATTTATCTAGATCAATAACATCTATGTTCCCCCTTGAAAGATTTCCATTAGTTCTGAAAGTCTCTATTTACAAGACGACAAACAGCCAGTGAAATTAATCAGCTAAATTACTTCAGTTAGTCAGAACTGTCAAACCAGGGTCAGATTTTGGGAAAGAGGTGAAGTCACCCAAAACACTAGAACATATTTTTCATCTGCCTAGAATAAGTTATTGCTGAAGTTTGTGGTAATGCCATAGCTGTCCCATTAAAAAAATTCTGACTGTCTCAAAAGCAACAGCAGAAGTGTCTCTGAATAGAAGAACTATACCATTGCTGAGTTCTTAGAATAGTGTCAGATTCTCAGTATTTTAAAAATATCAATGGCATTGAATTCAATTAAATAATCTCACTGAGGTGAGATGCATTTTCCTTCCTTCCTACCTCCCTCCCTTCCTCCCTTCCTTCCTATTCCTTCCTTTCTTCTTCCTTCTTCCCTCCCTCCCTTCCTTCCCTCTTCCTTCTTTCCTCCCTCTCTCCCTCCCTCCTTTCCTCCCTCCCTTCCTTCCTTCCTTCCTTCCTTCCTTCCTTCCTTCCTTCCTTCCTACCTTCCTTCATTCCTTCCTTCTTCCCTCTCTTGCTCCCATGCCTCCTTCTTCCTTCCTCCCCCTCAAAACTTAATGTCCAACAAATCCTAGTTAAAATTTCCTCTCACACATTTATCCAATTTTCTTTCCTATGAATAGTTGGAGACCTGTCAGATATCATCTTCATTGTTTAGTATCAATTTTTCCTGACCATTTTGAAATATGAATGATATCAGCCCATTTATGTAGTGATATGAGCATTGGAAATGCAGATTTCCAAGTAATCCATGCTCCAGTAAACCTCATCCCAAGTCTTCATGCACAATATTTATTTTTCCACTGGCAATGAAAAACACGTTTGATTTGGGGAAAGCATATATACTGCCTATATTTTGACTTCCAAATAAGAACATTGAGATTGTATTTTTCCCACACTTCTCTTTAGATTTTTGGTACATTCATTGTATTTTTTGAAGTAAACTTGGTGTTTCCATAAAACATAGAAAATGAGAGCTAAAAGGGTCTTTAGTAACAATGTAGCCTAGCCTCAATATTTTTCACTCCAGAAAGTGAAACCTTGAAATTCTTATTTAATTGTGTTCAACCCTACTTATCAAGTACCTACTATGTGCTAGGTCCTATACTCAATAAAAAACAAAGTATCCATTATTTTCTTTGTATTTGCAGCATGTAGGAGTTTTCTTCCTCAGAATGTCAGCTTTTTTCTGAAAAATTATACCAAGTCATGCATATTTATTGTGTCATGATTCTTAGTGTTCAGTATAGACCCACATCTGATAAATACATCAATGATGTTGATTTTCCAGATGAGTAACCTTAGAACTCCAACTGATAAACATTTTAAGCACCTATGAAATAAGGGCAGATATTGTCCTCTAAAGAATCACTAATATTCTTTAATGGAATCTAGGCCACCACAAACAAGCAACATTATGGTTTGACCAATTCAGCTTTTTTTAAAAAAAATCAAGTTCTCCTGTATGCTGCTATGACTGATGATAATTTAAGGACACCTTTTTTCTACACTTCATTTCCTATTATAACTCAAATGGGATTGAAATTATTTGGCCTGTAAGATGTTAGAGGAAAAAAAATAAAACTAATGGGATTTTTGAGCAAAAGTGTATAATTCATGCTGAAGGAGTCCACTTCAGAGACTTCTAAAAGTTCAGTGGATTGTGGGAACCTCTTACTAATGGCTCATAAAGTGCTTAGAGATCTTGAGAGGAAGGACCCATAGTGATAGAAAAATAAAATTATAATGGTAGTTTCTTTGAATTATAATAAGATACAAGGTAGGGAAGGCTTTAATATAATCACTCTTGAAAAGCACTTTGCAAAGAAAGTGCTATCTAAGTGCTTAATAATAAAAAACTATTTTTCTTTAGTGGTGGTGCTTCAAGGAAAATGAATGTGTGCTATTTTCCAAGCCTTGTGCTTGATTCTCTTAATGGTAAAACAATGCCTAAGTAGATTCCTCTTTGCTGTTAAAAGCCTGCACCTGAACAGAAATTACCATTTTCAAATGAAAAAAAATAATTTTTGTGTTAACTGACTTGGAACATATCACTGAAGAAGGATATCTGAAATATGTTTGCTCTTTGCCTCCCACTCAGCTCCAGGAAGATAGGCCTGGCAAAAGGTTTGCTCTTCCAGGATACATTTCAAATTAGAGACAGACAAGTCACCAGAGAATTTCTTTTTGTCCATTTTGGGAAGGTAATGATGTTTGCCCTTCATTCTCGAAGAGGACCATGACAGGGAGGTGATGCCATAACAAGCAAGTGCATTGGATTTGAACGAGGGTGATGCTGTGCTAAGTCACAAGCCTTAATTTCTCTTCCAAAGACCTCTGGATCCAGACATATCAGGATGATTAGAGATGACTTTGGATATGAGGAGGTCAGGGTTAAGTGACTTGTCCAAGATCACACGACTAGTAAGTGTCAAGTATCTGAGGCCAGATTTAAACTCTTGTCCTCCTGACTCCAAGGTCACTACTCTATGCACTGCACCCCCTAGCTGCCTCAAAGTAGTATTAAAAGAGCAGAAAGAATATTGGAGTGGAAGTCAAAAGACCTGGTTGCATTTCTAACAATTAGGTCTGTGATTTTTTAGATAAATGCTAAGCATTTCCTTCCTCCTTATTGAAAAAAGGGCATTGGACTTGATGCTCTGTGAAGGCCAAGAAACTGATCTGGTCATGACATCAGAATCAGTGGGGAATGACCAAAAAAAGATGGGATTCCTACAAACCATTCCAAATTCATATTGAATGAAGGAATTGGGCATATTTGTATTGCAAAAGAGAAAGCTTTGAAAATGATTATAGTTCTCTTCAAATATTGGATTTATTTATTTAGTTAGTTTTTTGCAAGACAATGGGATTAAGTAGCTTGCTCAAGGTCACAAAGTTAGGGAATTATTAAGGGTCTGAGGCCTCAGGTCCTCCTCACTCCAGGGTGGTGTTCTATCCACTGCACCACCTAGCTGCCCCTGTCATCTAGAAGACAGATTAGACATATTCTTGACTGAAGAGGAATGAACTAGGCATCATGAATAAAAGTTTCTAAGAGTAAATTTTAGATTCGATGTCAAGAAAATATTTCTAACACTTTTCAATATTCCAAAGTAGAATGGGTTACCGTGGGAGGAAAAAACTCCTTATTGATGAGTATTTTGCCACAGTGGAAGCATCTTGAAAAGGAAAATAAGTTCATGTGTCAAATACTTTAAAAAGACTTTCCTTATTTTCAATTGACAATGTTAACATTTATTAGGTTCTCCTCTCCCCAATGAAATGCCTTTGCATTTATTTTGATATGCCCAGGATTGAATTATTGTTCAATATGTTGTATTCCTCCTTCATTAGAATATAAATATATCTTGAACACAAGGAGTGTTTCACATTTACTTAGATCTTTAAGGTTTAGACTAGAATGTAGATATAATGAGTAATTAAAAATAATTGCTTATTACATGATTGATGTATGGGGTTGGTCCAGATGACAAATGAAGGCTTTTAGCACACTGAGATTAAAGATAGTTATAATGATTTCCCAAGCCTTATCTTTTTCAACCTGAATATCCCCTATTTTTGTCATTCATTATGGAATGATTTCATATGGAATGATTTGTAAGACTCCCTTCAACTTGACCATCCTTCTTCACTCATCTGTCCAGTACTATATTGTGTTGGAGAGAGTGTTGGGGAATGATAGGACTGCTCTGCTGTTTGAGGAAAACAGGAACAAAATGGAAGATTATTGTGATAAAAAAAGCCAAAGAAGTATTCATATGATTCTCTACAGTTGTCATTCTGCTTGGAAAGTCAAGGGAGGAGTTTTTTTTGTTTGTTTGTTTTGGGTTTTTTTTTTAGTTTGGTGATTATGAGGATACCCACGAAAATGACTGGAGAACTAATATCACTAACCATGAAGAAGCCTTGAATAGCAGATTGCATGGCTAGCGACAAGGACAGAGATAATGGTTCCTATAAGCTTGTTCCCTACAAAGCCCAGTCAACTTTGTTTTCTGTAGGGCTTCAAATATTTCTGACAAATGATAAGGTACTATATATGATTTTTTAAATTAATTTATATTTTATTTTCCAAATTACATATTATGAAAGATTTTTTGACATTTTTCCATATACATATATATATATATATATATTTAACTTGCAAAATTTCCTTTCCCATCCCTTCCCACTCCCCCCCTTCAGTGGCATAAAGTCAGATTAATATTGTATATATACATTTCTGCTAAATATGGTTACAGATTAGTCATTTTCAGTATGAGGAATTAGGATTAAGGGAAAGAAATACATGAGAGCTTTTTTTTAAATGTAAATATAGTTTTCATCAGATTCTAAAAGGTTTCTTGTTTGTTTTGTTTTTCTTCCTCTGGATGAGGATAGCATTGTCCATAACTGGTCTATTAGGGTGTTCTAGCTCACTGTACTGCTGAGAGATGCTGCTTCCATTAGAGCTGATAATCTCAAAATGTCGTTAATATGTACATTATTCTCTTGATTCTATTCTCTTAGATCAACATTAGAACCTATAAGTCATTTCATGCTTCTCTAGAGTCCAACCATTTATGGTTTCTTATAGAACAATAGTATTCCATATTATTCTTGTACCATAATTTGTTTAACCATTCCTCAATTGATGGGCATCCCCTCAATTCCAATTCTTTACTACTACAAAAAAGAGCTGCTATGAGTATTTTGGAACATGTAGGACTTTTCCCACTTCTTATGATTTTTTCTCAATATAAGCATAGAAGAATTGCTGGGTTAAAGGGTATGAGCAGTTTTATTGCTCTTTGGGCATAGTTACACATTGCTCTCCAGAATGGCTGAATCACTTCACAACTCCACCAGAGATGCATTAATGTCCCAATCCCACTATCTCTCCCACATTGATCATTGTCCCTTTTTGTCAAATTTGCTAACATGATAGGTATGAGGTGATATCTCATAATTGCTTTAATTTGAATTTCTCTAATCAATAATGACTTGGAGCATTTTTCAAATGATTATATATGGTTTTAATTTCTCTTTTTTGAAAATTGTCTATTCACATCTTTTGACCATTTACCAATTGGGTAATGACTTGTAACCTTATAAATTTGATTCTGTTCACTATATATTTTATAAATGAGACCTTAATCAGAACTCCTAGGTGTGAAGATTGTTTCCCAGCTTTCTGCTTTCCTTCTAAATTTGGCAACATTGATTATCTTAGTGCAAAAACTTCTTAATTTAACAATCACTCACTTTGCAGTTTGTAATGTGCTCTATTTCTTGGTTGGTCATAAAATTTGTCCCCTTTTTATAGATCTGATAGATAATTTCTTGGTCTATTAAATTTTCTATGATGTCACACCTTATGTCTAAATCCTGTACCTCTCTTGACTTTATTTTGGTCAAGGATGTGAGATGTGATACTATGCCTAATTTTTACCATAGTTATTTTCCAGTTTTCCCAAGAAATTTTGTCAATAAAAGGTGAGAATTCTTGTCCCAGAAGATAATGTCTTTGGGTTTGTCAAACAATTAATTGCTATAGTCATTTACTACCTTTCATTTGAACCTATCCTCATCCATGGATCCTTTACTCTATTTCTTAACCAGTACTAGGCAGGTTTGATAATTGCCACTTATAGTAAAGTTTTAGATCTGGTAGAGCTCAGTTACCTTCCTTTACATTTTTTTTTCATCGGTTCCATTGCTATTCTTGACTTCTTGTTGCTTCAGATGAATTTTGTTATTATTTTTGCTAGATCAGTAAAATAAACATTTGGTAGTTTGATTGTTAAGTACTGAATAAGTAATTTGTTTTGAGTAAATTTGTAATTTTTATTATATTAGCTCTATCTAACCATGAGTAATTGACAAATTTCCAATTATTTAGTTCTGACTTTATTTGGGTGAGAAGTGTTGTTTAATTTTGTTCCTATAGTTTCTGGGTTTGTCTGGGGAGGTAGATTCCCAAATACTTAATGTTACTTTAAATGGAATTTCTCTATCTCTTGCTCTTGGGCTCTGTTGTTCCTATTTAGAAATGCTGACAATTTATGTGGGTTTAGTTTATATCCCCCTACTTTACTGAATTTGTTAATTTTTCAAGGAGTTTTTTAGATGATTTTTCAGGTTCTCTAATTATTCCATCATATTATCTGCAAAAAGTGAAAGTTTAATTTCCTCATTGCATATTCTGATTCCTTCAATTTCTTTTATTTCTCTTATTGCTAAAGATAGCATTTCTTATACTATATTAAATAGTAATAGTGATAATGGGCATCCTTGTTTCACCCCTGATCTTATTGGAAATATTCCGAGTTTAGCCCCATTACAAATAACATTTGTTGATGATTGTAGATAGATACTACTTATTATTTTAAGGAAAACTCCATTTATTCCTAACCTTTCTACTGTTTTTGAAGAAGAATGGATGTTGTATTTTTATCAAAGGTTATTTTTCAGCATCTATTGAGATAATCATATAATTTCTGTTGGTTTTGTTAATGATATGTTCGATTGTGTTGTGTTTTCCTAATATATAACCATTTCAGCCTACTTCCTATGAAACCTACCTGATCATGGTATATTATTCTAGTAATGACTTGATGTAATCTCATTGCTAAAATTTTATTTAAGATTTTTTATATTAATGTTCATTATGGAGATTGGTCCATAATGTTCTTTGACTGTTTTGATTTTTCTTGTTTTAGGTATCAGAACCATGTCTGGCAGGAATTTGGCAGCACTCCTCCTATTTTTTTTAAATAATGTAGAATAGGAATTCATTGTTCCTTAAATGCTAGATAGAATTTACTTATCAATCCATCTGGACATGGAGATTTTTCTTAGGTAGTTTATTGATTTTTTTCCATTTCTTTTTCTGAAGTGGGGTTATTTAAGTATGCTATTTCCTCTTCTGTTAATCTGAGCAGTTTTTGTTTTTGTAAATATTCATCCATTTCATTCAGGTAATCATATTTATCAACACACTGTTAGGCAAAGTAGCTCTGAATTATATCTTTAATTTCTTCCTCATTGGTGTTTAGCTCACCCTTTTCAATTTGATACTGGCTGTTTGGCTATCTTATTACATTTTCTTAAAATCAGATTTACCAAAATTTTATGTATTTAATGACTTTTCATAAAATCAACTCATGTTTATTTATTAGATCAATGACTTTTTGCACATGGTCTTCTTAAAAGAAACTAGGAATAAATAGAAAAACAATACCCAGTCCCTTGATTTGTCACATGTCCTGGGAATGTAGTGGGATGATAATTATTGATTAAGCAGTTACTATGCCAGACACTTTGCTAAGCCCTGGATCAATATTTTTATTTGATTCCAAGTATCTGAGACTAGATTTGAATGCAAATCTTTCTGAATTCAGCACCAGTGACGTTGATTCAGTATCATCTCAAAATATGAACATTTTGAGAAATATTATTTTTCCATCTAGTTATGAAGTTTGAAAAATTAAAGTATATTATTTTACTCATTTCTGCTGAAGATATAGAATTAGATTCAAGATATTTTTTCTTTTAGAATGGGGAAGAGTTCATTCAATATTTTATTAACTCATCATCACACATTCAAATAGCATTTAAAGGATCGGAAATGTATGTAAATATATATTATAGATAATATTTTATATATATACATATATATATATATAATTTCTATTCTGTGAGATCTATTGGGGTAGCTAGATGGCATATGGAATAGATCACTGGATCTGGAATCAAGAAGAACTGAGTTCACATCCAGTCTCAGACAATTACTATGTGATTCTGGTAGGTCTACTTGCCTCAGTTTCTTATCTATACAATGATTTGGAGAAGGAAACAAGAAATTATCTCTTATCTTTGCCAGGAAAACCCCAAATCGGGACATAAAGAGCTAGAAACAACTGAACAACAAAAACAAATGAGATCTATGGCCAATGTTCATACATCATTCAAGAGTTGAATGTCACACGTTTGGTGGGAAGTACAGTGGGTCTACGGAGAGAAATCATGGACAAGAAGACCAATGAACACATAGGAGGAAAAGACAAGAAGAGATATCACATTAAATCAGAAAAAAGCATGCTTTAAATAAAGGGAAGGAGAGATAAATAGAGAGTATGCTGACATCACAATTATATTGAGTTGGCTCATATGTTAGTTTTTAACGTGTAACAAATAAATAGAAGAAAAATGAAATTTTCACACTGTAATTATTAAATTATCTTTTAAAACTATTTTTACTTCATCTGGGATATGGGATAGGGGAGCATACCATGACTTGCCATCTTCTGTCCATATTGTGGGCCACCAGTAAAATATAAAAATGGTACTCTTTTCTTGGCACCTCTCTTCCAGATCCTTTTCAGATACAGTCTTCACTTACTTGCATCGATTGGTACATGACTTCAGAATCATTCTTTGTTTTATTCAGAACTTAGTCCTTTTAGAAAACATTTGCCATTTTTTTGCTTTCTTCATGGAGGGTGGGCTATGAGTGTGTGTATGTGTGTGTGTGTGTGTTTTGTGGATAAATATGCCAGCTGATTTAATAATAATTATAAAAGACATATTTAAAAATATTGTGAGCCCACAATATAAAAACAAGTTCTTAAATAAGTTTTATTACTCAAAATGTGAAAATAATTCAAGATTTTTTTAATTTAGTGAGATAATTTAGACAGACAATATTAAGAATAATTACTAATTGCTTTAATTGCTTACATATGGTTATGACTGTCAATGCTAACTAGAAGCTAAGCTTAGTTGTTTCCATGATGCAAAAGACCTGTATTCATTAAATTTTGAACCCTCTAAATTTTGGAACTACAGATCCAAGACTGTCATTCTGTTCTATGTAGAGGTCTGAAACATTTACATAAGTAGAGGCCTGCATGTATAGATAGCCAGAAATATAGATAAATCGATGGATAGATGGCCAGAAAGATAGATAGACACACACACACACACACACACACACACACACACACACACACACACACATATATATATGCATATATATAAATGTTACTATGTCCATATATACATATCTACATATATACAAATCAATATATCATATAAAATTGAATGAAGATTATGAGAGAAAAGAAAATAGATTTAGTTAATAAATAAATATTATATCTATTAGTTTTAAAACATACACAAAGTTCAAACATTCTATACATTGACCACATCTAGATTGCAAAATTGAAATAGAAAGTATTTGGTATCTATCACTATTATACATTTTAATCTAATCATTTGGATAAAGATATGGGAAGTCATAATAATTTCTCATTCATATCAGTAATTGTCAGCACCATTTTTATATTTCCTTCTAGTCAGACAGTAGCAACAATCACTAGAAATCAATCGATCAACAAGCATTTATTAAGAATTTATGAGGTGGGGTGGCTAGGTGGCGCACCAGCCCTGGAGTCAGGAGTACCTGAGTTCAAATCCGTCCTTAGACACTTAATAATGACCTAGCTGTGTGGTCTTGGGCAAGCCACTTAACCCCATTGCCTTGCAAAAAAAACCCAAAACTAACAAAAAAGATTTATGATATCCTTTCAACTGTTCAGAGAGCTAGGACAACTGTATTTGAGTACTTATGGATTATATTATACCCCCCAAAAAAAACAAAACACATATAGGAAAAACAACCCTTCTAAATTTGTTGAACAATTTATAAAAGTTATCTCATCTATTTCTTCCCTTAATCCTAATTCCTCATACTGAAAATTATAAATTTATAAACATGTTTATCAAAATTTGTATATCCAATGCTAACCTGACCGCCACTGAGGGGAAGGGGGTGGGAAGGGAGGATGGAAGGAAATTCTGTAACTTAAAAATATATATGTGCATACAGATGAAAATAAATAAATAAATTAAAAAAAAAGAATTTATGATGTTCCCAGGTTTGGGTGAGACACCAGAGATAAAATGAAGTTAAACAGCTCCAATCTTGCCTTTTCTCTTCTCTCTCTCTCTCTCTCTCTCTCTCTCTCTCTCTCTCTCTCTCTCTCTCTCTCTCCCCTCATCTCAATTTTCTCCACTCTTCTCATGCATTCTTCTCTGCTCTACTTTCTTCTTCTCCATTCTCTTCTCTTCTCTTCTCCCCTCCTTTATTTTCCCATCCTGATGATCCCTGCATTCTTCTTTCCTCTTCTTTTCTCTCCTTCATTCTCCTCTCCCTTCTTTTCATCTGCTCTCTTCTCTTCTTATGCTATATACATGTACATCATATGCCAATACACATGTACATCATAAGTACAGAAACATAATCTGCAAATTATATATACATATATATAATATATACATGCATATATATGCATTTACAAAACAGATTGTTAGGAAGTTGCTTGGGCATTAATATCTGAAGGTTATCAGGAAATATTTAATTCTACAGGGAGAATTTGAGATAAATCTTGAAAGAGATTAGGGCTGTTGATATGTGCAGGTGAAGAGAGATTATATTCTTTTGGTCAAGCATGTGAAAACTAAAGAAAAAGCATGGGGATGGGAAATGGAGTGCTACAAAGGCAGAGCACTAAGACACAAGAATTTGGTAACTTTTGTGGCTAATTCTATGCTAGATCAACAGAGATGCCTGAGTTGATTGAGGAGAGGGAAGACAGTCAAATAAGATGCTAAATATTTCATAGACACTCCAACTAATTGATAGAATCTATTCCTTTTTAGTGATTTTATAAACTAAAAAAAAGAAAGAAAAAAGCTAAGAACAAAATTCTAGAAGTTTCCATAAATGTTGAGATAAAGGAGTTAATTCAGAAAGATTTCTGTGTGTGTGTGTGTGTGTGTGTGTATCAAATACACTTATTTTATGAATGGGAATTATGTGTTTATCATGGGATTTGGGAATGGAGTATGTCACTCAGAAGTCAATAGAGTAGAAAAAAAAGAGAGAAATTTCACTCCGGAGATCCAAAGACCAATCCCTGCAAGATTCAGGCAAATGTATAAATCAACATTTTCACTTAAGCTTTTGAAATTGTTGCTCTACTACACTAAAGTTGAGTTGTAATCTTACCTTTTATTTATTTTTAAGAGGCAAAAAATCTGCAAAGGCAAACTGAACCATTCTCCTGGGTTTAGATTCAAAGGATGACCATATATTGAGAAACGTCCTCTTTCTGTAGAATTATTGAAGAGAGTACTGTTTGAAGGTGCACTTCTTGCTTTGATGTACTACCTTCAATGAGAAAAGGCAAACTTAGGTGAATCCAGAGTTCTTTCAAAATCTTTTAGAAGAAAAGATGTAGCTGTGTGCTGGAGTGTAAATTGTTTGTTCTTTTGTTTAAAGAAAGGAATGCTGCCTTCTTGGAGCAGAAATGAGCAATTCTCATGATTAGAAACCTAAAAATTTACTTCAGTCTCAGTCACACTCCTCATGGAAGCTGTTCCAAAAGTTGATATTTTTCCTCTTATTCTTCCCACATTCAACTAACCTCATTCCTATCCCCCAATTCTGAAAACATGAATTTGCTTTCCATTCCAGGGAGATTAAGACCATTAATTAGAATCTCCCATCTCTCACATCCTTCTGTCCTGACTCATACTCTTTTCATTTGTTCAGCCTCTGAGATAAACAGGCTCTTCCCTTTGTTCTCATGCTACCATTACCTTCCTAAATGGTAACTCTGGGTCTGGAGACAGGGAAACCTGTGTTAAATCTACCCTCAGACACTCACTAGCTGTGTGAGTGACCCTAGGGAAGTCATTTAATCCTTGATTATTTCAGTTTCCTTAATTGTAAAATGGGGATAATAACAGAATCTACTTTGCAGGATAAGCATGATGTTTAAATGAGACAATATCACACCAGGTTTCTATTTAGGAACTTTCTCCATGCTTCTCTCTTCTCCACTATCCCTTTTCAGAAACCTTTTATGTATTGTCTTATCCTATTGAATTTATTATTGATGACAGCATTGTCTTCTTGGTTTTTTTTATTATTTTTTTAACTCTAGGGTTTAGCACATTGTCTGGTGCTTAGTAAGAATTTAATAAAAGATTATTGCCTTGTTTTCTAAATCTATTGGCTAAACCACTAAAACATACCAGGTTTACATTCCTATTCTGTCCAGATATGAGGCATCAACAACGCATAAACCTCTGTCCTCTCTCTACTTTTAATTTGCCAGAGTAAACACAGTCCTTTCCTGGTTACCTGCCCCCTATCTTTGTTGCCTTTATCTATTAGACAGGGCAGAGATGTTCTCTTTTGTTAAGATTTGCTTCACTGGTAAGTCCAATGTCTAACAAAGAATAAGTGCTAAATCATTGCTTTTCTGAAATCCATTCATTTTTTTTCTTAACAATATCTTCATATTATTTGAATTAGAAATCTCTGCCATCTTGGTCATCTGCCTCAGGATTCTAGTGTCATGACTGAATTATTGCAACTCAAACGAGGAACATCAGAGATCTTTTCTGGGTCAATTATCTTCTTTCATTGGGAAGAAGCTCAGAAAGTGGAAGGGACTTGTGTAATATGCTATGGTCATTTGACAGAAGGGATAAAATACAAGCCAAGGTTTTCTTCTTCAAGTTCATTTCACTCTCTTTCACTATCTAAAGAGACCACAGAGTTTGATTTGATATTGATTTCTTCCCCTATCATTGCTCACTTATTTTAAATAGAAATGTGTTTAAGAAGAGCAAATTCTGATCTATTCTCCTAGGTTTGAATATGAAGGAGGAAGCAACACACACACACACACACACATATACACACAAACATGTACATATATGTACATGTGTATGTATGTATTTCTAATATAAATCTACACTGACACATTTTGGCATGAACATGATCATTTTTTAGGGCATAGTTTTCAGCAATTCACTTGAACATTTTCTATTGACCACAGATCTAACCCTTATATTATGAGTCTCCTCAGCTTTAAAGGTAGAATTTTTTATTTGTCAAAAGACAGAGTCAAGTCAAGAAAAATGAAATTATAAGATAAGATGCTTAATAATGCAAAGGGACTAGAAAGTTGCATAGCTACAGGAATATACTGGTTTATATATCTACACCAAAATGTCATAATATTTTAAAAAGTAGTGGTGACATTGGAATAAGCAATGAGGTAGCTCAAAAAAAAAATAGAACACTGGGCTTGGAATAAGGATTATAAGAATTTAAATCTGGCCTCTGACACTTACTAACTCTATGATGGGCAAGTCAATTAACCATGTTGGCCTTCATCTATAAAATGAGCTGGAGAAATAATTGGCAACTAGTATCTTGCCAAGAAAGCCCCAAATGGGACATGAAAAATATGATATGACTGAAACAACTGAACATATGGGCAACATTAGAATATATATATATCTGGCTTCTCAAATTGACTACTTTTTAAAGACTGTGTCCACTTCAATAAAATTTTTGTTCTTGAAAAGTGTCTTAAAATAGACTCTATTTTCACTTTATATGAAACCCTAAAGGTATTGGTAAACAACAGATACTGTTTTATATAGTCTATAGTAAACTACATTTTCACAGGTATTTAATTAATGAAAAGATATAAAGATCAAGATCCCACTGTGATAAATTTTAACCAAAGAAAGTATGAGATTTAGTAAAAATCTGTTACTGGAGTTGTGAACTAATCCAACTATTCTGGAGAACAATATGGAACTATACCCAAAGAGCAATAAAACTGATCATATCCTTTGACTCAGCAATATCAATAGCAGAAAAATAATCATAAAAGTGGGGAAAGTGCCACATGTTCCAGAATATTCTTATCAGTTCTTTTTGTAGTGGCAAAGAATTTGAATTTTGGAGGGATGCCCATCAATTGGGGAAATGGCTAAACACGTTAGAGCATATGAATATTATGAAATACTATGGTTCTATAAGAAACCATGAATGTTTGAACTATAGAGAAATATAGAAAGACTTACAGAAACTGAGGCTGATCAAAGGTAGCAGATCCAAGAAAACATTATAAACATTAACAACAATATTGTGAGTTGATTAATTTTGATAGTGCAACTCCTTTCAGCATTTCAGAGAACTAGGCCAACCCTGGCAGTCCTTTTATGGACACATCCAGAAGAAGAAAAACAAAACAAAACAAAAAACAATAAGAGATCTGAATAAAAACTATGTTCCCTTTTAAAATTTTTTTCTTATGTTTTTCCTACCTATCTCATGCTTTTCTTTCTTGTCCCTTAGTCCTAATTCTTCATACAGAAAATGACTTATCTGTAAGCATGTTAAACACAAATGTATATGTCAAATGTTCACCAGACTGTTCAGTGCTAAGGAGAGAGGGGTGGGAAGAAACTATGGAAGAAAATTATGAAACATATAAATATGCATATGCCTGTGTATGAATGTGAAAAAACTTTTATGAAATGAAATTAGAAAAATAAATTTTCAATTGGAAAGTAGTACTCTTAATTTTTAATAGGATTCAAAACTAAACTCACTGACCAATAATTTGCAAATTTTGCTCTATTTTCTTTAAAATTAAAAACATTAAGTGTCTTCATTTCTGTAATACTCAGTATCCTCTCTGTTCTTTCAGTCCTGGAAATGGTTCGGAAATCATTTCTACCATTTTCCCCACTGTGTTCTAAGATCTAGTTCATTCTAGTCAATTGACTTTACACAACTTGAGACATTCAAGTACTTTTATTATTCCTTCAGATTTGTCTTGATTTTTACTTATGATATCTATATTTGTTTCAGTATTTACTGTTGAAAACCAATCTGTTTCTCAGAAAAAGCAGAAGTAAAAATGGAGTAGATCCACCTTCTATGCTTAACAGGTTGCTTTTATCATCCCATGTGTTTTTAATATTGGTAATTTTCCAGCTTAACTGCTTGGGACAATCTACATGTTTTTACCCTAAATATTTTGCTGTCCTGCTGCAGCTTACTTACCACCTCTCCGTGTGTGTGTGTGTGTGTGTGTGTGGTGTGTGTGTGTGAACTAATATAGCCAGTCAAGGGGCAGCACATCAAGAGTCATAGCTAAAAAGTTAACATATCTAATAGAAGTAAAAACAATGAATCTATAGTTGGTTGTCCAAGATAACTAGATGCTAACTGTAAAGATGAAAATTGGGGCAAAGTACAATCCATTACTCTTTATTGTTATGGATATTGGGGAACAAGCTAGCAAATTTGATTAGATGAAGGCTGCTCTTTGTAAGCCCATCTTTAGCGACTATGCCTGGTGGGAACTGGCATGCCACCTTCCAAATGGGCCTTAAGCCATCAAACAGATGGCTTTCAACAGAGTCTGCCAGAGAACAAGTGTTTGCATCATGTTTTTGCATGCAGCCATACTCTTCTCTAAGGCAGCAGGCCCATGAAAGCAGTGTGTCATGCACAGTTTTCTAGTTCTATCCAAAGAGGAAAGAGAGAGAAAAATACTCTTTGGGGAAGATCCAATGTTCTTTCAATCACAGATTTCAAGTACCAACACACTTCTTATATAGATCTACAGGTAAGGTAATGATGCAGGTATATTTAGAGGTACATACTATATCATCTGAAAGCATTTATCCTCTATCTCTGTGTAGGGGGCTTCTGAAAGTATAGAGACTGATGAGTCATTCCTTTAATTACCTATCATGAAAATCAATTACCTGCCACACTTAGATCAGAAGACTCAAGACACTGGAAATTCAATACTCATATTTCCTTTACTCAAATTTTTTTATAACTTTTCCTTGTTGATTACATTCACTGTTGAGTTGCCCGCCACCCTGAAGTGTGAGCAAGTATAGTGGTTAATGGTTTCCATAATTTAATCTGTTTTATATAGTGTTTTATGGAAGCAAAAAGCATTATTTCATTTTGACCCAGAAAGGATTATGTTTTATACTTCCTGGAATTTGGGGGTGGGGGCCAGCTGGAACAGAGTCCACTTTCTGAAGATTTCATCAGTCAAGCTCATTTTCCCTGCACATGATGAAACAAATAGTACTGGTAATTTCCCCCTTAGTGTAAGGGGTCTTATAATTCTCATAGAAATTCATCATGTTTGACTAATTTCTTATTTCTACAAAACTCATATAACTTGAAAGGATTACTCTGTCATATATAGACTACAAGGATATTTTTATAGTGAGGAAAGAATAAGCAAAAATTTTAACTTTAAAATGGTTATAGCCTAGTCAACCCAACTGTTCCTGGTAAGATCTGGTATTTCTGCTACATATTCCCATTCTATATCTTAGATATTTCAAAGAATAATTTAGTAGGCTATCCACCTAAGCATTTTGGTTTGAAAAGTAATGGATATCCAATGATATTTATCTTGGCTCACTACATCTATCTGATAGAACGTTTGGTTACTGCTAATATCTACATTCATGGGTTCCTCATAAATTAGGCTCTTGCTAATTAGAGCTCACAGGTTGAGCACTAAGGGTCAATCTCCAGGTACTCATTATTTGTCTCTTCCTAGATATCTATGAACTGTTTCCTAATTTTCCTCTTCTAGCATCTTACCTAAAAAGCCACATACCCCTTCATATTTATGACATTAGAAGGCCCTTAGATATCTTCTTCTGAGATAAAGGACTTAGAAAATTCACTTTCATATTTTCTATTTGCTTTAATTAATAACACAGACTATATATTTTATAGAAGTCTTCAAGCCTAACTCCTTTATTTTATAGATGAGAACACTGATGTCCAGAGAGATTGACTTTTCCAGTATCATACTCGTACCACTAATAAGTGTCTGAGGTTAGAGTTCAATCATGGTCTTCCTCACTCCAATTTCACCATTATAGGCTTCATAGACCATTTGACCTTTAATTTCTCAACATCCCCAAGAGATGACAGAAAAATATGAACAGGGATGGGAAGGAGCACACTGACCAAGTGGAAATTATAAATGGACAAATGAGAAAACATCTGAATAATCCTCTCCATCATTCCCCCCCAACCCTTTTGCACAGATGAAATCCAAAGTCTGACAACATTATTCTGAGATGAAGAAAGAAAACCTACTTATACCCCTATGCCTATCATTTTACATGAAGGCAAGTGATGAAGCAGTTAAATTTTATTGCAAATTCACCCCCTGAGTCAATTCACTTTATATTCACCTGATTTCATAACATCATAGACAGAAGCTATCTGACAATGAGTTCATTTGCCATGAAATGCTTCCTTTGAGGGTCCCTGAACCATTTGACAGACTTGTTTACTCACTTCAAATGAGAATAGTAGTTTTATCAAGGTTTTAACATTAAATATTTTCCCTTGCCTCGTGCTCCTTTTGCCAATGATAGAGAAGGTAATCTTTCTTCAGTTTAGTTTTCTTCCAACCAACAGTAAATAGGTGCCTCGATACACACATTCTCATAGTGATAAGTCTGGTATGGCAAGAACTTCTAAATTTTTTATTAATAAATTTTGTTTCAACACAAAAGGCAAACCCAAACATTCTCAGATGAAACAGTTATTAAATAATTCCTCAAGAAGAGTACAGTGAGATATCACAAAAGAGATGGTGTAGCTTACAGGTTGTGAAACAATATACTTTTTCAGTTAAATTTGGAATGAAGGAAGGAGAAGAAAGAAAATAAGAAAAGGAGGAAGGAAAGGAAGAAAGGAGGGAGAGAGATACATAAAGAGGGGAACAAAAAATGAGGAAGAAAGGGATAAAAGAAGAAGCGGATAGAATAAGGAAGGGAAAAGAAAAGGAGGTAGGAAGTGAGAGTATGAGTAAAGAGGACTGGGAAGAAAATGGAAGGGAAGAAAAGGAGTATTACTTTAACATCACTAAATATATATTCATTTTACATTGTTTTTGACATAATCTTTTATATTTTGTTTTTGTACTATTACCATTAAATATTTTATGTTAGTGTTTGTATTTTTTTAGTTATACCTTCTTCACCCTGCATCCCTTCCTATATTTATGAAAAATATTATCACTATCTTTCCAAACTGATTCCATAATATTTCCCTTCATGCATGCTATGCTACAGCCAAACTGGCATGCTTCCTTTTCCCCATAGTGGGAAAAAGTGTTTTAGCTTAGCATGAGCAATTCTATTTCATTTCCAGCTTTCATTTCATGAATGTGTGGTAATAGAAGCTATTTTTCTGTAAAAATCCCAGATGTTGGGACACTAGTGTGCATGTCCTTCAAATCTGGTAAGCAACTGAAATAACTTGTTAACCATGTTAAGAAATTAAAGTTTTGATTCACAGATATTTTTGTACAATAAGAATAGGCAATCTATCGTCAATTAGAACTTAGAGTAAAATGACATTATTAGGAATAAGGATAAACTTCCTGGAGATCTCAGCCCTGAGTCTCCTTCTGGGCAACCATTGGACTTGAATACTCCATTTCCTGCACTTAGAGATTTGAGCATCCCATATTAGTCAAGAGTAAAATTGATGGGGGCATGGGGCAGAGTAAAGGCAGGGGATCACCTAAACTATCCCCTAAACCATTCCAAATACCTTTAAATTGTGATAGAACAAAATTCTAGGATGGTAGAACCCACAAAAATATTAAGTGAAACAATTTTCCAGCCCAAGACAACTTGGAAGATATGGGGGAACTGGGATGAAAGAGGATGGCAGAGTAGCATGGACCGCACAAGTAGGGACTGTCCACAGCAGCCCAGGAACGGGCATTTAGATAACTAAATCCATGGCAGAACTGTTGGTTTCCAGACCTCTCAGAGATTGCCAAGGACAACTTGGGAGGTCAACAGGCAAAGTCACACCAGGGTGAGAGGGAAGCACAAACCAGAGCAGGCCTCAGTAGCACAGATCCAGCCCCAGTTCTTTGGAGGCACTGAATAAGAGGTAGCAGCAGCTGTCTCCGGAGATCTCAGCCCACAGACAGCAGAAGGAGATTACAGGGATCTATTTGTCAGCACTAAGGCCAGATTCTGTTGTTTTATCCCTACTCAGATCTGGTCACTGTCCCAAGTCACAGTTCCCCGAAGAGGAGGAGCAGCATCACAACTGAGTTTTCTGTCGCAAGGGAATGGGAAACCTCCTTACAATTCTAGGACTAAAAGAAGTTCAGGACAGACCAGGAGAGTAGTAAAACCCTCTCTTTAGAGTATAGCATCTTGGAAGTAGTGAAAATTTGTAAGTCCCTAGAAGAATCTCTGAAAACAACTGAAAACACACTATAAAATTGTAAGAATACCTCCTCCACCCAAGAAACAGAGCTCTACCTTAACAAAAGATTAAAATCAAGTGACAGGCTGGGAAAATGAGCAGACAATAGGAAAAAACTGTCCACTAAAAGCTACTATGGTGACAAGAAAGTTCAAAACAAATACTCAGAAGAAGATACCAAAGTCAAAGCTCTGACATTCAAAACCTCCAAGAAAATTCGGAATTGGTGCCAGCCATGGAAGAACTCAAGTAAGATTTTGAAAATCATGTAAGGGAGGCAGAAGAAAAATTGAGAAGAGAAATGACAATGATGCAGGAACATCATGAAAAGTAAGTCAGCAGCTTAGTGACACACACACACACACACACACACACACACACAAATACAGAAGAAAATGACATCTTAAGAACTAGAGTGAACCAAATGGGAAAAGAAGTACAAAAACACAATGAGGAGAAAATGCTTTACAGGCAGAATTGGCCAAATAGAAAAGGAGGCATAAAAACTCATTGAAGAAAATACCATATTTCCCCATATTTAATATGTACCTTAATTTTGGTGACTGAAATATGAAAAAAATGTTGTTACATGAAATTATTGAACTCATTTTATTAATTATAAATTTCATACAAGTCTTCATCACTGTCAAAACTCCCATCCATTAGCTCATCTGCATCTATACTTGATGACAAATCATTGTCTTAGGAGTGACTCTGATTGCTCTCCTGCCCATACTCTTGTCTGGAGTTGATCACAAGTCCTCCCTGGGCAAATCTGGTGCATGGACACATACTCAGTTCATTCCCTTTCATGAACCTGAAGCACCCATTGTGTCCTTTAAAATCAGTCACTTCTTTCTCATCAGCAATTCTTCTGGCTTTCTGCTGAATCATCTTTGTGGACACAGGAATTCCAAAGGCCCTTTGCTCTTCAATCCATCTCTTCTATTCCCTCTCTGACTCAGGTCATTTAGTTGCCTTGCCTCTCATGGCCTTCTTCTGCCATGGAGTTTATAGGCGGGTTTCTTGTTCCTATTAACAGTCTCAGATTGTTTTCTCAGTTGGAGGAGGATGTAACTTATGTTCAACAGCACCATTTCCATTCACTTTTGCAACCTGGATCACTTTGAACTTGAATTTAGCACTGAACGAAAATTTCTTTCTGAATCATTTCTGAGCAGAACGTGGCAAAATGTCACCTAATATGTGTTTTTTTATCAAATGTGAAACAATGACAGCAAAGACAAGTGAGAAAAGAGAGAAATGCAAGTAAAAAAAAATCTACATCCACTGTATAATATGCTCCCAGTTTTTATACCCCATTTTTTACAGAAAGGGGTATGTTTTATACATGGGAGTAACATGGTAATCTTTAAATGTTATAATTCAGAAAAGGAAAGTTGATGGTTTTGTGAAAAGTTAAGAAGCAATAAAACAAAACCAAAAGAATCAAAAACTAAAAGGCAATGTGAACTAACTCATTCAAAAAAAAACAAATGACCTAAAATTAGATCCTGAAAAGATGATCTAAAAATGATTGGACTACCTGAAAACCATGATCAAAAACAAGAAAAGGAAAAAGAAGCCTAGACATCTTCTTTTGAGAAACGAGCAATGAAATCTATGCAGATTCTAGGACCAGAAGGTAAAAAAGAAAGTGAAATACTCAACCAATCACTCCCAAAAGAGATTCCAAAATGCATACTCCCAGGAATATTATAACTAAATGCAAGAAGTCAAAAAGAAAATATTGCAGACAACCAGAAATATACAATTCAGTTCTCGTAGTGCCATAATCAGACTATAATTGGATTGAGCAGCCTCTACATTAAAAGATTGTAGGGCTTGGAATATGATATTCTGAAAGACAAAAGAGCTAGGAGTACAACCAGGAATCAACTACCTACCAATATTGTACATAATATTTTAGGGGAAATAATGGAAATTCAATGACATAGAAACTTTCAAACTTTCATGATGAAGTGATCAGAGCTGACCAGAAAATTTGATCTTCATATACAAGATTCAAATTAATGATGAAAAGATAAAAAGAAAAGGGAAATCATAAGGGATTTAATGATATTGAACAGTTTTATTCCTTTGTGGGAAGATGAATCTGATAACTTCATATGAACTTTCTTATTTATTAGGGTAGTTAGAAGAAACATACATAGACAGGACCCCAGTGGGAGTTGAATATGAAATTATAGCATATTAAAAAAGATGAAATTAATGGGGGAAGAGAGGAATGTACTAGGAGGAAGGAAAAGAGATGAGCAGAATGGGGCAAGAATAAGTATTTGCAGTGGAGTGTAAGCAAAGGGAGGAAGTTAATGAACCTTATTCTCATCAGAATTGGCTTATTGATGCTTGTCCTTCCTTTTTGAAGAAGATCATAGCATCAGGAAGATATTATTATGGCATATACATGCATTGGATTTGAGTGAGGAGAGGTTATAGTAAGTCACTAGCTTCATTTACTTCTCTGGAACCATCTGGGTTCATGGGCAAGAAAAAAAACAGGAGAACTGAAGATTTCCCTGGATACAAAACAGCTAAAGTTCAATGACTTACCTAAGGTCACATAGCTAGTAAGGGTCAAGTGTCTGATACTGGATTTGAACTTGGATCCTCTTGACTCCAGGGCCAGTGGTCCATCTATTGTACCATCTATTTGTCTTTTGCAATTGATTTAGGGAGAGAATAATATACATGCTCAATTAGGTAGAAAAATCTATCTTATCCTACAGGATAGTAGGAGGGGAAGGGGATAAGAGAAATAAAGGTGATAGAAGGGAGATAGATTATGGGAGCAGTTAGTTAAGAGCAAAATACTCCAAAAAGGCACAGGGTAAAAGGAAAGAGATAATAGAATAAACAGAGCTGGGGGGAATAGGATGGAGGGAAATACAAGTAACAATAGTAAATGTAGGGAAAACTATATTGAAATAAGTTTCTCTGATACCAGTCTCATCTCTTAAACATAGTCAAAATTATGTAAAATAAGAGCCATTCCCCAATTGATAACATATCAAAAATATGTTTTCAGATGAATTTATTAATTGATATCTGTGATCATACTTTTTTAATTTCTAACTAATGACTGAAGAAATGGAAATTAGAACAATTCTGAAGTATTACCTTATACTTAATAGGACAGAAAGGGAAAATAGAAAATTTTGGAGGGAATGTAGAGAAAATGAGACATTAATGTTAGGGGAGATGTGAAATCATTGAACCATTCTGTAGAGCAATTTGGAACTATGCCTACTTTTTGACCTAGCAATACCACTTACGAGTTCTCTATTCCAGAACAGAAGAAAAATGTGATGGAAGAGTATTTCACATCTAAGAATATATAGTAGCTCTTTTCTTGTGACAAGAAATTGGAAATTGAGGGGATAAACATCAATTGGGAAATGGCTGAATAAATTAAAGCATGTGATTATGATAAAATACTATAAGAAATGATGAGCAAGATGCTCCCAGTAAAACCTGGAAAGACTTGCATGAGTAGATGCAATGTGAAATATATTATATAGAGAGTAAAAGAAGTATTGTTAAGAGGACAGCTTTTCTCAGCAGTGGTAAGACCCTAGCCAACTCTGAAGGATTTATGATTAAGAATGCTAACCATTCCCAGCCAGAGAGAGAGAGGGAGGGAGCTGAAGGTATCTGAATACAGATTGCAGCATATATTTTTCTTTCAATATGATTATTATGGAAATATTTTGCATGACTACACATTTTAACCCAAACCAAATTACTTGCTTTCTCAATGGGCATGCAGGAGTGGGAAGAAGGGAAAGGATTCAGAACTCAAAGTTCCAAAAATTAAAGCTAAATTCTATTTTTGCATGTAAGTGGGGAGAAACAAGATTATTAAAAACTTAGAAGGCCAAAGTTTTAAGAAATACTGGTATTTAATATGGAACTATTTTAAACATAATTATACATGTACAATCTTTATCAGATTGCTAACTGCTATGGGAAAGGGGGAGGGAAGGGAGAATAGTTTAAAAATGTGAAACTCAAAAACTTACTTAAAGGTATGAATGTCGAAAACTATCTTTGTATATAACAGGAAAGAATAAAATAGAATATATGAAAAAGAGTAAGTTTAATAGATGAAGTCACTTGGCAGAAAGCAATCTGAGTTGATATCTCCAGCTGGAGAGGGGGAAACTTGGAAGAATTGCTATGAGATTTGCTTACTCGGACTTTTAGGCATCAAATTTCTGGTTTGTTCCTGGTGGACTTGGTGTTTGTATTGTTTAATATGCAATAAAGCTTGATTCCACATATTGATGAGTGTAATCATATGTGTACTATCAGACTAAATAAGCATACATGATAGTATGTCAGTCACATGCATTACATTCTCGAAATGTGATATTTCATCTTGTGCTTCTGTACTTTGACAGACATTCTGCCCCATACCTAGAATAATCTCCTTCCTTGGTCCCATCTCTGAAAATACTGAGCTCTCCTCAAGTTTCACAAGGTCTGTCTCACAGGATAAAATGCCAACTGTCATGATAAACACTGAGGGCAAAGACAATTAAAACAAAGACAGTTTCTGCCTCATTGTCTTCAAGGAATTTAAAATTTAATGGGAGAAGTCAACATACAAAAGAATGATGTGGAAAGATCAGTAGAAAAGAATAGGGCCAGGGACTAAAGAGCTTTCTTTGGAAATTTTTGACTGATTGTGACTGAGTTCTTGCAAATATCATTCATGGGGTTGGAGATGACTTTGATTCCGCTCATTGAAATAAATTGACACAGTTTTGTAAAGAGTACCCTGCCAACTTTTCAATGAGTTTATCATTCTCCCTAGGGCCTCACACAGTCCTTTAACTTCATTTTTGTCAAATAAAAATCTTGAATTTTCCCAAAAATTAGAAAATAAACTTTAGTAATTAGAAGGGTAAACCATATATATGTTGACATTGAACATCCAATTAGTAGTAAGAACTAAAGGTTTTCTCGGACTGACCTAGATTTATTCTTATTTTAATCACTAATATCCTCCCCCAAAGACTCATGTAGCCTGTAGTCTTCTAATAATAATCTGAATAGTTGAAATCCTCCCAGAAAAATAACAATTTGGGAGTGAAATAAAGTATTGTTTAAATATTAAATATTAAAATATTGTTTAAATAACTCAAGAACAATAGTCAAGACAGTGTTTAATAGGTCCTAGTTTCTCCTCTGATGTAGAGGCTCAATACAGGATTCACAATATCCCAAAAGTATTTCAATATCATACAGACTACTCTCAAATCTATATATCTCAATTTGAACTCAGGTCTTTATGACTCCGAGTCCAGTGTTCTGCTTTCTATTTAGAAAAAAAAATTGTTAGGAGTTTTCTGAGTTGGAAATGGGATGCTTAAGTTTTGATGACTTGGAGAGAGCAAAGCAAGCAGGTGGATTTTAGATGGTAGAATTTACAGAAAAAATGAAACTTAGGTCTCACTGATAGCAAGATCTTTGAGAGAAGGAAAGTAGTTTTGTCTTTGGATCTCCATGAAATATAAAAATGCTTTAAATATTGCATATAATTTTAAATACTTATGGGACACATTTGAATCAAAGTGAGATGAAGTGAAAAATAGTGAGGCCAACATTCTGAGTGATCCAGTTTTATAGTCACCTCTTCCCTATTTCTCCTTAAATAAAGCTCAAAGGAAGAAAGGGAGTCTACAACATATCATATTGTTTCTCTATGGATCGTTTAAAGAAGGATATGGAAAAGAATTGCTGGGAATAAATAGATGCTCATCATTAAGTTCTGTACTGGTAGTTGAAATAATCTTATCTCTAGACTCTTCTTGAAGTTTAGATGCTAAAGGAGGAAAATTTAAAATCATTTCTTAGACTTAGATTGCATTTCTTAGACTTCTATTGTAATTTATTTTAATATTGCAACGGAATACATACTGGCATATCTCATAGCTAAAGAGAAATGGAGAAAGAAAAAGCACTGAAAAAAAGAATAGAAGAAAAAAGACCCAGGGGAAAAATGGTCTAGAAATGATACTTCTCTGTATCATGCCTAAAAGATAAAAGACTTTTTTAGATTATGAATTGAAAATCCAGAGAAGGGTCTGGCTAATAAAAAACATGGTAGTTCACCTATTTGTATGAATTAACTAAATAGGACATAATTTTTTTCTAAATCTGAAATTTCATACAAAGATTAACAAAATATGTAACTGAAAATCTCCCAGAAAATACAAGTTCTCACCTGCTACCTGTCTTACATGAGGAAAATTACTCTATCCTGAAGATCATACAGCTCTGTAGAAATCCTTCCAGAAGTAGAGTCCAAAGAAAATCCCAAGGACCTCTCGAATATTATTGTGCTTATATCCATTGTTTCAAAGACAAATATCCCCCTCTATAAATATACCTACCCCTCAAAACTATGCCAAGATAATGTGTGTGCTGGTATTGAAGGAATAAAGCCACTAGACTGCTGGCATTTGGGTCTGGTTGGGAATTGCATGACAAGTCAATTGAAAATACGATTTTTTATTAAAATCTAGACTCTCATGAAACAGAACTGAATGAGCATCATCTGTTATCTTGTCTCTTTGAAGCCAAAAGTTTTTAAGCACATTTTCTAAGCAGTTACCTTTTGAGATTTCAAGATAGGAATGCATTATTACTGCAGCATTGTGAACTTTGGAGATTCACAATTTTGCTTCCATTTCTGAGAAATTTGTCTGCCTTTCTAATAGAACCAATTCTGAATTTCAAAACAAATACCCGTAAATAATTCAGCCAGCTTTTCCATTCTTTATCCATGATGCTTAGTTATTGTATTTCTGATAGCTTATAGATAGCATTGATGTTGAATCACCAACCATAAAAGATGAATTCAGTTGAGAGCTTTATTTGCATTCTCCAATTTCCATTGACATTGAGCATCCAATTAGTAGTAAGAACGAAAGGTTTTCTTGGACTGACCTAGATTTATTCTTATTTTAATCACTTTGGTGAAAAGGAAATATGATGAATTCACACCCTACATTCTCTGTCATTTGAGAAAACCCCCAAAAGCAATCACCCACAAAAACCCAGATGTTGCTTTGTTAAGTTGTTCAAGAGAGTTCTTACCTGTCCCCAGCATGAGATCTGGTCTCCTTGTAAACTGAGAAAGTATGATGTTATAAAAAGATTATTGAGTTTTATGACAGAAACATCTAGGTTCAAATTCTAACTTTGCCCTTGACTCATTATGTATCTTTGAAAAGTGATTCAAGATTCTTAAAGTCAAAGTTATACAAGTAAAGGGAAGTAGATAAGTTAGTGAATCTTCATTTGGTTATATTCAGCCATGAAATATTTAGATTTATGCATTTACTTTTTAGCTCTGTTCTGATAAATAAGAGTCTGGCCTTACCTTTTTGTATTATAAAACTTGGTGGTGGTGGTGGTGATGGGAACTTTTTTTTTTTTTGCCAATGCAGTACAGCCATTTGTTCTGCATCTTAACCAGCCAAATTTCCTGAGACACTGAAAAGTAACCTTTTCAGGCCTATTTAGTCAATATGTGTCAGAGGAGAATTTGAACTGAACTACCTTTTCCACACAACTGTGTCCCATTTCTGGAATTCTCTTTCTCTCTTGTCTTCTTTGCCTCTTGAATGTCCAAGATTTCTTCAATGCTTAGATCAAGAATCATCTCCAGGGGCAGCTAGGTGGTGCAGTAGATAGAGCACCAGCCCTGGAGTCAGATGTATCTGAGTTCAAATCCGACCTCAGACACTTAATAATTACCTAGCTGTGTGACCTTGGGCAAGCCACTTAACCCCATTGTCTTGCAAAAACCAAAAAATTAAAATTAAAATAAAAAAGCATCATCAGTGCCTTGCTCCTCCTAACTGATAAGTTTAGTTATGGATTAAATCAACACATACTTTAATATGCACATGTCTCATACATGACATATGCTACAGACTATAATCTCCCTGGGAGAAACTTCTAGTTACTCGCTGCCTTTTTATCATCCTTGTCCATCAAGTACCTGGATTAGAGTTGACTCTTAGTGGATGATTGATTCCTGACTCTGAAGTCAGTTGTCTATCTGCTATGCCACATCTTTACTAAATGAAATGTAGTCAAAGTACCCTTATAAACATCTTTCCTCTGATGCTGACCATCTGTCTCCTAGTTTTTTCATCTCTAAGTTGAACAGATTAATCCCATCTATTTCTATGGTCTCTACTAGCACCAAATCAAAAATGTGTGAGTTATAAATAGATGGCACTTGTACAGTGCTGTGCCTACATTATTTCAATGGTTTATTCAATGATCTGTGATATAAAGCTAGCCTATTATTTTCCCATTTTTACAGCTGAAGTAGTTCCTCACATTAAGTGACTTGCCTTGGAATCATACAGCCAATAAGTATCTGGAATAAAATTTGAACCCAAGACTTCTTTACTTCAAAGACAATTTGCCGATAAAGCCAACATCTATTTTCTCATCATGATCTAAAATTAGAATTGTTCTTTAAGAAAAGGAACGTATTATCAATTTTTCTCCATCACCATGGAAACATTAACTGAAATAAGTAATCTTGTGTTAGAACACCAGGTTCTAACTTAGAAGCAAGTTTCTTTTTGGTTAGACTTGGACTTGCCTCAATGATGGTTTTAGCTCCCTGGGACTATTTAGACCCTTCACACTTCAAACATTTTATAGATCGCCACTGTGACCTTGCTCTTGACTGATCAGAGCAGCCAGGCAAAGAAGAGAAAGCACATTTGTAAGAACTAGAGACTTTCTAACTTTAGGTCACAATAATTGAGATTACTGCTTTTTTTGTCACTTTTCCCTTTTGTTTTAGTCCAGTGGTAGGTGCTATGGTATATTGCCATAGGCATAGTAAATTAGAATCTAAATTTCCATTTTGTGTTAATATATATAGGCATAATGAATTCAAAATCTCAGGATACCTATTTCTTTTTATAATAGTTAATGTCCTATTTAAAAAGTAGTGAGAATCCTTTGAACATCAATGGAATCAGAACAAATAAAAATCCAAAACAATAATAGCTCATGGGCACTTAGGTGACTGGGTGGGTAGAGTGCTTGGCTGGAAGTTAAGAAGATATCTTCCTGAGATCAAATCTGGCCTCAGATATTTACTAACTTTGTGACCCTGAATGAGCTACTCAATCCTTTTTGCCACAGATGCAAAATGAGTGGGAGAAGTAAATGGTAAATGACTCCAGCATCTCTGCCAAGAAACCCCAAATATGGTTATAGAGAATCAGACATGACTGAAAAATAATTGAACAAAAGCTCATGCAGAAATGTATATTTATATTATGTCATTTGATGATGATAATGATAATGTTGCCTTTTCTTCTTGAAGAAGACCATGACATCAGGGAGGTGATCTCATGACAAACACATGAATTGAATTTGAGTGAGAGGGCACTATCCTAAGTCACCGGCCTCATTTTCTTCTCCAGAGTCATCTGGGTCCAGTAACTAGATATTGATCAGGATATAGTCCCATGGTCCTTAAGAAAGAAATCTAGTCAATAAATCCCAAGATATCTTGCAAGGTTTCAGTTATCAAAATTTACATCCTTTTTAGCAGAGCACCCACAAGTAAGGGTATGATACCCTATGTGGAGAGACGGAATGAAAAGAAAGGAAGGAAGGAAGGAAGGAAGAAGAAAGTAAAAAGAAAGAGAAAGAAAGAAAGAAAGAAAGAAAGAAAGAAAGAAAGAAAGAAAGAAAGAAAGAAAGAAAGAAAGAAAGAAAATCAGTAATCTAGAAAAAAGAAAGAATCAAGGAAGGAAAAAACAGGATAGAGAAAAGGAAAATATGAAGAATAGTTGCAGTGTTACATTATTCCATGTGAGTGGGAATGAAAAAGAATTTGAAGTTGTCATGTAAATACTAATTATTTGCCACTTTATTAAAATTAAATTCTCAAACCCAATCAGCTATGCCTTCTAAGTAGCAGTTCCTGGAATGTTTTCATAAGTGTACTTGGTTAAGTGAATCTCACAAAATAGAGTTGGCATGACTTTCCCAGAGAAGGTTAGGAGTATGGATTTATTAGATGCTTGCAAGTACAAGAACTTCTAGGAAAATGCTTCATTAGGCAATATGAACACAGATGATCACACTTAAACAGAACCCAAACTTTTCATTTTATACTTGATCACACTGGAGCCCTTAAATGAATGACTAACTTCCCAAGGGTAATAGAGAGAGCTAGGATTCAAATTAGTATTCTCAGAGTTCATATCCCAGTAGCCTAATGCAATTAATTAACAAATCCATAAAATCAATTAAATTCATTGATCAATACAAGCTAATACCAAAGAACCCATGATGAAAAATGCTATCCACCTCCAGGAAGAGAATTGATGAAGTCAGAGTGCAGATTGAAAGGATACATTTTCACTTTCTTATTACTTTTATTTGCTTTTTATTATTTTTTGTAATATTGTCAATGTGGAAATATGTTTGGGATGATTAGATGGCAAATTTTTGCAAAGAATGTTAAATAAATAGATAAATATATAAAAGTTAAATATGAAAGAAAAAAAAGAGTATCAACACACGTTTACCATTTTTGAATTGTGAATAACTCTCTCTCTCCCATTAGAAGAAGGAATTTTGTGATTCAGCATGTTTAAGGACTAAATCCCCTTATCCTTAAAAAAAAGAAAAAAGGAAACACAGTCCCTGTCATCAGGCAATGTACATTCTGTTGGGGGGCGATAAAACAATAATTTGTAAATAAATGAATATAAAGTTGATGGAAAGTAATCTTAGGGGGATGGCACCAATAATTACAGAAACTGGAAAAAACTGCCTGAAGAAAGGATTTAAATTTTGTTTTGAAGCAAATCAGATTCAAAGAGATGAGAGTAAAGAGGAAGACCATTCAAAGAATAACACAAAGAGTGCCTTTGGAACTCTAGAATACAATTTATGAGGAATAAGATGGCCAGTATAGTCCATCAGTGGACTTCACAGAAAGGACTAATGTTTAAAAAAATTATGAAGATTGAGACAGAGCAGGGGCAAGAATGCAGAGAACTTAAAAATGCTGAACATATTAGTTAGATTGTATTTGATCCTGAAAAACCAAAGAGAGCCCCTGGGGTTAGTAGAATGACATGCTCAGATCTAAACTTTAGTAATATCTATTTAGCAACTGAGGGGAGGCTGAATGATGATATAGATTTATAACAGGAAAAGCAATTAGGAGACTATTATAGTCATCAGGAGGTGATGAGAACTTGTAAGGCAGTGACTATGTGAATAGAGAAAAGAGATGAATTAGAAAGATATTTCAGAGAAAAAAATTAGAAAATTTGTAAGCTAATTTTATAAATATATATATATATATAGAGAGAGAGAGAGAGAGAGATCTACATATCTATAGCTATCTGTCTATCATCTAGCTACATTTATATCGAAATACATATGTTTTGAAAGAATGAGATGCAAAGATACAAAGAAGTTGCAAGCTTAGATAATCATAATGATAATGGCTGCCTTGGCAAGTTTGATCTAGGGTTAATTTTGGGGGTGGGGTGGGCAATATTGCATTTAGCATCTGAATTGAAACATTGAAAGTATAATCAGTTAGAAATGTCTAATAATTAGTTGATCAGATGCAGATTGGAGTTCAGGGAAGAAACTATGACTTATTATATTAATCTGAGGATTATCCATTTAAGGATAATAATTGAACCCAGGTGAATTGATCAGATAACCAGCAGAGTGTATTTAGAGGGGAAAAAAGATTTTTAAAGACACCCACGATAAAGTGCTGTAGGGCACATGGATAAAGGAGACTAAAAAGGAACTTCAATTAAGGGTACCAAGAAAAATATAGTGACATTATACTACAAAAGAAGATATTATTCAGAAGATGAGATGGTCAGTGCCAAATGCTACAGAGACTTTAATAACTTTAGTATCAAGAAAATGCTATTAGATTTGTATTTAAGAAATCAGCGGGAATATAGAGATGACAGGTTAAATTGGATGATGATGGAGAGTTTAAATGCAGAGTTAAAAAGAGAATCAGAGAATAGGAAGGAGAGTTACCTATTATAAACAGTTTATTCAAGAAGTTCACTTGGTGGAAATGGCTAGGTGATGCAGTGGATAGAGCACTGGCCCTGGAGTCAGCAGTACCTAGGTTCAAATCTGGCCTCAGACACTTAATAATTACCTGGCTGTGTGGCCTTGGGCAAGCCACTTAACTCCATTGCCTTACAAAAACTAAAAAAATAGAAGTTCCCTTGGGAAGGGGAGGAGAGATTTAGAATGATAGTGGGGATGGTAGGATCTAGTGAAAAGGGTTTTTTTTTTAAGTACAAGGAAATTTTAGCATAGAATCTGCTACTAGCAGATAGGAGAAATTAAAAATGAAATAAAGTAAGAATGATAATGGGAGAAATCTGATGGAGAAGATGTGAGGGAATGGGTAAAAAGTCAATGCAGTCAAGGATGAATAGGGTAAAGTATAAATAAATGTAGAAAGTTTGGCTTGTTAAAGAGAAGGGTCATCTCTTATGGAATGAAATAGAGGGAAATGATATGGGAGTGACATGAAAAGAAGTGAGTCACGTGAGTCACGTGAGATTCAGCATATTTTCTCTTTTTCTTTTTCAATGCAGTAGGATGTTTAGAACACTCTGTGAAAAAACAGGAAGGAGAAGTAGTGTTTTGCTGAAGTGATTGCCTAATTGAGACCAGATATTGTAAACTTGTAGTGAACCAAGTTATCATGGTATCAAAACTTCCTCCAGTTACATTGAATATCACATGAGTAGAAAGCAAGAAAACAGATTATTGGAGAAATCCAGATTTGTGTTTTGGCAACTCATGATTGGTATAGGCTATGTAAATACTTGTTGATTGACTCTTGAGAAGCACATACTTCAAAAATTAAGTCAAATAAACTAATATTTATGAAGTATTTGTTCTGTAACAGGTACTGTGTGAAACAATAAGGTTTTAGAGCAAAAAATTCCCAAACTTGAAGATACTCGTATTTTATAATACTATATGCATACATGTAAATGTTTATATATGTATATATATATATGTGTGTGTGTATACACATATATATGGGTTTATATAATATTTTACTGGGATTACATGTACTTTAAAAATTTGTGATCTTTTCAATATTTTTGCTACCTTCCATAATGCAAATTACCACTAACCCAGGCTTTTTTTTTCATGGGTTTCAACAGGCAAAGACTCCATCACCAATTGGACAATCAACTGGTGATGAATTTCTTTGTCCTTCAATGAGCTGGTTCTCTGAAAGTGAAGATGATGTGTTCCTGGAACTGTACTTGAAGTTTTTCCAACATGGTAGGATGTTCCAGAACTTATGACCCATTAACATATATCCTGAAAACCCAGGGTCATTGTTATCCATCCAGATGGATTAATTCATCCAAGTTGAAAGAACTGAATTTAAGTTTGCTCAGAAAACATATAGAAATTTTATATATATATATGTATATATATATATATATATATATATATATATATATATATATATAGAGAGAGAGAGAGAGAGAGAGAGAGAGAGAGAGAGAGAAGACTTCATGTAGGTACCTCCTGCAGTTATCAGAAAGGAGTATGTTTTAGGTTTGTGGAAAAATCAAAGAAATGTTCGATGAAATATCAATTTCTGTAAACAGATATTTCTACTTTCCAAGAAAAGTCATTGTGTAAATCTAATAGTCTTGTATCTCTTTAGGCCACTTTTTATATGTTTTATTAAATAGTTTTGATTTGAAATTCCTGTACAATTTCAAATTGTAAACCTGACCAGATAAATTCTATGGGCAAAGAGTAGTCTTGTTCTGGTCTTTGATTAAAGATGAATAGTACAAGAGGAGGAAAAGGTCATTCCTTCCTCTATAGTCAAGGTAATTTAAGAACCACAAGTCTTATTCTTTTCTTCACACATCCTGGATGATCATTCTATGTTGAAGTAAATGTAAGGTTTTATAAAAATAAATTAAAGCTAATTAAGGAATATGAATGCCAGAACATGGAATTAAAGAGCTGAAATTGATTTTTCCTCAGTCTTATTGAGGTAAATGACCTCTAATTTCTACCATTTATTTGGTTGAATTGTAGAGATAAATGAAGTTGTTCATTGATTGGCATTTGAAAAAGCAATTAGTAGTTATAGCTTACTATAAAGACAAATCTAATGTTCTAGGAACTAAAAAAAAATAACCAGCAGGCAACCAGAGCTAGTATATTCACTTCAGAGGAAATAAATCTTTATATGAATCATTTCAATTGTGTACAATATCTTATTCTGGGAATAATGTCAACCATTAGCTTTTTTAATACTAGCTATTTTTTTATTCATTCCATCAGTATTTACTATGAATAAGGTACAGTACAGATTATAGTAGAAGTTAAATGATCAAGTCTTAGTATTGTTATAGGTAATATTTCTGCTTCAGTCAAGGATTAGAACAGTCTAATCATTCCTAACATATTTTTTCCTTAGTCATTTTCAACATTAATAACAAAAATATGCAATTGATCTTCTGGGTAATTCTATCAACTACTTACAATGTTCTTTTAGCTGTAATCATTAAGTGTTTACAAGTACTAGAGAGGTAATTTTTTGCCCCAAAATATCTTCAAACAATCACATGCTTATTGTAACATATATGTATATGTATATGTATATATATATATATATATATATATTATATAACTGTGTAATTACTCCTTAAGGCATTACTGAAGAATTTTTAGTATCAACCCCTAGTACCTTGCCACAAACTCCTAAGGGGTTCAAGATACCCTTATTAACAACCACTGTACCACTTAACCTTTAGTTTTGGAATTATCTCACTCTTTGATGCTACCATTTGACAACTTTGTTCTTGGATCAGTTTCATACACTTGCCTCACACATTGCTATAAGAAACTCAAGGACAGTCAAACTTCTTTTAATTATGAGGCAATTTTAATTGAAGCAAATAAATAAAAATTGGGATAATAAACAATGAAAAACAATTCTCTAAATTGTTCGTAGCAATTACACATGATTTTAGTATTGTTCATGTAAAATAATGTTCTCTTTCTTCATCAGTGTGGATAATTGGGATTAGATAGAAACTGATCAAACAGCTCATTTTTTATGCTAGAGTTTCTAAATATGTGCCATACTGAGAGTTTTTAACATGGAAAAAATATAATTCTATACTATCCCAAGGTCTTTTCTATGCATGGTTCATGTTTTATTACATAAATTGAGTCATTTGGTAACATTATCAGATGGTGGAACCTTTAGAAAAAGAGAGTCAAATCATAGTGACCCTCACTTTTCCCCAAAGGCATGAACAAAATGCATTTGTCCTATAATATACACATAAAACTCTTTTCCCAAAGTCTTCCTACCTCTCTGGAACCCATTAAATAATGATAATAATAAAATCTACATTACAATTTTGTTGTGAAGATCAAATGAAATCATATACGAATGGCAGGTTGTAAACTTTAAAGCACCATAAAAATACCATCTATAAAACACTGAAAATACAAATTAAAAAATTCTACTCTCTATAACTAAGAACTATAGAATGAATGATTTCTCTTGTGAACTGAAAAAGAAACGAGACACAATGAATGATTCAGAGCCAAAATCCATTGCCACTCAACTAGCGTCACCTGATAAGGACAGCTGGTTTTGAATTTACTGAAACTAAATGATTAAAAGAGCTTTTTGAATAGAAGGAAACCTGAATGAAAGAAATCATAATTCTCAAATTTCAATATATCGAACCTGAAATTGTAGTTGATATTTTTTCCTTAGTCTGAATCTGAGGAAGCACAGTGCTTTTGATCTTCCATTATAGTACCTTATGCAAAACTCACCCATTTCCCAAAAAACTCAGTATTTCTCAAGTATGGTTATAGAAGATAAGCAATGATTGCACTTGATGCTGACTCAGTCATTGGAAAGGTGGGTTTGAAATCTATTTTTTATAGGAAAACTTAGCTTTAACACTACATAGGCAACTACTTACTTTGGTTAAATGTGGAGGTCCTTTGTAATATGTATTCCACTCATCTCTTAGTGCATATTCTCACCTTTTTCATCCTGTAGCTTCTTTATTTATCCCTCTTTTCTTTCAAAGCTAGCCCTAGCAAAACTGTGAAACATGTAAAAATTTATCTGTTACTTCCCTTTGTCCAGCTGATCCGAGACCCACATTCTGCTGCCAAATTCATCAATTAATCTAAGAACAACTATTCATTGAGTGCCTTAAAAATACTTTGTTGTGTCAGATACTGCACTAGAGACTAGAAATACAAAGAAAAAGGATAGTCTCTGTCCTCAGGAATCTTGACTTTTATTTTGTAGCCACATGAACATGAACAAGATAAGCTAAATATATACACAATAAATGTGTGTGTGTGTGTGTGTGTGTGTGTGTGTGTGTGTGTACTACAAAATTTGTAGTAGTGAAGGTAGAGTATGAAGCAAGATGTAGTCAAGGACCCTAATATGATGCTAGAACCTATGAAAACCAAAGTGGACCAAGACTCTTCTTATACTTCAAAAATATCCTTAAAACACCAATTTATTCATTTCCTTCCCAAATATGGGGATAATAGAGTTTTATTCAAAAATGACTTTATGGAATCAACCAAGCAACCAAAGAAAAAACACAACTACTACTTGTGGGTCCTATATTTATGAGAACAGGGGTTGGGGAAAAATGCTACATAATCCTTTACTCCTTTGATTTTTCTCTCTGATTCCTTTGTAAGTAATTAAATTGGTGTAAGTAGAGGGCTGGACTTCAGTCAGGAAGATTTCTTCTCAACAGAGGCCCATTTCCTCTCTTAAAACTTCCATGTAGAGATCTTTAAAGCTGGAATGGGGTGTTATGAGTCTATAAAAGAATCTCCCTCATGTTAAAGAGGAAAGAAATGAGCCTGTGCTTATATCCCATTCCCTCAGGCCTTTGCTCCCTTCTAGAGAGCAGTGAATGATAATACATTAATCATTGCTAACATCTTGGTTTGAGTGTCCTACCTTTTCAGAAGGAGCAAATCCAGTGGAGTCAGGAGGACCTGGAATTACATCCCATCTCTGAAATATTGACTGTGTAATCCTGGAAAGTATTTCCCCCCTAAGTACCCTTGGAACCTCTAAAGACTGTGAAATCACAACTTAGGTAGGTGCACTAGATGATAACTATCTAGCTAAACAGGCCAGTTAGTAATGATTTTATTTAGCATTAGTTAATATGAGTATATATATATATATATATATATATATATATGCAATATATATTTATACATATATTTCTATAATATTTTGCTATATATTTAGATATATTTTTGTTAGATATTGAGATAAATTGGTGTTTTAAGAATATTTTTGAAGTATAAGAAGAAAAGGATCTAGAGTCTAGGACTCACTTTGGATTTCAGACATTTAGATGCCAGATGTCACATATAATATAATTTAAATACATGCTAAAATATTATATAGTATTTTATTATGTGGTTATATATTGAAGGTAATATATTATATATCCAATGATATTCTAATTTTGTTAGTGTTTTATATATATATATATATATCCATATTAACTCATAATTAAACTACTAATATCTATCTGTCTATTTATTTGTTTGTTTGTTTGTTTCTCGATCTGTTGACCCAGATTCATCAGTAAAGGACTGATTTTTGTTTCTTTGATTAACATCCTTTTCCTGAAGCCAATCCAATGTTCATAGTCCTAAAGTTTCTACATGACCTTGATTAAGTCATTTTACATCTCAGGCAACCTAAAGATTATGAGTGCTAGATCTGCTTTGGTAGAGTTTTCCCTTAGCCATTTATTTCTGGTAGGAGCTTATCAATCAATTGCATTATTGCTCCATTTCTTATCTCTATGACTTCTCAGATTAAATCACTCTTCCTTGGTTGTCAGCCCCTATTTATTTTTGATTGTCTTCCACATTAGAATGTAAGTTCCTTGAGTTTTGAGGAAATGTCAGTTTTGTATTTGTATCTGCATGCCTAGATAGCTCTAGCTGTATAGGAGACAATTTGCAATTTTTTCCTTGATAGATTGATTGAATAAAGATATTTGGGGGGAAAAATGAAGCATCTAAGTGAATTCTATCTTAGAAGTACCTTAAATGAACTATTGCCTTAAGCATCTAGCAAGACATCTCAGGATGGATTCATATCACATATAAACCTATCAACTCAGCACTCAAAGAAGAATCCTAATTATTATTTCTGATTTAGATATGCTAATACATCTACTATCATTTACGCTTCTTTAGCCAAATGCTCCCTTTCTTCTTTGTTTATTTTATGGCTTTCCTCATCCAGTGTTCCTCCTCAAAGATGTCACTGGATGCGATCACAAGGATGTTGTTGTCTTTGTTTCTCTCCTGCCCCACCTGACCAACCTTCTCCTGGTTCTTGGCCTCTATGTTTTCAGTTTTCGCTCCCTACTATGGCCCTAACTCAGACCCCTACTCAGATTATCTACTCATGCCACCTGCTTAGTTGGCCAATTCTTTATTCTGGTTTGCCATTCTGGAACACTAATTCCCAGCATTTCTGGCCCCATCTTGGTCACTTGGTTCAAACCCAGCTAAACTGCAGCCACCTTGGGCAGCTGATCCACAGCCATTCTCTCTCTCTCTCTCTCTCTCTCTCTCTCTCTCTCTCTCTCTCTCTCTCTCTCTCTCTCTCTCTCTTCCTCTGTGTGTGTGTGTGTGTGTGTGTGTATGTGTGTGTGTGTGTCTTTCTCCACTATAATTCAAGAGAATCTTTGCATTGGAGTTGTATATCTCTTTTCATTGACTGAATCAATCAATGTCTTGAACATTATTAACAAAGTCCTATTCCATGCCAGGTATTATTCTAACCACAGTGATGATGATTGTAGGTTACTGGAGACAGAAACTGGAGTAAATCATGTATCATCTTTGTATATGGTCTTCTTTATACTAAGAGAGTTTCATAGGGTGAACTAAGTTTCTCTTTGTTGATAGGTGGACTTGAATAGTTGCACTGGAAAAAGAAACAGTCATTTTCTCATTTTATTCAGTTCAACCAATTATCAAGAACCTGCTTAAGAACAAGCAAGGTAGAATCTAGAAGATTGATACTAATAACAAGGAAAGTGGTTCTTCCTTATGCTTTAAATTTCTATTGTATATAAAATGTGTTGATTTCCATTAATGGAAAGGGAATGAGGAAGGAGAAGGGGGGGATGTAGAAACAAACAGAGAGGAAAGGAGAAAGGAAAAAAGACAGAGATAGAGATAGAGAGAGATGACAGAGGAGAGAGAGAGAGAGAGAGAGAGAGAGAGAGAGAGAGAGAGAGAGAGAGAGAGAGAGAGAGAGAGGAGAGATGACAATGGTCAGGGAGGCAAGCAGAGACATAGACAGAAAAAAACATTTAGATACAGAGACAGAAACAGAGTAGGGGGAGGGGTATTGAGCTGAGCCTTGAAGGAAGAGAAAACAAGCAAAGAGAATCTATATTCCAGATAGAGGGGACATGCTGAGTGGTCTGCTATGCTTAATATTGAGAATTAAATAAAACCCACTGTTTTTAAAGAGGGAGCTTGAATTGTCCTGATGCAACTAGAATCTGGAATATTCATTTTTCTAAGGAGGAAAGTATTATTTTGCCATTGTGTTGTATATTATATTGTCATATGTTGTATCTATTGTATATAGAAGGTATTTTCATATACTTTTTCTAGCCTATCTGGGGAAGCTTGGAAGCACAATAAACAGAAGGTGGAAAAGGTGTAAAAAAGAAGAGTTCAAATCCTTTCTCAGATACTTACTGGCTGTGTAACCTTGGGCAAATCACTTAACCACTGTGAACTTTAGTTTCCTTCTCTGTAACATGGGAATACTAATATCTCACAGGACTGCTCTGAGGATTAAATGAGATAATATATGTAGAGTATTTTGCAAATCTTAACTGGCTATAAAAAGGCTACCTACTAACTGTATAAATAATATCGATTTTATCAATCAATTTAATAAAGTGGGGTATCTACTGCTAAAAAAGCCAATGTTCTTTTGAAGAATATGAGCATGTCTCTCCTAATGGACTGACAAGTAAATTCAGTGAAAGAGGCAATTTTATAATCTATTATCTCTGGAGAAGTGAAGACTTCTAATATGCACTTGAGTTACCTACAAATCACTTCCTTGTAACAAAGACCCTTTGAAAAACTGAGCCAAAAGGCTAAAAAATCCTATAATGGATAAAGACAATCTTTCTCTATGAAAATGGCTGAAACTATTATATATATTATCATTATGTCACTGATTGAAGCATTAGAACTGAAGTTGCATATTTTAATCAAATAAATCTTTTTGAAGAGTCCATTTCTTGATAAGTACTTAATGTCTTTCCATGGAAACTGCAAAGTAGCAGCAGAAATATGGCCTTTAAAAGTTATGCCAAAGAATCACAGGTCTAGGGATTCAAATATATGCCCTTTAACTCCAGGGCAATCATTCCTCCAGGACATCCGAAACCTAATAGGTATATGGGAGACTGGACAATAACCCCAACAACAATGTTAATAGCTTATACTAATAATATGCCTATTAATAAAATTCTAAATTCTCTCCCTCCCTCCCATCTCTCCAAACAACCATTAAAAATGTCAGAAGCTTTATTTCAATTATACCTGTGAATCATGCAAAAACATTTCCAAATTAACTATGTTGCAAAAATATAAGAAAAAGCAGAAAAAATAATAAGAAAATCAAAATGTAGCCTTCATCTGGCACATAGCTACTTAAATCTCTCTTTGCCTATTGACTGATGTATGAAATTCAACCATAGAAGCTTATTTATATTTTGCATAAACACAATGAAAACACATCTTTCACATGGGAATTTTAAAACTTTAAATTTTCATCTTAAGGAAAAAATGTGCAAGACCAAGGTAAAGGATATGATTAAACACATGGTAAGTCTCATGTGTGATGTGCGTATGTACTGCCAAGACATGTATATGAGGAGGTTCATGGAGACATATATGTCTTGAGACACAAGTGGAGGAAATCTTCAGGGCCAGAGAATACATTTGAAGGGACAGTATACCTTAGGACAGCAGACTTCTGATAGTGAATGGTATTGATTGTTACTGGTATGTCCATTCTACAGTTCACACTTTCAGTCATTGCAAATTGTCTTTGATTGCTGCTCTCAATTACCTCCTGCTATCTTCTAATCCTTAACAGAGATGTGGCATCCTTGCTGGGTTGCAGGGTTGCCAAGGACTCATTTTTTTGGCGGAGGACTAGTCTGTGTTTAGCTCGTTGGAGCCACTAGCTACTAGCCAGTTTACTGTGAGGGAACCTAGTAGGAACAAAGCAAAACAGACCTTAGATATTTAAACTTGCTACATGAATTTAATATCAGTACATATTGATAATATGTATATCAATAATTAGAAAGATCTATTTTTTCTTTAATTCAGAAAAATATTTACAACATAGAATCATAAATTGAGAACTGGAAGTAAGTTTGGCAATAGACTAATTCAACCTTCTAATGTTACAGATGAGAAAACTTGTGCATGGAGAGATTAAAATAAACTCTCCCAAGGTCACAGATGCAGTATTTGATGGAGCCAGATTCTAAATTAGGTCACGTGACTCCAAATTGAGCAGGAGAGGATAACAGGTGCCAAGGAATCCATTAAGATTGCACTGTCAACAAAACAGACTATATGTTTCCACATGTTAAGAGGCAGTCTAAGTCAACAAGAATTTATTATGCACCTATCATAACCCAAGCATTCTACTAAACATGAGATAATGAAAGGGAGAAAAAAATTTCCCTCATCTCAAGCATTTCATAGACTAATAGATGATGCAGAAAGAGAAAGACACAGAAGTTAAACCAATGTGGACAAATACAATATATCCAGGATTATTATTCAGTTGCTTACAATCTTGGTCAGCTCTTCAAGACTCCATTTGTGGTTTTGTCAACCAAGGTTTTGGACTGGTTTTCTTCTCTAGCTCATTTTACAAATAAGGAAACTGAGGCAAACAAGGTTAAGTGACTCAGACGGTGTCCAGTAAAGAGTCTAGGACCAGATTTGAACCCATGTCTTCCTGACTCCAGGATTAGCACTCTATTCACTGAACCATCTAGGTGCTGTATATCCAGGATAATTTGGAGTTAAATACAGAAGGAAGCTACTAGTGTTAAGGAAAATCAAGAATGGACCAAGAACTGAGAATAGTTATCATTACTTTACTTCCAATTTTCTGTAATTTCATTGATTTAAGTATTCCTTTTCTTGCTATGGATCACACCTCCTTATGAAATCCCTAATGAACTTTGATAATTGATTGAGTAAAATCATCATCATTACTATGCAACCAACCTCATGAAGAATCTCTTTAGCTTAGTTAGACTAAGATAATATAGTTAGTCACCAGTACCCTGCTTGTATCCTCTTCAGCTTGGTAGAACCTTCTGATACTGCTATGTCAAAGGACAAAGTTAAGATTGCTTTCATGTTTTGACAAGGAAATAGAAAAGGGTTTCCATGTATATTTCTAGAAATTAGAACTATACATTTTTTTCCTTCTGGGTCCAAATTCAAATGGAAGAAATTCTATTATCATCATGGGACTAATTTACATCAGAACAGTGATAGGATTGAAGTAGCTTAGAGAGTAATGAAACATTTTTTTGCTCCTTAACCTGTGGAATTTATTGCATTCTTGAAAGGAAGTATGGATGTAGCACTAGTTTGAATGCTAGAAAGAGCTTGGCAGTTTGGTGGTTTAATGGTTTGATGGCTCGCCAATAGGGATTTAGTGGTTACAGAATTTAGTGGCAGTCCAACCTTGGGTGCCTGCAGTGATATAAGACCTGAACAAAAGGACCTGAATAACTTATTAAGCAGAAGCAATTCCTAAACAATGGCAAGATAACATTGGCAATGGGAAGCACAACCATGTTGGTTATGCCAAATGCTATAGAGCCAAAGCTTTTGAGGAGGCCCTGGAGAGCATGTGAATGTTTGCTTTAAGTCTTAGGTAACTTTTGATCTCGGAAAACCATTCCAGATTGTATCCCTAAGTCATTAGAAAAATTGAGGTTGCATGACTTGACTGTGATTTAGATATGACTGCTTCACCTTACCTCACTTTATATTACTTGAAGATGGGATCTTAGAAAGTTCTACATGGTTTTTATGTTTTCCTTTGTATGACCTGTATCTTCCTATTTCAACTATCATTAGATATGCTTAATCTTCTTTTGTGAGTCATCTTTAATTAGCAGCAGTTCCAAACAATTGAAAGTTACTTTGGCAGGAGTTTGCCAGTAGATTTTGGTAGGAGTTTGCCAGAGACCTATTTTTTTTTTGTCCCTTCCTTTGTTAAACATATTTTCTTTTTTGTTTGTTTGTTTTGTTTTTTAAACAGTGACTTGGATAAAAAGCTTAATGGACCTTATTATCAAATTTACAGATGATGCAGATTGCAGAAGGATAGTTAAGACACTGAATGATAGAATAAGGCCTAAGAAAGATCTCTATAGATCAGAACACTGAATTTGAAATTAAAATGAAATTTGATGTGGATAACTTAAAGTTTTGCATTTTGATTCAAAGAATTATCTTCACAAGTATGTTAGGGTAAACATAGTTAGGACATCGTAGGTTTGAAAAGGATCCAGAGACCTTTGGAGAATGAAAAGCAAATATGAGTTGGCAGTGTGATTAGTCAGGCAAAAAATTCCCAGACTGCATTCCTCATAGAACAGAAGTCTTATGTGCTAGTGTATAATCTCTGTGGGGTTACTGCACCATTTTCCACTTGCACTGGTGGACCAGTAATCAGAGAACAATAACTACTTCTTCCTCAGAGATTAGGACTAACTTATAGAGTTTCTAGAACTGTTGTTTATGAGTCCCAAAGTGGTGTACTCCCATTAACATCCATCAGTCAGCCTTCAATAAGCTTTTTTTAAAAGACTATTTAAATTATTTGGGGAATAACTGAACAAAATGTGGAATGAAAATGTGACAGAACACTAGTGGATCATAATAAATGAAGGAATTATTGGTTTCAGAAATATATGGAATGGGTTTATATGAGTTTGTACAAAGTTAGATGAACCAGAAGAACAATTTATATAATATAATAATGATATTTATTATTTATTGATTAATATTGCTAATATTGTAAAGACAAGCAGTTTTGAAATATTTAAAATTTGTCAATACAATGATCAATCATGATTCCAGAGGGTCATATTGCTTTACCTCCTGATGAAACAAGGTTCAAGACAGGAATTTACAGGAATGGTCAATGCTTATATTTGTTTTTCTTGACAATAAATATTTGGTACAAGAATTTTCTTTTTCTTTTTCCTTCTAGAGAAGTATTTAACAAAATGTTATATAGTGAGAACAATTGATCTAAAAATGCCTCCTTTCCTTACCAAAGGGAAAATTCTGGAACACTTTAAGAAATAAGCATAACAACAGTAGAAGAGTACCCTTTAATGAACACATCCAAAAGGTAAACTCACAGTTTCTGATCAATGGATTTCTTCCTTTGCAAAGTCCTCATGAAGTTGCCCTTAAGCATAGCTCCTTTTGGGCTTCAAGGCTTGGTACCTTTGTTGAATGTTGAAACTGTCTTTCCTTGATGGAGCCAGTATATTCTCAGGTATCATTTTCAGATCCTGATGTAATCCCTGCCTCCATCTACTGTTGTTCTGGAGAAACTATGCCTAAGCTTCAGTGGAAAGAGTTCCTGGCTCCAACAGTCACTATTACCAATACCTTGTATCACTCAAACTTTTCAAGGTCATAATCTGTTCAGATTCTTTTCCTGATACTCAGATGACTTTTCTCACAGAACCTTTAATTTATCCTTAGCATGCTTCTCTCTACTCCCAAATGGAATAATTTTCTCTTACTGTCCAGTATCTGATAATATAGTCAATGATGTGAAACAGAGATGAGAAAATGACTCATTCTCTCTTCCTCCTAAGAGTTATTAACCGCCCAATTTTGGACTCCTCTTTTATTCAATTGACTATCTCTGAATTAACTTCTAATTTTTATATGTAGCCTAAGGAGTATAATTTGATCTTCAACCAATCATATTCTAGTTCCTCTTTGATTGCTTTATATGATGACTCAAAACTCTATAATTCTTTCAGTTTATTTAAGAACTTATTCAGGGGCAACTAGGTGGCAAAATGCATAGAGTACTGATACTGGAGTCAGGAGGCCCTGAGTACAAATTCAGTCCCAGACACTTAATAATTGCTCAGCTGTGTGACCCTGGGCAAGTCACAACCTCCATTGCCCTGCCCCCCAAAAAAAGAAATTTTAAAATAAAGTTATTTATACATAGTCAACTTTTAATTGGTTGATTCAATTAAGACATGATTAATTGGGATGCACAGACTTCTATTAATACGCTCTGGAGACATGTCATTGACTCTTCAGGGGTCATGACAGGAGTACTAGATGCAGCCATTCCCTTTACTCTCTAGTTCTTTGTCTAAAAAAAATGCATTTCTCCACTGAAGCAAAGAGAAGGGGGCCAAGGGTAACCTTTTCCAGTTGTTTCAGCACAACTAGTTCATAGTCTATACTCATACATATGCCTGAATTGAGGATATAACTTCAATAAATAAGGTGCTGATGATATTACATAAATTTTCTTTTTCAATTATAATATCTTAATGCTTATTAAGCCAGCACAAATCAGAGCACTGGTTTATTACAGTCAGAGTATGTCAAACTCCACCAGCAGTTGGTGGAGAATGTGTCATTCACAGTTCAGCAAGAAATATTTATATGTTACATGAAACAAAGGGGGGGAAAGATGAATATTTATTTCAACACAGCTGGTAATACAAAGGAAATAAAGTGTGCCTGTTAGTGAAAATGTATAACACTACCTATAGCAGATAGATAAGCAATGTGTTCTTATTAGTATAGATATTTTCAATAAATCAAAGGGCATCTAAGGACTCTTTAAGGAAGGGGGACATTTAAAAGATTCCAAAATCTATTTTTAGTAGGCAAGAATTTTTGTACAATTTAGAGAGGAAGAGGAGACATTGAAGAAAATCAGCTGCTGCAGATGGTCCTGCAGTTCATGCAGGTATCTACATCAAAATGGCAAATACAGTTCAAAACTGAGTCATTTATGTTTTCCCAAAGATTTATTTTCAACAATATCATCCCTCTTCCCTAGTCAGAGAATATCTGGAATATTTTGCTTATTTTTAGGTACCAGAGATTTAAGAACATATATAAAATAAAGAACATACAAAGTAAGAAAACAAGGATAAATGAATGACCTTGATTCCATTTTGTTGATGAAGGAATGTAGCATGTTTAGTTTGGAGAAGAGGGGAAAAAACCTAGAGACATCATGAGAGTTGTCTTCAAATAATAAAAATATTTGGTATCTAAGTATCAACAGTCACTATTACCAATAGCTTGTATCACTCAAACTTTTCAAGGTCATAATCTTTTCAGATTCTTTTTCTGATAACTCAGATGGCTTTTCTCACAGAACCTTTAATTTATCCTTAGCATGCTTCTCTCTTGATAGAGTGATGGACCAGAGTTCAAATCCAACCTCAATCATTTCCTTGCTATGTGACCTTGAACAAATCACTTAACTTGAGTTCACTTTAGGTTCCTGATCTGTAAAATAGGGACAAATGACTCAAGATAATGAAAATGTTGATAACAGTAATAAAAAACTTCTCCTTACCACTGATATTATATTCAAGAAAGAGAAACTCCAAGAGGGCCTATTGCTACATCTTGTCTCTCACTATCAATACTGGAAGCAAATACCATGTAGCTTTTTCTCTTTGCAACATTTAGAATTTGTATTCTGAAAAGAGATACCAAAATAACAGGGTAGGCATAGAGCTTGTAAACTAAATATTAGCTATCCACACAGGAAGGTTGCCTAGCTCATTTATGTTCCATCTTATACTTTTATGTCTTCTATTAAGACTTTTAAAAATAATCTGAAATAAAGCATTGTCATAAAATCCAGATACTGAAAAAGTATCACTCATAGACTTCACCTCTACCTATGGGCATTGAGATGTTTGTTTGTTTTTAAAGACACAGTAAAAAAATAGTTAATGATGAAAATAAAATATATATAGGTATTGTAAAATTTAATTGTAAAATGTTCTTTCCCTTTCAAATTCCTCTCATCTATACTACTGGCTTGACACAGCACAGTCTCTTTTGTTCAATACAATCAAATCCAATTTTCAAAGCGTTTATTAAACAAAGAACAATGGAATCTGTGAACCATATCACTGCCCAAAATAAATGAATAGATAAAAAATCAATAGTAAAATGAATGAATAGCTGAGATGCATACCATCTCTATAGTCTAATCTGTTGTCAGAGATATTCTAAAGATATTTATAGTGAGCTCCTGAGCTTGGGTTTCCACCCTATAGTCTATTTACAAAAAAAGGAAGAATTTCATCCACTGCATGTGACTATAGATCATTAAATAAAAAGGAATAATAGCAAGATAGCAAGTTATACAAGGACAATTTCTTTCTGAACACTATCAAAGAAAATGAGAGAAAATATAACAATATTAATCATCAATCCTTATATTTATAGAACATTCAGTTTTTCAAAGCATTTCAATTACCATACTATTTAATGTTCACAAAAAGCCTGTGGTGTAAATGTCATTTTACAGATGAGGAAACTGAAGCTCAGGGAAGTTAAATGATTTACCCGAAGGCACATAAGCAATAAATGCTGGAGGTGGCATTATATCTTTTCTATTTATATGGTGCTGTATTTAGCATTAGTATAAAAAAAGATTAAATGAAACTTCATCTCTGCTCTCAAATAAATTATATTTAACTGGATCAAGGTCAAGATAGATTAGAATGATGGATGGATAGATAGATAGATAGATAAGAGAGGAAATAGATGAGAAAGGGATAGAGGGAAAGAGAGAGACAGAGAGAGAGAGAGAGAGAGAGAGAGAGAGAGAGAGAGAGAGAGAGAGAGAGAGAGAGAGAGAGAGAGAGCTCTGTCTTCTACTAAATCATAACCTAATTAGGAATATTTAAGAAATTGCTATATAGAAACTCTATTAGTGGCACAATCCATCTAAATGGTTTTATCTTCATGGAAGGATGAGGAGGTCCTGAATGGACAAGGCAGAGTAGATAGTGCTACTTGGATAACAAATAATGTAATTTGTCTGTAAGGTAGAGGGAGAAAAAGTAAATATATAAACATTCTTTAGTGATATTTTTGATTGCTATAACGATGTAGATCTCAGATATTGAACCATGCACAGTTCTGAGAATTTTAGTGGTGAGAATTTTATTTTCTGGGCCTTTAGTACTTGTCATTGTTGAAAAGTCAGGGACTGGGCTGAGCTGAAGGCTACCACTATTCAATGGCTGTATAGTGGCCACTTCTGTTGGCTTTCAATGTGTTTTTCCATCTCCTCTCTTTGCTCATGCCAGCTTCTACAAACAAGCTCTTTATATTGTGATTAGTGTTCAATATGCTATCTTATTGAAAAGATGCTCTGGGCTGTTTCAGGAATTAATAGCCTTTTTGTATGAAATTGAAAGCTTTGAGATGATATAAGGATCAAAGAAGAGGTTGCTTCCCTTTTCTATGCCTAAGAGTCCTATGTGGAATTACAAAATAAGTAAGATGAATCAATGATGCCTTTTCACCATCTGACCTATATCCTCATCTTACTCTGGGAATTTCCCTTTCTAATTTTCCAACAAAATTATAAGAACCTTATATACATATATTTTATAAAAGATTTTCTCAGATTGTGGTTGATGTGAATTATTCCACAATTTTCTGAAGAGTTTATGACTTTGCTTATATGATTTTATATTACAGTTATCTTTCAGGAACATAAGTCTTCATGATGATTTTTACTCTGCACTATTGAATCCCCAGTTAAATAATACAAGGTTTATCCATGAGTAAACTGATGGGCATATCACATCTGTTCTTCCTCCTGTGAGGATGTATAATGAAAATATTTTTTCATGTGTATGAAACTAACCCTACACAAGAGTAAAAATTCCATGATATTGTCAGCAGAGATCCTTTTGCAGTCTCTTTTCTCAGTTTTAAGATGTGAGACTAAATTATTTTTACATCAAAAAATTTGGTGATATGGTTTTATTCCCCAATATGCTCATTCATACCATTAGATGATTTTTCTCCCCTTCAATCTGCACCTCCCATTATTTTTATTTAGTTGTCAGTAAAGATAGTGTTCAGTCAATGGGTCAATGATAAGAAGTGCCTATCAGCTGCAAGGAATAGATACTTATGTGAACATCTGGGAAAAAAAAAGTTTGGGTCCCTTAGAGTAGTACATGAATTACTAATCCTGAGCACAAGCCCAAGAGAAAGCTAAAGCATCTCTACTAATGGACAAGTAAACAACCCTTCAGAAATGAAAATAACTCATTTTTTAAAATATCGTAGCAGGGACACAAGCTGAGCCATAAGCTGCATTAATGTTCCTACAAAAGAGACCTATTTAGACCCTAGGGGGGAATTAAGTATGTCGTTTTAAAAAATTTGTGGCACTACTTATTTTAGGGAGCTGACAAGACTTATTTAGTCCAGAGTTCTTTGCAGCTCTGTGGCAGGAGCAAGCATAATTACCATCTGCTTGGTATTCCCAATAGGAACAAAAGCTCTCTCTCACACAAGTGCTTTAAAGAGAGAGAAGAAAGAGACAGAAACAGGACTGTTCAATATCATGATTCAGTACCATTTACTATCAATGAAGGACACAGTTTACAGAAACCTTTGCAGTCTTTTAGCATCTTCTGGCAGGAACACTTTAAGGAGTTCAGAACATTTAGCAGTCTTTGATTTCATTCAGGGTGGGTGTGCCTCAATGTGATTGCCTCCTGGAGGACTAGATTCTGGTCTCACCTGTTGACTTTCCATTCACAATGCTTGTGCTCTGGCTGAAGGTGGGTATTGTACCTAGTAGTGAAATCAGATGATAGTGGAATAAAGAATGAACTGAAATGTGTACAAGGTCTAATTCACAGTGGATACAATGCCAACTTTACTTTTATGTTGGACTTTGAACCAATGTTAGGCACCTCTAACTCTGACCAGATAGTAAACAGAATGTACCTGAATATATTGATGAAAGACCATTGAGACCGAGACTTGTGGACATTGTTATCAATACCCAGTTAATGATGGAATATTTCAAAATTTATTCATTGGGTCAAAGTACAATTTTTAAAAGCTCAAACCTAATTTGAAAAAAATTAATGTTGCTCTCTTTTTGCTTGTATATCACATGTATTTCCCAATACATTTGACTTCTAATAGAAATAATAAATAGCAAAGAATTATTTTACAGAGTTTAGTAAAACTAGCAAATATATCAAAAATCTTGATTTTATATGCAATATTTTATATTCTATTTTATATTCTGTATTATATATATTCCATGTGCATGATCCTCTCCTTCAGCAATGAAGTTGAAGAAGCATCTTTGTAGCTCTCTTTGGGGACAAGCTTGGTCAAAATGATTTCACAGTATTCAATTTCAATTTTTTTGCTGTTGTTACTGTTTCTTTCAACAAATTTGTTGTATATTGTTTGTCCTTTTATCTAACCCTTCTTTCTATTCAAGCAGACACTATTTTAGTTTAGAACTTCATTATCACTCTCCTAAAGTGTTATAATAGCCTCTTAACTGGTCATCCTTCAAGTCACTTCCTGCTTCAGTATCTCATAGACACAACTGCCAAAGTAAGTTTCCTTCCCTTCTCCATCAACTTTGTTGACTTCTATTTTTTTCTAGGAATATGTGTATATATATCTATATATGTCTACATATACATATATGTATGTCATATATACATATGCCCACAAACACACACATATAAACATATTTACACATAAACACAGTATATATGTATGTTTTTCCAAAGGCTATGACAATAAAACAAAACAAACAAACAACACCAAAATAAAAACCCCTGCACACCTTGACCCAATCTATCATTTGGCATCATTGGACATGACTTTTCCTCCCCATCCTCATGCATCCTGGATTCAGTCAGATTGGCTAATTTTCTGTTTATAATACAATATGTTGAATCTCTCATCTCTCTAACTTTTGACTGGCTATCTCACAAACTAGAAATCTACTCTTTCTATTTGTTTCATAGAATCATTCTTTTTCTTGAGAATGATCAAAAATCTTCCCAATGACACCTTCTTTTGCTAGTACCCTCCCTTCCTAATGACCTTGACCTTATCTACTTGGCATATATTTGTATTACTGGCTTTATATTTATGCTCCACATATTTTATATTGTTTCCTCCATAGGACTATAAGATCATTGGAAGCAGAGATTATTTTATTTTTGCTTATAAATACTTGTTGATTGCTTGATTGTCAGATCTCAATTTACTATGACATAAAGGAAATATCAGCATTGGGAGCCAAATAAACTGTATTCTGTTCTTGACTTTATCAATTACTAATTGAATGACCTTGGACAAGTCACTCATCCTCTCTAGGCCTTATTTTCTTCATCTATACAACTCTCAGGGTAAAAGTTGGGAGGAGTTTGTATTAGATGAATTCTAGATAAATTCCCAACTATCAATGTAAAATCCTATAAAGAAAGACATGGATAGTGTGAACAGAACTAAAATAGGAACCAAAACTTCCTCTTTTGCCATGAATGCAAAGTATGGACTCATCAGATAAATCCGGTAATAAAAGAATGCAGATTTCTTTTTGCCATTTAGAAATGAGCAACTATCTTTACAATTCCCTTTTGATATCTGTTCAATTCCCAACAACCTTTCTCCTTTCTTTAAGGAGCATGTGCCATTCAATACCACAGATAGATCCATCTAATTCTTTTTTAATGTTACTACCCAGGTTCTCCCTAGTACAAATCTTCATTTTACAGGAAAGGAAACAAAGCAACTTAAGTGACTTTTCCAAGGTTACACAGGGAAGTTACAAAGTTTGAATATGAAATTGGGTGCTTGACCTTCAAGTTTAAAGCTGAGCTTAGTTTTCTTTACCATGCATATTAAAGAGAAACAGGAATTCAATCATTCTGATCTCTTCTTGCACTTCATCCTCTCTGCATTTTCTTACACTCTTCAGTTGTTCTTTCCTCCTAGTTTTGCTGTGAGGGTCCCTAGTAACCCATGAAAGTATGTGACCAGGTAGAAAAGCATATTTGTTTTTAGACACATGGCTTCCCTAATCCAAGTTTCTGAAGAAAAGGACAGTGTCACAGAATTCAGAACATGTTAATTTGAAAGAAAATAGCTCTATTAATGATAACTCTGGGCCAATCCACTCTTCTCCCCCATATTTAATTGCTACTAGGGATTTCACGAGAAGTCATAGCGACTTTGAAAAGCACCACTGAGCACTCAGTGGTATAATTAGTAAGAAGCTGCCAATCTGGCTCAGCGGGCTATAAAGCACAATGTGTCTACATCTTGCCAAAAAAACCTTTGCAGATAACTGGATAAAACATGCAGAAATGAAGGTGTCCACATGTGAGACAGCTTGAGGGAGGATTAGAGGCAGGTTGTATTCCTTGGGCCTATGTCCTTTTAAGAAAAAGGAAAGATTGCTGAGATAAATTTCTCAACCAGGTTGAAAACAATCTCCTGAAATTATTGGTTTGATTGTTTTATTTGCTTTTAACAAAGAAGGAATAGCATAAAGAAGGAAGGAAGGAAGGAAGGAAGGAAGGAAGGAAGGAAGGAAGGAAGGAAGGAAGGGAGGGAGGGAGGGAGGGAGGAAGAATAGAAGGGAGGGAGAGAAGGGAGGGAGGGAGGGAAGGGAAGGTAGGAGAGATGGAGGGAAGGAAGGAGAGAAGGAGGGAGGGAAGGAAGAAAGGAAGGAAGCCAGGAAGGAGGGAAGAAAAAATTCATATTGTTGATTTATTTGGAACATGAACTTCTTAAATTTCCCTGCACTATCTTTGGGTGAATGGAAGTAATGTCTCTAATTCTATAAAGGTTTTAACATTTTCAATTTTTCTCACCTTTACTAAAGACATGAATAAGTGAAAAATTAGTCTGAACCTTCACACTTGTCTTAGTCCCTGCTTTGCTTGATTGATCCATTGCCCAGTCTCTGACATTCTTTGTCAGGTTGTCACTAACTGTGATTGACTCTTCTTTAACCTGTTTCATTATCAGAAATACTCAATGATATAGTCTGGTGTGAAGGGAGGGACTCAGAAAGTGGATTTGAACTTTGAATTTTCTGCTTGCTATCCGCACAGCCTCAATCAGACTATTTAGCAGAATCGCAAAATGTGAGTACTGAATGGTATCTTAGAGATCATTTAATCCAGGAGCCTTTAGTTTATTTTTATTTTTAAAAATTACATTTTATGAATGAATTTTGTCTTTATACTCAAGCCATTTTGTTTCTGTACAAATCCAGACATAATCCTGACAAAAAATTATTCAAAGTTTCCATTGAAAAAAAAAAACTCCTGTCTTTACCAAGAGAGTATATTTTTGTTATGCATATTGTTCTCTTTGTTTCAATTATTTTATTCTACATCATTTAATATAAAACTTCCCATATTTCTTATTGACATCAGCTAATACAAATCTTCCCATATTCCTTATATTTATTCACATTTCTTGTTACTGTATATTAATATTCTATTATATTCATATAGCACGAGACTATGTTTTTCAGTCAGTCATGAATATGTCAGTACACACTTTGTTTCTGATTCTTTGTTATAACAAAATACACTGTCCTGAATTTTTTGGACTCTCTGACTTCTTTGCAGCATATGATTATTAGTGGGATTCACCCTCATGCTAGAAAAGAAGAAACCAGAAGCAAAAATTAGAATTAAAATTAGGACTTTTAAGTTTATGGATTAAAGTTTCAGAGCTCTTTTCATTATATATACTGTCAACCCATTCTCTATCTCTCTTTTTCCATATTTACAAAATAAGGTATTGTTTTACATATCTCAGAATGTCATTGTGAGAAGCAATTGCTAAAAATATATATTTACACATTTTGAAGCCAAAAATCTTAGAGCAAAGTTCTCTCCCTCCCTCAACATATACACATATATTGGACTTTCATCCCTTTGTTCAGTTTTTTTAATCCTAAATTATGTCATTTTCTTTACCTACCATATCATAAAATTTTTCCACCTGATTCAGGTCATTTTTTTTCATCCTCCCAATTAATTCTTGTCTTCCTTGGGGTGAGAGATACAGTGGGGTGGCTGATGAAGCTAAGAGAGAGTTGGGACTTACAGTACTAAGGAGAAAATCCAGTGTGGAAACTCCCTTGAGTTATGCAAATCACCAGTTTATCTTTAACTTTAGGTCAATGAAATTTACCAGGGGGAGAAGAGAAATTATTTGCCTAAGATCAGTCAATGTAAAAAAAAATGGACTTGAATCCAGGGTTTTGTGACTCCAAGATAATCTTTATTCTCTCTGTCATTTCGTCTCTTAGGCTGGACATATGTCATTTCAAATTATTTTCATCCAAGGGAAAGTCTCTCATTAGGTGGCAATTTCTATACTTTTCATTGTGTTGAGGTAGGAATAGGACGATGTATTCCATCAAGCATGCAGTTGGTTTTCAATCAGAAATATATCAAACAAAGGTAATAAAAGACATGTAGTTTTCATTGGTTGGATGAAAACCTGAATGTTTTTAATTTAAAAAGGCTTTAGAGAGGATGCAATGTCATACAAGTATGATTCCTGAGATTAGGGGTTGTTTTATTTATTGTATCTCTATTTGCAGCATCTAGAGGAGTGCTCTTCAGCATTTATTAGGCAGTTAAATATTTTAGACTGATTGACAGTGTTTACAAATATGCAAAAAAAAATAACTAAGTAACATCAATTGACCCTGAGCCCCAATAAAAAAGAACAAATTCCAATCAAGGGGCTGGAAAGAACAAATTGGAGAAACAATCAAGAAAGAACCTATGCTTTTCTCTTTTTCTTTGGTGATGCTTAATACAACACACATATTCACAAAAGTCAACAAAACTGAAATGAACTTAGTGTTCAGCAAATGGTGAATATGATTATTGCAAAGCATCTAAGTTGCTGTGCATCTCTCTTTCTTCTGCTACAGGAGAGAGTATGAGAACTAATGAACTTATGCCTAGACTATGGACATGTCTTCCTTAATGGCTCTGTGACTATGTTTTTTCCCAATCTAATCCATTTTGACAGATTGAGTGATTGAGTTTTGCTTGTGTCTTGTCATTTTGTTATTCTGCACCTGTGGTATTTCTCCTTTTCCCCTTCTAGTACCATTCCTCCTCTCTCCATGGTGACTTTCTTCAGGGCAGACCCCCTCCCTTCTCTCTCTCTCTCTCTCTCTCTCTCTCTCTCTCTCTCTCTCTCTCTCTCTCTCTCACACACACACACACACACACACACACACACACACACACAAACATCACCATATCCTACCCATTTTTATTCAGAGGTTGTAAATCTTTCAGAATGATTTTATCCACTTAACTTAAACTTCTCTCTATGCTCTATTCCAAACCCAATCAACCACAAGTTATCTTTATCACAAACTATCTTTGTTTTTTTGACAGCAATATATTTATACTTAGTGTACTTTGGCTAGCTAAGTAGTTCAGGGGATACAGTGTCAGGCCTAGAGTCAGAAAGATGCATCTTCCTGAGTTCAAATTTGACTTCAGATACTTATTAGCTGAGTGATTTTTAGGCAAGTCACTTAACCATGTTGTCCTCTGTTTCCTCATCTGTAAAATGATCTGGAGAAGGAAATGGCAAAACATTCCAATGTCTTTGACAAGAAAACACCAAATGAGGTCAGGAAGAGTGTAACATAGCCAAAAATATCTCTACCAGGCATACTTGGCATGCTCTTCTCCTTATCTCATATAAGCCCTACATTAAGTTTGAGGCATCTCCTAACCATTCAACTTTCACCTAGAGCCACAGCTGGCCAACTTGCAAATGCACCTCTTCAGTCACCAAGGACAGGAATTCATCAAGATTTCTGGGAAAATAACTGAAAATACATGTCCTACAGAACAATTATGAGACTAATAACAGCTCAATACAGATCATATTTTATGGTTACTAAGCACTTTATATACATAACCTCCTTAGACATAATGGAGCAGTGGTGTCATTACTCTATATGAAAAATAGCTCATTTTCTTTCTTCTGTCATTTTTTTTAAATACTTGGCTATGTAGAAAGTAAGTATTTAATCAATTCTAGTAGATGCTCCTTAGTGTTGTCTTCTGACCAAGAATTTTCTTTGCCTTATTCACATTCTATGTGACAACATCTAAATGCTCTTTAAACGTAATCTTCCTTCATTTTAATATGTATCTTTCACCCATTTGTCCCCTAATAGGAATCTATAGGCTGTACCATACTGTAGTGCTTCTATTGGCAAAGATTTTAATAATTGTGATTTCATTTAGATACACAACTATTTAGTTCATTAAACAACCAATACACAATAGGGAAAACATTAATAAAATCACTAACTGTGGAGTAAGGACACCTGGGTTCTAGTAGCTAATCTGTTGCTAAGTGACTAAATTAGATTCATTCACTCAAGGTTTCAGAAGTCAATTCCCCCTGTTGGACCTACATAAAAATGGGAAACAAAGTTAGATGTCCACTAAGTTCCCTACAAGCTCTATCCTTCTATGATGCTACCATCTTGATTTATTTTCACTTATACGGTCGTTATTTAAGATTCTAGCTTTTTTGTAAGTCAAACACTAAGTATTCACATTTATTTATACTACGACATTAAGATATCCAGATGATAGCAGAAGTTTTAATTTGGTGTGGTTAACCTGTTTCCTATTTTAATTCAATTTAATGTGACAGTTCTGATAGTGGTTCTGATGGTACAAGTGGACATCATCATAGAATGGGAATTCCTAAATATACCTGAACTCAACTTGAAGAGTTGATAGAGAAGGACTCTAGTGGTGGCTAGGTGATGCAGTGGATAGAGCACTGGCCCTGGAGTCAGGAATACCTGCATTCAAATCAGCCTCAGATACTTAATAATTACCTAGTTGTATGGCCTTGGGCAAGCCACTTCACTCCATTGCCTTGCAAAATCTAAAAAAAAAAAAAAAGAAAGAAAATAATTCATCATATTCTTTAATATCTTCAAAAATTCAACCTTATGAAAATATATGTAGGTAAAGATGAATTTGGCATGATCCCTACCTTTGTTTTCTAAAATCATAGTATTAAGGATCATGATAAAGATAGCTATCAGTGGTTTTCACAATAGTTTAATTTGTTATTTTTCCCAAGTTTTTGTATGATATGATGCTTAGTTATTTGAGGCTTTTAGCCAAGGGGAAATATGGGGCATTAGAACACAACTCTGGTCTCCTAGGTGGAAGATTTTTGGATACATTTGGACCATACGTCCAAATGTAAGGCAATAACATGTGCCTTTGTCTCTCTTCTGTATTTCTCCCAATTTTCTTTTCTTCCAGGGCTAATTTTTATGTTTCTATAAAGAGAAACTGAGGCATGGCTAGATGGTGTAGTGGATAAAGCACAGGCCTTGGATTCAGGAGCACCTGGGTTCAAATCTGGTCTCAGACACTTAATAATTACCTAGCTGTATGGCCATGGGCAAGCCACTTAACCCCATTTGCCTTGCAAAAATCTAAAAAAAAAAGAGAGAGAGAAACTGAGAGGTAGTGGGAAAAGAGCTACCCTCATAGACAAAAAGACCTCATTGCAAATACTTCTGACATATTTGTTATATGATCCCATTCAAGTCACATGTCAATGACCTCATTTGGTGTTTTCTTGTCAAAGACATTGGAATGTTTTGCCATTTCCTTCTCCAGATCATTTTACAGATGAGGAAACAGAGGTCAACATGGTTAAGTGACTTGCCTAAAAATCACTCAGCTAATAAGTGTCTATATGTGTGTGTGTGTGTGTACAAATACATATATATATATATATATATATATATATATATATATATATATATATATATATATATATATTCTAAAGAGTGCCTAAGGTAGTTGCTTAATCTGAAAGTTCTTCATACAAATGAAAACAAGGCAAGTCACAAGCATTCATTTAACACTTGCTTATGTGTGAGGCATTATGCTAAATTATGTGGCTACAAATAAGAGCAAAAAGAAAAATCTCTTCTTTTTTTTTTCATCCATATGCACATGCATATTTTTAAGTTACAAAATTTTCTTCTGGCCTCACTTTCACACCCTTCCCCTCAGTGAAGAACAGTCAGAATAGCATGGTAATAAATATTATTGATAAACATGTTTACAGATTATTCATTTTCAGTATGAGGGATAATTTTTATAAATTGTTTTGTTTTTCTTCTTCTGCTGGATGGGGATAGCATCATCCATAGCCGTTCTATAATACAGTTGTCCTAGCTCTCTGAACTTCTGGAAGGAACTGCTTCCATCAAGGTTGTTATCCCACAATATTGTTAAAATGTACATTATTACCTTGGTTCTGTTCCCTTCACTCAGCATCAGATTGTGTAAAACAATCCATGCTTCTCTAGAGTCCAATCATTTATGGTTTTAATAGAAAAATAAAAATTCCATAATATTCATGTACCATAACTTGTTTAGCCATTCCCCAACTTATGGGCATCCCCTCAATTTCCAATTCTTTGCCACTGTAAAGAGAGCTGCTATAAATGTTTTAGAGCATGTGGGACTTTTCCCATTTTTATGTTTTCTTCTGGATATAGACCTAGAATTGGAATTTCTGTGTAAAAGGAAACGAATATTTTTTTTATTACTTTTTGGGCATAGTTCCATAATGCTCTCCAGAATGGTTAGATCCATTCACAACTCCACCAGCAATGCATCAATGTCCCAATTCTCCCATAATCTCTCCAACATTGATAATTTTTCATTTGTCTCATCTTGACCAATGATAGGTGTAAGGTTGTTTTAATTTGTATTTTTCTAATCAATAATGATGTGGAAAATTTTTTCATAATTATATATAGTTTTAATTTCTTCATTTGAAAACTGTTTTCATATCCTTTGACCATTTATCAATTGAGAAATGACTTGCAACCTTATAAATTTGATGCAATTTGCTATATATTTTAGAAATGAGACCTTTCTCAGAACTCTAGTTGTAAAATTGTTTCCCAGCTTTCTGCTTTCCTTCCATTTTGGCAGCATTGATATTATTAGTGTAAAATCTTTTTATTTTCATATGGTCAAAATCATTCATTTTGCAGCTTATAATGTACTCTAATGCTTGTTTGATCATAAATATATCCCCTTTCTGTAAATATGATAGAGTATCACTTAGTCTATTAATTTATCTATGGTGTCAGCCCTGATTTCTAAATACTGGACTCGTTTTGATCTTATTTTGGTATAGAGTATGAGATGTGGATCTATGCCTAGTTTTTGCCAGACTATTTTCCAGTTTTCCCAATAATTGTTGTCAAATATTGAGTTTCTATCCCAGAAGCTGATGTCTTTGTGTTTGTCAAATGATAGATTGCTGTAGTCATTTACTGCAGTTTCTTTTGGACATATTCTAATCCACTGGTCCATTACTCTATTTCTTAGCCATACCAGGCAGTTTTGATGACTACTGCTTTATAGTATAGTTTAGATCTGGTATAGCCAGGCCACCTTGCTTTACATTTTTTTTTCCATCAGTTTTCTTGCTGTTCTTGACCTTTTGTTATTCCAGATGAATTTTGTTACTATTTTTTTTCTAGCTCTGTAAAATAGATATTTGGTAGTTTAATTGGGACACTGAATAACTAATTTAATTTGGGTAGATTTGTCATTCTTATTGTATTAGCTCAACCAGACGATTAGCAATTGACGTTTTTTCCAGTTATTTGCATCTGACTTTATTTGGGTGAAAAGTGCTTTATAATTGTGTTCTTAGAATTTCTGGGTTTGTCTCCGGAGGTAAATTCTCAAGTATTTAATGTGTCTATAATTACTTTAAATAGAATGTCTCTTTCTATCTCTTACTCTTGGGCTTTGTTGTTCATGTATAGAAATGTTTATGATTTATGTGGGTTTATTTTATATCTTGCTACCTTGTTGAATTTGTTAATTATTTCAAGGAGTTTTTTAGATGTTTTATTGAGTTCTCTAAGTATACCATCATATCATCTACAAAGAGTGAAAGTTTTGCTTTCTCATTGTCAATTCTGATTCCTTTTCTTTTCTTATTGCTACAGTTAGAATTTCTAAATAGTAATCGTCATAATAGGTATCCTTATTTTACTCCTGATTTTATTTGAAATGCTACATCTATATTGGTCCCTTCTTCCCTTATCTTTACCATTTCCCATTCCCCATTCCCCTCCCCTCCCCTTCCCTGTAGATTAGGTTAGATTTTTTAAACCCAAGTGGGAATGTATTTTATCCTCTCTCTGGGCCAAATCTATTGAATAGAATTTACTCAGGGTTCACACTCTCACTTCTTTCCCTCTATAATTATAAATCTTTCTTTCTCTTCCCTTGATGTTAATTATTGCTCTAGTACTATTAATCAGGCATTATCAATCCCAGTTTGATTATTTGATTACTTGGTAAGTTCATATTGTGATCAAAATATCATCACAGACTGATTGCTTGATTGCTGGATAAGCAGCATTGTCTCAAATTACATTACGTTAAATTATAATCATTTTTTACTATACCCCCTTCCAAGTACCTTCCATGTACACACAAACCTCTTCATGAGCCAAAGTATCATTCAAAGTCAAATTATCTCTTGAACTATTTGTGCTTCCCCCACAGATCTATCTTCTCTCACACTTCACAGTCCTCTCCCCACTCAGTGTACTTAACCCCTTGTTAAACAAAGAAAGTCCTATTTTCTCTCAAACTTTACCCCCTCCCCCCAATCCCGTTCTCCTTCTGGGTACTTAACCCCTTGATAAGCAAAGCATAGATTAAGTCAAACACTGATCTAATTAACTGCAAGTACCTTAAAAGTCTCTAAGCACTGGAAGGTTCTGGAGGTCTCACCTGAGAACTTTACAAATGATGTAAATTACAGAGACACTGACCCCAGTCCTTGCAGTTTATGATGCCCTTACTAGACAAGGTGCTAAGCAAAGCAGAGTTAAAGTGGGTCAAAATATAATGAGACAATTAAGTATAAAGTTAACACCTGTGATTTTCATCAGGGTTTTTGGTCTCAAATAGAGAGAAGTAGAAGTTATCTTGGACCTTTTAATAGAGAGACAAGACCCATACCCATATCCTTTAAGTCCAGTTTGTTCAATTATATTTGACCCTTTAATTATCCTAAGAGAACTAAAGTTTTCAAGAATTAGAAATGTTGTATTTTCCCTTTCAAAATTGTATATTCTTGTTCAACATTTATTTTGCTTTGTTTTTTTTTTTTTTACTTCCCCTTTTCATTTAACTTTTATGCAAATCTTGAGTCTTGTATTTGGCAATTGAATTTTCTGTTCAGTTCTGGTCTTTGTGTCAGGAAATTCTGGAAGTCCTCTATTTTGTTGAAATCTTTTCTCCTGACAGTATATGCTGAATTTTTCAGGGTAGTACATGCTTTTCAATAATGTGTTATTCCAAGTCTTCCAGTTCTTCATTGTTGAGGCTGAGAAGTCCTGTGTGAGTTTGATTGTGTTTCCTTTGTATTTGAATTGCTTTCTTTTTTTCTACTTGTAATATTATCTCCTTTATTTGATAATTCTGGAATTTGGTTATAATAGCCCTTAGTCTCTCTTTCTGGAGGGGTTCTGAGGATTTTTCAATGGTTATATTGTTTTCTTGTTCTAGCAGATTTGGACAGTTTTCCTGTATAATTTCCTGCAAGATGTTTGCCAGGTTCTTTTTTATTTTTTTGATGTTGGTTTCTGTTAGTCTAATGCTTCAGAGATTGTCTCTTCTGGATCTATTTTCCACTTCAATTGTTTTCCCTAAAATTTAATTAACATTTTCTTCCATTTTTTCAGCCTTTGTATTTTGTTTCATGAAATTTTGTAGTCTTGTAGATTCAATGGTTTCTATTCATTCAACTCTAATTTGGGGGGTTTTATTTTCTTCAATTATTTCCTTTTTCAGTTGATTATTTTCACTTTTAATGGAGTTGATTTCTTTGGTAAACTTTTCATAGTTTTCCTGCATGACTTTCATTTTTTTCCATTTTTCTTCTTCCTCTCTCCTTTGGTTTTTAAAGTCTTTCTTAAGTTCTTTGATGAGCTTTTGTATTTGAGTCAAATTTATAGACTATTTTGATATTTCCCCTATGAGTGATTTTTCACTGCATTACTGTCTTCTTTGTCTGTAAAGTATTTTTCTATAGTGAGAGCTCCTTTATCTTTTTGTTTTACTGCTTTAGCTCTGCTTCTGGGTTATGGGGAGTATAGAGCCAAGATTTTTTTTTTTTTTGCTGGAGCTGGGGTCTTATCCCTGGATTGCAGTTCAGACTTTGCCCTTGAGGGTTTGTTTCCTCTTTTATGTCCAGGTTCTGACTTAGCAGTGGTTTATTCCCTACCCGTCCTATCTTTTACCCCATTGCTCCCAGGATTCTGACTTTGTTTGGGGTTGAGGTCCTCCCTGTTTGCTTGCTATCTATCTAGCTGCTGGGACATCTGCTGCTGTCAAGCTCTCAGAACCTAGATTGCCGAGTGGCTAAAAGCCTCCTGTTAGCTTTCCTGCTCTTCTGCCTCCTGGACTTTACTTCCCCTTTTCCTCCAAGAAGACAGATCTTCACTAATGATCCTCCACAATGTCTACCATTGAAAACTTCTTTGAATCTTCTCTTTATCTTGGTGATATCTGTAGCATGAATGTCTGAATTGAGGCTTCATTTATCATTGATAGGGAAAAGCTTCGAGAGCATGTTAGCTTCACACTGCCATCTCAGCTCTGCCCCAGAACAAGACAATCTGTTCTTAAGGAACATACATTTTTTTCTCTATCTATCTATCTATCTATCTATCTATCTATCTATCTATCTATCTATCTGTCTATCATCTATCTTTCCAATTATATATAATGATAGTTTTCAACCTTCAATTTTGCAAGTTTTCTCACTCCCACCCTTCTGTTTTCCTTATTAAGAAAGCAAACAATTTCATATGGCTTGTATATGCACAATTATATTACATATATTTCCATATTAATCAGGCTTTGAAAGAAGAATCAGTACAAAAGGTAGAAAATAGGAAAGAAAATACAAAAAATATCAAATTAAAAATAGTGAAAATATTGTGCTTTGATTTGCACTCAGACTTCATATTTTTTTCTTCTGAATGTGGGTCACATTTTCCACTGCAAATCTTTTAGAATTGTCTTTGATTTCTGTAATACTGAAAAGAGATAAATCTAGTATAGTTATTCATCACATAATATTGCTGTTCCTGTGTACAAGGTGGAATATACATTTTAATCGAGGAAAACAGCATAGAAAAGAAAGTTCAATGGAAATAAATCTACCCGCACAAAGTCATGGTAGAGAAAGATGAAGGCTATGACAAGAGCACTGAAGAAATGAAAAGTTGACTTTTATCTTGCAACTGCATTTTGGTAACTCAGAAAGAGAGAGTGAGATTGGTGATTTTGTGCAGCTCTGTCTCACTACTTTCCATAAGAAAATGAAGAATTAGCAGAAAAGGTGCAGGGACATAAGGGATTTTGAACATAGAAAGATTGTTGAAAAACAAGAATGAAGGCAGATTCTAGTGGAGAAGTCTGGGGAAATACAATGGATAAAATGTTTTGGAGAGTCAGGAGTGGGGTACGTGTTGTTATACATAATCTGTACTGTTCTGGAACTTTTTGCTTGTATTCTTCTCCCTCTTAGTTCCCTGAGACCTAGATTTATATTGTTGCTATTTTTATAATTCTAGAATTATAAAACATATTATATTATAAATTATAAAATAATTATATTCTATAGTTCCATGGGATCTTAGCGAATGTTTATTATGATAGCTTCCTCCTTCTATATGCAAGGCAACTCATAACATCTCCTAGCAATTTCTCTTTTTTCCAAAATAACCCCAATATGATTCATGTAATATATTTAGAATAGAACTTTGATTTCAAGTCTCACACCTGAATATTTCTCTACCCCATGATTAAAATGGTAATCCTGCAGAAATTACTATTTGTCTCAGTATAGATTATCTTGGTGTTCAGATTAAATGACCAACCCATTCCAGTATATACAAAGTCTCCTTCAATCTTCTATTCTATTGTCCCTAAAGAGAGAAATTTTAAGAATTAATTTTTTTTTATTTTTCAGGTCTGTCTCTTCCCTCTCTCTCTCTTCCTCCCCATTCTCCCTTAAGAACATAAAAACAAAACTATATATATATATATATATATATATATATATATATATATATATATACATATATATATAATAAAGCAAAATAAATTCATATGTTGGCCATAAAATATTTTGTTTATCTATGTATCCACCTATCCATCCATCTATAATCTATCTTGTCTATCTATATATCAATCATATTTCTCTTTATCATTAATCCATCCATCTTCCATCCATCTATCCAATCCTCCATCCATCCATCCATCCATCCATCCATCCATCCATCCATCCATCCATCCATCCATTCATCTAGTCATCTATCTATCTATCTATCTATCTATCTATCTATCTACCCATCTATCTTGGTATATGTTGTACATAATTATTCAGATATATTCTTAGCACATTTTGCTCCAAAACCTGTAATAGGCATATTGATCAGACCCTGGTACAGCATTTAAGCAGATGGATTAGTTAATGGTAACTTACAAACCTCAAATCTGTCAATGATCTAGGAGATGTCAAGACTCCATCCTGTGGAATTGGCAGATGAGTGTGATTTGTTCCAACAATCAAGAAGACAGTCAAAATGGCACTGTGGGACACTAAGAGTTTAGTCAGGTATTGAAGATATCAGGGTTATCCTGGGCTATTGCCACTTGTTTGAATTTTATCTTGCCACTGGATTTTGGTAACTCAGAAAGAGAGAATGAGATTGGTCAGTTTGTGCAGCTCTGTCTCACTAAAATTCAATTACTACATGAGTCAAGATGTCATTGGTCCTCTTTAAAAACAAAGGAGCAAAGCCATGACCATCACCACCACCAACAACAATAATCACAAATTTTTTTTTTAGGTTTTTGCAAGTCAAACGGGGTAAAGTGGCTTGCCCAAGGCCACACAGCTAGGTAATTATTAAGTGTCTGAGACCAGATTTGAACCCAGGTACTCCTGACTCCAGGGCCAGTTCTTTATCCACTACACCACCTAGCTGCCCCAATAATCACAAAATGTTAACGTAAACTCTCTCACTGTAATTATTTTGGCATTGCGTTTGTACTTAGGGGTGATATTATATTGTGTGAAATCTTGGGATCTTTCTGGTTTTGATCTAGGCAATTCCCTTCTTCTCTGGAGGTAAAAATTTCTTTGAGAATGGTAGGTGAATATTAGAAGCCTGTTTGACCATGCTGCCATTCCTGTAGAAAACTAATGGACAGCCTATGGGATGCAATAATCCTCAACATATCTGAAGGAGAACTTTAAATAGAAATATAGACTTAAAAACCAAGTTTGATTTGTATAAGGAATTCAGATTGTGTTGGCTTTTTTAAAAAATTGTCATTTTTTTTTTAGGTTTTTGCAAGGCAATGAATGGGGTTAAGTGGCTTGCCCAAGACCATACAGCTAGGTAATTATTAAGTATCTGAGGCCAGATTTGAACTCAGGTACTCCTGAATGCAGGGCCAGTGCCCTACCCACTGCGCCACCTAGCCGCCCCTAAAAATTGTTATTTCTAAGGTCATTGGTGTGCAGGGATCATAAAGTGAAACTCAACTGTGTCATTGTATTTGATCAGAATGGCAACATTCTTCAAACCCTTAAGAAGTTCTGAGTCATAAGCTCCTTGTTATTTCACAATGAATTCTGGAATCCATGATCTAAAGACTTCGAAGATGTTTTCTTTCTTTGGACCTTGCGTTAGCATTTGGGGCTTTTGTTGTATGTAGTCTCTGATGTACTAGTGCAAAGAAAAGCAAATACAGGTTTTTACTGTTTCTCAAGCTTTCAGATACCAAGAAGAGTTTGTCATACTTTAAAGGACAAACTTGGCCTTATCCTTGTTTTGAGAACAAAGTAACTTTGTCTGAATATAAAGATAGAAAAATTGGGAAGAGTGCATCATCTTAGATTTTATGTTCTTTAATGAAGCATTTTGATTAAACCTATGACTCACATTAAGGTTGGTCCCCATAGTCCTGAAGAATTATTTTTTTCTTGATGATTTTGTATGCTGAATGCCTTATATTCCTGGTGATGAATTTGTCCCCAGAAGGCTCAGCTGAGATGTGACACCAAAGCAAACACATCAGGTACTTTTAAAAATTTATACAATCTAGCTCAAAATAGTGTAGGCTAATAATAGTAACTCATTATTAAAGTAATTGGGGTAAATCAGTAAAGAGAAATTTCCTGGAAAAAATCTAAAGTAGACTCTGAGCTATAGATTTGATATAGCTCAGGATATAGGATCAATCATTCAGTTAATCATCATTTAATTCAATAATCATTTATTTTTAAGTACCTAATATGTTGGGACAGATACAGTGCTAGATATCAAGGGTGCAAGGTTAAAAAATGAAAAAGAGCCTCCCCTAAAGCAATTTGCATTTCATTAACTAAGGTTGTATCCTGCTAGTCAAATTCTCCTAGTTCACATGTCCCTCCAGAAGTTCACTGGCAGCAACTTGGAACAAACTGTTGGATTTTGTGTGTCACAGATAAAATGTTTTGTTGTGTTTTTGTTTGGGGAGGCAATGATGTTAACTGACTTGCCCAAGTTCATACCATAAAAGTCTAAAGTCAAATTTGAACTCAGATCTTTCTGACTCCAGGGCTGGCGATGTATCCACTATGATACCTAGATGTCACCAAATAATAATTTTTTTTTTAAGAATGGGGAACCAAGAAAGTGATGGAATAGGAGATGGGATCTTAGTTCTCCCTTTCCACATTTATGACCTTCCTCAAGTCATTTAACTTCTTTGAACCTCAGTTTGTTAATAACTGGAATAGTCTTAATTTCTTAAGTCTTAAGTATTCAAGAATATTCTGTCTTTGCCTTTCAGAGTGCTGAAAACTAATGACACTATAAATGACAACTTTGGAAAGCAACAGTCTCCAAGGGGAAGAGAAAGGGAAAAGGAGGAGGAGGAAAGGATGGGGGGAAGGGAGAGGAGAAAGAGAAAGGCAGAGGGAAGAGAAAAAGAAGGAAAATGGAAGTAAAGGGAAGGGAATGGAATGGAATAAAGGGGGAGGAAAAGCTACTAATTCAAATACATAACATTTCTGGATATCAGTTTCTTTATGTGTAAAATGCTAGAAAGTTGACTCTATGATCTCTGAAGTCACTTGCAGATGAAGATCTATTATGAGCATGTGATCTAAGACCATATTTCTTCTTTTTCCACACAAAAGGCAGAGCAATAGGATTGAATAAATTCCCCTAGCTGTAGTTCCTAAGTTCCTCTGAGTGGGGAGGTCAAAAAGCTTGATTTGTATCAAAGTACCATACATGCAATTTGCATTGCCCTTTCCTGTCCATTATCTTCTTTAGTATTTACAAAATTCCAATCGGATAGGTATGTTATTAAGTCTACATTATAAATGAGGAAACTGAGGTTGAAACAGTCTGACCTTTTTCCAAGGGTTTGCAAGCAAATGACTGAGGAGGGATTGGAATCCAGATTTCCAGGCTTTCATTTTACAACTCTTTCAACTCTACCAATTGATGAAATTCAGTTTCTGAGAGGCATCTTTGGGTTACAGAAGTCTTTTTATTTATTATAAATTTTAACTTGTGAATATTTTGAGAGAATTTAAATTGAAATATTATTATAGATCATTCATAAAAACGCCCCCTCTTAAAGATCTCTGTTCAACATAAAAATGATGACAAAAATACTAGTCGAAGCTTTTTGAGGGAAAAGATTGTTTTCATTTTTGTTGTCCCCCCAGAGTCTATCATTGAAAATGAAACATGGTAGGTCTTTACAGTAATAATAATATATATATACATGCATATATATGTATGTAGATATATATTTTTAAACTGAGTTTTATATATTGTGAGTGTTTATGCATATGTATTAATCTGAATTAAATTAATAAAATTAATAAAAAATTAAAGAAATTAAAGAAAAAATTAAAACACAAATGATGGGCAGAACATACATCATACATTTAGAATTGAAACCCGCTTTCACCATTTTCCTCATTTTACAGATGAAGAAATTGAGATCCAAAGAAATTAAATGACTTGATAAAGTTCACATAACTAAGTAACAGAATCAGACTTTTAACCCAAGTCTTGACACTATACCTGAATGACTGGTTTATCATAGCATCAATCATCAGGATACCAGATTTGCCTTAAGTTGAAACAATTGCTATTGATAAAGAGACATTCTAAATTCTCTTATCAATGATCATTTTTGCCAGTCATTTTAGATGAATCTATTTCAGCTTAATGATTTACATCCTAAATTTGCTTCAATCTGATTAATCTCTCCATCACTTACTAAATATTGCCACTATATCTTCTGGTGGGTTTAGGACACTGACATGTACATAATAGAAATTGAATCCCCAAAAGATGATAGTGAGGTTTGAGTTACACCACACTCATCATATGATTGAAGATGTTCTGTCTTTATTTCTGATTAATTTTTAATAACTGGGTCTCTTATAGTTCTGTGCTTCATTTCTTTGAGATTTTAGGCATTCTGTGGAAGTGTAGATTACACCCCCCAAAAAAATCAGGGTATCTTTCAAAAGTGTTGACCTGAAAATCTTGAATATCCACCCCTCCCTCTCAGAGACTTTTTAGATAATAGTTAAAGGTTTTTTAAAATATAGCTCAGATGATAGTAACATAAAGCAAGGTTGCAAGTTTTGTTTTATTGGTGGTTGGTGTTTGCTTTTTGTCATAATGCTCCTGACTTAGACAAACATGGAAAAATTAAATGACAGATAGTACAGATATGGGGCAACCATTCTGGCAGTAAGCATAAATGAATCAGCTGCTCTGAATACCCAAAAGTATACAGGCTGACATGATCTACTGGTCTACCAAACAACTAATGCTCTTGCATTCTTGATGTGAGGAGAAAAAAACACATTGTAATGCGATGCAATCTTAATTACTCCTCTCTTAAACAGCTAAGCAATTAAGGTCATTATTCAAGTACCATCTCAGAAGCCTGTTTGAAATAATGATGAGTGAGTGCCTCGAAGAAAAGACCAGAAACAAAAATAGCATCCTTGACACAGTACAGGTGGAATCTGTGCCAGAATTTCTCTGCACCTTATAATTATAGATTGGTCTTCTCTATTCTCCATATTAGGACTACTTTATGCGATGTGCACTCCTTTATGAGAAAGAGAAAAAACATTCATACTTCTTCCCGCCTCATATTCTTCATAGTGGCAAACAGAATTAGCAAATTTCCTACCTTTAGTTTTTGTCCATACATTTTCCTTTGCCTTGAACACCCTTCATAACCTTCATTGTCTTTTCAAATCCTATTCACCCAACAAGGAACAATTGCCTATTGACTGCTTCTTTGTGAAGTTATGATTGCCTCAGGAAGACATTTTATTTGCTTTCTGGAACTTTACATAATGTTTTGTGCTTATTTTAAGCAATTTTCTTCTTCCATTTTGTCTTACAGAATATATGTGTATATGCATGCATGTATATATGTGTGCATATATCTATGCAGGTATCTATATGTGTTAAATCTCTTTATGAGATAATAAACTCCATGTTGATGTGATTTGTTTTATTTTTTACTTCCCCTTAAATCTAAACTAATTCTCTGTATATAGTAGACACATAAGTGTCTTTTGAATTCAATGGAAAACATTCTTTCCCCTGTTAGGAGAAACTCATGTGCTTGTTACAACAATAAGAGGAGAAAACTCAAGTTTCCATATGTGTTAAGGCTGTTTCTATGTGTGGCATTGGGATAGATGGAACAAATAATGTTTTCAAATAGAAATCAGGAAAAGATTTTTAAAGATAGTAGCACCGTGCTATCTAGCACAGTATTAATGATATTTTCAAAGGGGAAAATAAGGACATAGGGGAAAATAGTTATTCTAGAAATTTGGAAGTTGTTCAATAGCTTGGTAAATTACTTAAGTTAAAAAAATCTGAATTCACATAGGACTTTAAAAATTTACAAAGAACTTTTTACATGTTAAAACATGGGAGCCTCAGGGGCGGCTAGGTGGCACAGTGGATAAAGCACCAGCCTTGGAGTCAGGAGTACCTGGGTTCAAATCCGGTCTCAGACACTTAATAATTACCTAGCTGTGTGGCCTTGGGCAAGCCACTTAACCCCATTGCCTTGCAAAAAAAAATTAAAAAAACATAAAAAATAAAAAAACATGGGAGTCTCACAAAAGCTCTGTAAGACATGGACAATGGAAAATGAGTTTGAGAAGCATGTGTGCACTGATTAGTGTTTAACAATTGCGTCTTCAAAAATATTCACTTTTAAATATAATATGCATTGTAAACAGTTTCTGTATTACTTACTTTAAGTATAGACTATCAACAAAACATTAAAAGAAGTCATGATTTTTAGTATTTGCTAATTTCCAATATTCAAAGGCTCACCTTGAAAACAACATTCAAATCTTGATCTTACTAACGGGTTGGAATTGATTCCAGTACTTAATTTGTCCATAATCAGAAGGTGTGTCAGAGATAGAAACTGAATTTCTTCTTAATGCTAAACCAAGTCTCCTTTTCATTGCCCCATTAGTAACCACATGACTCCTCTGTCTTATTTCATCTCTATTTTTCATTGGAATTAGACACTGCTTGTGAATATGTTATTTGTTATTTGTTCCTATTTAAATTCTTATTTCTTGTGAAAAAATGAAAGAGAATTTGACAACTAATAAGTCTAATCCATAACTATAAAAGTACCCTTGATCTTTTGACTCCTATTATACTGCCATTCCCTGATTCTCTTTTGGTTAAATTGTAGGTCCTCCAACTTTAATTGTGCTTCCTCCTCCATTTTCAGATGGTTTCCCCTTTCTGTCTTTTACACTTGGACATTTCCCAAGTTTCTATAATTAATACTTTCTCTAAGGACTTTTCTTCATGAATGTAATCTAATTGAGGTTGACTTTTGTGGAAGGGTTTCAGTGAAATGCAAACTGACACGATTCAACAATTCTGTATCCTGCCAAGAAAGCTATGGGTGTCACACTGCCTTAAGAGGGGAATAGTATCAAGGAAGAAATAAAAGATGGTATTACTCTAATCTGTCTCTCTTAGACCATTTGAATCTGTCTTGTTTTATGAGGAACAATGTTGGGAAGGAGTCAGAGCAAAGCATCCAGGTTGGGCGAAGTTGTCAAAACCATAAGGATCTATTGAAGGAACTAGTGACATTTGACATGGAAATAAAGGAGGTTTATAAGGGACATGAGGAACTTTTTTTTAATATTTCAATGTGTATGATGTGAAAACATGATTACATTCATTCTTCTTGACTTCAGAGGCATGATAATGAGCAGTTACAATGAGAAAAAATTAGATTTGATATCAGGGGAAATAACTCTTAATAGTTTTCCCAAAGTAGGATGGGTATCATTAGGTGGAAGAATATTCTCCTTCATTGGATGCCTTCACATATATTCTATGACCATTTGGTAGATATGCTACAAAAGAAATATTTTTGAGGTAGTCTATATTTAGTCTATATGATGACTGAGGTTTCTTGCAAATATATAATTCGTTTTCTTGTGACTTCATCTATACTTCTAGTCTTCATCCTTCATCCAAATTACAGTCCTATAACTCCCATTCATAGATAATCATAGAAATATCAATTGTAAAGAATTTCAGATGCCATTAAGTCAAATACATATCTAAACAAGAAGCCCTCTACAATATATTCCATAAGTGGCCACTAAGTCTTTACTTGAAGTGATCTAATGGGGAGGAGAGCTCATTTTTTTTTCTCCAAGTGGCCTATTTCACTTAAGGAGCATTATAAGTGTTGGAAATGTGGAGGGTTTTTTCTTTACATTTAGCAGGAACCTATTTCTCTCTTTGACTTCCACCTGGTTTTATGCATTTTTAGGCTAGATTCAAGCAAAACAAGACTAGTCCTTCTTGCCATGTGACAATCCTTCAGATCCTTAGAGACTATCACATGCCTGTTGATATTCCCCTTTTCCAGTCAATGTATATCCAATCCCTGTAACTGATCCCTACACAGAATTAACCCATGATTCTTTACCTCTTCCATCTGAATGTACTATTGAGATTCAACATGAGTAAGCCTAAAGTGATCTCTCCTGCCCATCTATTTATTGTCTAGAATGTCCTGTTTCTCTTAATAGGATTGTTATTTTTCTAGTCACTGGGGTTCAAAATATGAGGAATCATTGCCAGTGATCCTTTCCTTACTCTCTACATCTATTAATCCAATCTTGTGAATTCTTAGTTTACAATTGGCATTCCCATTGTTTTTTTCTGTTGGGTTCCCATTCCCATTGTCATCACTTTAGCTCAGGGTCTTATTAACTCATTCCTGAGCCATTTCAAGAGTTTCATAACTTATTTGCCCAATTCCTATGTTCCACTCCCCCCCCCAAATTCATTCTGCATATTGGCATCATGTTTATTTTTTATTAAAAATCTAATTTTGATATTGTAAAAATCTTATAATGTTTATATTCCTTACCTTGGTCTTAAAGTCTTCACAATTTAAGCTAAATTTATTTTTTCCTTCTTTGTTTCCCTTTATGAAAAGACCATACATACTCTGACTACTTTGTTCTATATGCTGTCCTATAGAAATGTGCCACACCTACCCTTGTTCACATCTTTGCTTATATCGATCTTCTGGATGGAAAAACTTTCCTGTAGTTTTTTTTTACTACTCAATTTTCATACAATTTTTCAAGATTTAGTTCAGGGATCATCTCTTCCATAGACTCTTGTCTCAATTATTACAGCTAGATATAGTCTTACCTACCTCGAAATTCTTATAGTTGTTAATATGTAAACCATTTCTACACCATTAATGCTGCATTGCCTTAGATTTGTTTGCTTTACTCTAATACATCAACTGCATTGTTAGGTTCACAAGGACCTACTTCTGCTTATTACCTACAGCATTGACTACAGTGCTCTCTCTGCATACTAAGTATGATGAAAGTTGTTGCTGCCTAAAGAGATCCTTCCATATCACAAAAATGATCTTATAGCTGTTGTTGAAAGGCAATTTTTATATTTGGACTTTTATTTTGATTAATGAAGCAAAACTCAGGACAAAGAGAATTAAAAAGAATTTATTGCAATTTTTCAAAATAGCACACATTGTCAGTCTGATAATGTCTAGGTAGGGCTAGTTTTTACTTGGAACCTTCATAATGAGATAAAGAAATTTAGATAGATCAATTTCAGCAAAAAGGTGTGGACAATTTCATTTAGCTTTCTCCCTAAGGTAGCAAACAAATGATGATTTTCTATTAGAATTACCTGACAAAGAGAAGGCAATGTAAAAATCGTGCTTATTTTAAATCAAATTTACATTTACTTTTTTTTTATAATTTTCATCTAGTGCTCCATTTGGCAGAACTAGTCTCTGGGTTGAATATCTGGGCTCTTGTCCATGCCTGTGGGCTCAGACTATCCAGAGAACTCAATGAAAACCAATCATTTCTCCATATCCTTAATCCAGAAGGTGTTTTGATCCAGATGTATTTATCAGTCCACCACTGAAAAACTGATGATTCCTGGGGTGGAAAAAAAATATATTTTCAACTATGATTTTAAATTTAAAAAAATCATTACTTTAATGATTGTAGAAGCTTATTTTCTTCTTTCTCCTATCATTCTCTGACAGGTATTTCTTCAAGTGGCTTAGAAAAATTCAATTATAGGAAGATGATGTGATATCTCTTTTAGGGCCCAGGATTAGAAGAAAGGGACCATCAGGATCATATTCTATTTTCCTCCCTGTAAGAGCTCTACAATAGGATTACAAAAAGAATTGTTCAGTCAATCATTGTCTTATTGGATTGCCTGGATATCACGAATATTCAAACTGTGATATCTTCACATTACTTTTTTAATTGTGCTTATAGTGTGCATAGGAATCATGACATAAAGAATGCTAAAAATATTTTCATTCCATTTTGAGTGAGTATTGAGTGTATCTTATCAGTGCCAACTACTAGAAGACAGCTTAATACTATTATTGGTTAATTATCAATGGATAGTTTAAGAAAAGCATATGCATGATATAAGGGAAAATAATGGCAAATAATTTTTAATCGGGGATTCAGTCTGGGGACCTAGCTTTTTTGGGCTCCAATCCATTTAATACTTCTGTGAATTTGGGAAATCAATTGATTAACAGGCATTTACTAAACACCTACTGCATGTAAGGAAATATAGGCTTCCATTTTGTCCTTTATAAAGTAAGGGAATAATATCAGGTAACCCTTAAGATTTTTTTCATCTTTACATCTATAATTCTTTGATCCTATATTGTGCTTTAATGAAATGTTGATATGGGTGTTCTTAATCTTATAAGTGACACAGATGAAAACTTTAAGCCCAAACTATTCCAGGCAACTTTTTCAGTCTTTTTTGAGCTAATCCATAGTCTGAGTCCATTTTCTATTTCTCTTAGAAGCTTTGATTTTGTCATCAACTGAGTATGTGTTTTGATCTTCCATGGGAAAATTCTTTTTCTGTTGTTTACTCATTTCCTCAGCCCAAGACAGCACTTCCAAGTCTTGTTTTTAGTGGGGGACATCCCACTGGGACCTTTGTTCTTCCAAAGTCTTATGCTCTCTTGCCTGTGCTTTAATATATAGACAACACCCTCCCCCATTCCCTCTGTGCTGGGGCTATAAGGAGGACCTTGCTATGTTAGTATGGAAACCCAAACTGCAACCTGGATCTGAGTATAGGCAAACAACAGAGTCCTACCCCAAGGGAGAGCAGAGAAATCTCTGCAGAATTCCTTTACCATCTCTGGGGGTGCAGGCTGCTTTCTCCAGATTCTCGCTGCAGATTCCGTAGCTTGTGCTCCTTGCTCCACACTCATTCTGGTGTAGCAGAGTTTTCTCACTACCCCTTCAATCTGTTGCCTGTGATCTCTGGGCTGGGCAGGGCTGGGCTGTACTTTGTGGCTTTTTTCCCAATCAGTCCTGGTGAAATACACCTCCACAGAACTTCTAAGTTATCTTGGACTGGGAAAGTGTATCACTCAGTCTTTCTGTGGGTTCTGCCCCTCTAAATTTTGGGGGGGTTATTTCTCATTTTTTTTTATTTTTAGGTTTTTATGCAAGGCAATGGGGTTAAGTGGCTTGCTCAAGGCCATGCAGCTAGGTAATTATTAAGTGTCTGAGGCCTGATTTGAACTCAGGTACTCCTGACTTCAGGGCCAGTGCTCTATCCACTGCACCACCTAGCTGCCCTGCCCCTCTAAATTTTGACTAGACTCATCATTTGTTTGATTTTTTGGAGTTTGGGGGGAAGGAGTTCCCATGAAATGCTGCCTTCATGCTGTCATCTTGGCTCAGCCCCCTCCCCCCAAGGCAACTTTTCCGTATTACCAGCACCTAAAATGCTTTCCCTCCTCTTCTTGGTCTGCCTCTAAAGACACTAGATTCAAAATTTTGAAAAGATTTTATGAATCACCTAATCTGAACTCTTTAAGTTGGTATTCAAAAACCTTTCATAAACTTGATTTGACCTAATTTTCCAAGCATAAAATATACTCCTACAAAAATCCAACCATTCAATCAAATATTTCCAAAACTTCTATTTTCCAAAACTTCTATCTTCAATCACTGTAAAGGAAAAATTATCCCCTTGCCTGTATTTAACCCGTTTCCTCAATTTTACCAACTTTCTTTCAAAATTCAGTTCAACTTCGAGCTCCCCCACGATGCCTCTCTTGACCATAACAACTCATTGCCATCAATTGCTAATTATCTTCTGGAAAACTTAATGTGAACCATTTTTATATACTTAGCTGTTTGCAAGTTGTCTCCCTTTATAGAATTTAAGAAGATGGATTGTTTAATTTTTTTTCCCATTTTCCTACTGAAGTAAGTCATACGAAATGGTCAGGCAAAAAAAGGCTATGTTGAATTTGAAAGTCATGCCTTTTGGGACAAGAAAGACTATTGCACAGATGCACTCCACCCATGCAAAATGTGTACTGCCTTAGCCACTCTTTAGAATGTTGCCCCTGTGACATATGGGAGATTACCTGGAGCCAGGTGCTAAACCACGCCCCAAGCACCAACCTTGTCCAATATGGAAATGCATTTAAGCAAGGTGTTAGAAAGTGGAACTTTCTCTTACCTTTCTTTTCTCTCTTCTTTACAGGATGACCACTTTCTGTTTCTAATCTAGATCTAAGTGCTCCTGGCTTTTGTGGCTGGAGTGCTATGACCTCAGCTCCATGTGGCCTGACTCATTCCAGTCTACACCCAGCTTGCTCTTATGGTTGTTTTTCCTTTCTCTCTTTCCCTCGAGCACTTTTGCTCCAGACCTTTTGTACCCAACCTGTCATCAAGCAACTTATTGTCTCTCCAGGAAAAAGTCAGCTTTGCAAACTTGCAAAATAAAGTTTTCCCAAATTCAAGGCTAGTCATGAGTTTTTCACTTTTAAGAACTCTCATCTTTATAATGGTACCACCAATTTCCATGGCATTATTACCTGTCTAGTATCATGTTTTCTATATAGCAAGTACTTAATAATTGTTTTTTTTAATAGGAAAAGGAGGAAACTGAAACACAGGAAAGTTAAGTGACTTATCCAAAATCATAGAGAACTTGTTTGACCTTGGGATTTCAGCCTAGTTTCTCTAATTTAAGATCTCTGCAGTATACCTCAGCTGCCTTTAGATATAATAACACAAAAACACTAACTGCTCACATTTAAAAACATCTGCTAAATCCCAGGGATTCTCAAAGGACACATTTACTTTAGGATAGTCAAAACCAGGGGAAAAGAGTCTCTATTATGTTGTTTTTATGTTAAAATAGTATCTTGGATGACCTATTTTAAAGACTACTTATGTTTCAACAGAAAATTATTCCCTCTCTGAGAAGCATGGCATTTTCTCGGGACTGATTTTTCTGTTCATTGAAGAAACTTGGAACTTTCCTGCTGAGCATTCCCAGGAAGATAAGTCCAGGGACAATCTGGGACAAAAATGTCAAAGCTTCCATAGTATGCAGAAATCATGATTCAGTTATCAGACTAGGGAGGAAGAAAGAAGAAGGAAAGGAAGAAGAAATAAAGAAGGAAGGAAGGAAAGAAAGAAGGAAGGAAGGAAGGAAGGAAGGAAGGAAGGAAGGAAGGAAGGAAGGAAGGAAGGAAGGAAGCAAGGAAGGAAATCATTCTGTTAAGTATTGAGAAGACAATCAGAAAAATAGAGATAGTTTCTCAAAGAACTCACACTCTAAAGGGGAGGACCACATATAGGAAGTTTAATCTATAAGTCAAATGGAAAAGCTTCATGGTCCTTGGGGAACTGCAGCAAAACAGATGGTAATGCATCTTCCTCAATGTCATTTCCATCTAAATGGAATAAGGAATAGATCAAGATTTGAGGTGAAGATGACATAGAAGACAGAAAATCATTCCAGAAACATTAAAATAGAATTGGATTATTAAGATAAAATTATAAACACTGAAAAATGCAGTCACCTAGAATAGGGGAAGTACTATAGGTCAGAAGAAGGGAAAGTCATTTCACCAAAAAAGAGATTACTGCATGGGCAAAAGTAAAGCTGGCAAGTTTGGTATCTGTAATAAGTGGTGTGATGTGTGCTTTAAAAATCAGCTTTTGGAGTGGATTGACAGTTTGGGTAGAGGGACCAGGACAAACTATCTCGATGAATATACTAGAGGACATTTCCTAGCATACTCTGCTGCTTAAAAATAGAAATGAATAGAAGGACAGGGATAGGTCAAAAAAGAGATTGCCTGACTAACCACTGGAGGAAGGAGGCATGCTATCTGATACCTACCTATATTAGCTAATTATCCTTGCTAATTAGAATTATTTCAGCTGTTTTTAAATTGCTAGAAGATTGGAAAAACTACCAGTACCCTCTAAATTTTGGTGTCCAGTTGCCATTTCCATCTGTCTTGTAGCTTCTATTATTTCCTCCCCTATTAGAATATGAGTTCCTTGAGAGAGGGCTGTCTCTGTTTGTCTACTCATCTTCCCAGTGCTTAAATGGAATGCTTTAACAATTAGCAAAGTTCCTGCTGGTTCTTTGAATGGATACCTTAGTTATTTGGTTCAATTTCTTCCTTGACTTTGGGGAATGTTAACCCCCCCCCCATGAACCCAGGCTATAGCCATCTCCTACCCTATCTCTGAAAGTTTTCCTGCAATACTACAAAAAACTTTATGTTTTAAGTGAAAAGAAAAATATAATGTATTTTTCTAGAAATTCATTTTATGGGCAAATTTTTGAAGAGTGCTCTAAAGGGGAAAAAACTTGTAAGAGCTATATTATTTATCCTGGTTATCTGGCTGAGTGTATGCTCCCTTCCTTCCATTTGAGTCTGACTGACCCATAAGCTTGGCTTCATTGGGTTATTGTGCCTTGCACATAAACAGTGAAATAAAACAACATTAGTTGCAATAATAAATGTGAAAGGCATAAAACTTTCATAACTCATCCTAATACCAGCAACATGTTAATAGATGAAAATCAACTCTGTAAACCGACTACAAAATGGAACTTGATTTTTTTTTGTCATGTAATTAATTATTGACAGCTTATGCTTGTTACACACTTGGAGAACACTTATTTTTACTTGAGAGAGCCCTCAGAGAACTAATTGGTGTTGTTCATATCTTAGATGCTTCCAAAAATAACATTATTTTGCCAATTAGTGAATGTTATATGCTTTTAAACAGTTAAATGATAACAAATAACTGATATTTATATAGTACTTTAAGGGTTGGAGACCAGTAGAGCACTTTACATAAATTCTTTCATTTAAGTTTCATAAAAATCTGTTCTATTTTATATTTAAGATCTAATTTACAGATAACGAAACTGATGGTTGAAAAGTTTAAATGATCCACATAATCACAAAGCTAGTAAATGAAGAAACAATTCAGGAATCCATATCTTATCTATCAGACTGCCAAAATCACAAGAATGAAGGGGCTAAAGAAAGAAAAAGAGGCACACCAGTGCACTTGTGCTGGTGTGAATTTGTTCAGCCATTTTGAGAAGCAATTGGAAACTGCATTAGCAACGTCACTTACTTCATGTCATAATACTAATAATAGACTTATCATTGAAAGAGATCAAAGAGCAAAAAGACCATTTTTGTATATATATATATATATATATATATATAATACACAACTATATAAATATACAAAGTGTTATGTATGTAAACACACATGTATCCATGTATAATGTATGTATACATATGCAACTATATATAACTGATATATAGACACATGTCTATAGACAGATTTAGCTATAGCTATATAGATATAGAGATAGAGATAGAGATAGAGATAGATAAAGATAGAGATAGATATCTATATATGTATATATGTATATATATATCTTTTATGACATCCTAAAGGCTTTTTATGCTCCTTTTGACTACTCAGTGCTAATGGAGAAATATTGATGAGTGATAAAGGCATAATAATTTAGAGATGGGTTGAAAAATTTCATAGAATTCTCAACAGATCATTGTCAATAGATACTGAAACCACTGACTATTTTTCTCATGTTGAAATCACTCCCTTTTTAGGTAAGATAAAGGGTTTTGAATGCTATTGGGCTTCTCTCCTCTAGCAATACATTTGGTGAGGATTCTATTTCAGTTGAGTTTTACAAGGTAGGGGGTCCAATGCTCATAGAAAAGCTAGTTGAAATTTTCCAGATATTTGGCAAAAGAGGTTGTCCCCAGGAATTCAAGGATGGCTCCACTGTCCATCTCTTTAAATGTAATAGAAACCAATTGTCCTATGACAATAATAAAGGAGTCCTCCCTTAGTTACTGCAGGAAAAAATTATTTTTTAATGAATACATTTATATATTTACAATTCCAACTGCATGCAAAGATAGTTTTTTTTTCTTTTTTGCATTTAATTTATTTATTTTCAGAGAAAGCAGAAAGCTGGGAAATAATCTTTACAAATAAAAGTTCTGATAAAAGTCTCATTTCTAAAATACATAAAGAATTGCATCAAATTTATAAAACCACAAGTCATTCACCAACTGAAAAATGGTCAAAGGATATGAACAGTTTTCAAATGAACACATTAAAGCTATATATAATCATGAGAAAAAATGCTCCAAATCACTATTGATTAGAGAAATGCAAATTAAAACAGCAATGAGGTATCATCTCATACCTATTAGATTAACCCAGATGAGAAAAAGGGGAAATGATCAATGTTGAAGAGGTTGTAGGAGGAGTGGGACATTGATGCATTGCTGATGGAGTTGTGAATGGATCCAGCAATTCTGGAGAGCAATATGAAACTATGCCCAAAGAGAAATGAAACTGTTCATATCCTTTAACCCAGAAATTCCAAATCTATATGAAATTATTAAAAAATGGAAAAGTCCTACATATTTCAGAATATTCATAGCACCTCATTTTGTTGTGGCAAAGAACTGGAAATTCATGGGGTGCCCATCAATTGAGGAATGGCTAAACAAGTAATGTTACATGAGTACAATGAAATATTATTGTTCTATCAGAAAGGTCAGACTCTGGAGAAGCATGAGATGACTTACTTTGCTGAGCAAAGAAAGTAGAACCAAGAGACCAATGTGCACATCAGCAAAAACATTGTGAGATGAACAACCTTGATGGAAGAAGCTCCTCTAAACCGTCCAGAGAGGAGCTAGAACAACAGTATTTGATGGGCTATGGACTATATTATCCCCATCCAGAGGAAGAAAAACAAAACAAAATCATACACACACACACACACACACACACACACACACACACACACACACACAAAACCTTTCCAAATCTGATGCACTTTATAAAAATTATTTTTATGTATTTCTTTACCTTAACCCTAATTCCTCATCATACTGAAAATTACCGATTTGTAAAGATGTTTAACAAAATATGCATGTACAATGCTAATCTGACTGTTCACTATTGAGGGGAGAGGGGTGGGAAGGGAGGGTGGAAAGAAATGTTGTTACTTAAAGATATACATGTGGATATAGATGAAAATAAATATTTTTTTCTTTTATTATTTTTTTATTTTTATTAAAGATATTATTTGAGTTTTACAGTTTTCCCCCAATCTTGCTTCCCTCCCCCCACCCCCACCCCACAGATAGCACTCCCTCAGTCTTTACTTTGTTTCCATGTTGTACCTCGATCCAAATTGGGTGTGATGAGAGAGAAATCATATCCTTAAAGAGAACAGAATTCTCAGAGGTAACCAGATCAAACCATAAGACATCTGGGTTTTTTTTTCTGAATTAAAGGGAATAGTGCTTGTACTTTGTTCAAACTCAACAGATCCTTATCTGGATACAGATGGTACTCTCCTTTGCAGACAACCAAAAATTGTTCCCAATTGTTGCGCTGATGGAATGAGCAAGTCCTTCAAGTTTGAACATCACTCCCATGTTGCTGTTAGGGTGTACAGTGTTTTTCTGGTTCTGCTCATCTCACTCAGCATCAGTTCATGCAAATCCCTCCAGGTTTCCCTGAAATCCCATCCCTCCTGATTTCTAATAGAACAATAGTGTTCCATGACATACATATACCACAGTTTGCTAAACCATTCCCCAGTTGAAGGACATTTACTGGATTTCCAATTCTTAGCCACCACAAACAGGGCTGCTATAAATACTTTTGTGCAAGTAACATTTTTACCCTTTTTCCTCATCTCTTCAGGGTATAGACCCAGTAGTGGTATTGCTGGGTCAAAGGGTATGCACATTTTTGTTGCCCTTTGGGCATAGTTCCAAATAGCTCTCCAGAAGGGTTGGATGAGTTCACAGCTCCACCAACAGTGTAATAGTGTCCCAGATTTCCCACATCCCTTCCAACAATGATCATTATCCTTCCTGGTCATACTGGCCAATCTGAAAGTTGTGAGGTGGTACCTCAACGAAGCTTTAATTTGCATTTCTCTAATAATTAATGATTTAGAGCATTTTTTCATATGGCTAGGGATTGCTTTGATCTCCTCATCTGTAAATTGCCTTTGCATATCCTTTGACCATTTGTCAATTGGGGAATGGCTTTTTGTTTTAAAAATATTACTCAGTTCTCTGTATATTTTAGAAATGAGTCCTTTCTCAGAATCATTAGTTGTAAAGATTGTTTCCCAATTTTCTACTTTTCTTTTGATTTTGATTACATTGGTTTTACCTGTGCAAAACCTTTTTAATTTAATGTAATCGAAATCATCTAATTGGTTTTTAGTGATGTTCTCCAACTCTTCCTTAGTCATAAACTGCTCCCCTTTCCATAGATCTGACAGGTAGACTAGTCCTTGATCTTCTAATTTGCTTATAGTATTGTTTTTTATTTCTATGTCCTGTAACCATTTGGATCTTGCCTTGGTAAAGGGTGTGAGGTGTTGGTCTAATCTAAGTTTCTTCCATACTAACTTCCAATTATCCCAGCAGGTTTTATCAAAGAGGGAGTTTTTATCCCGGTGGCCTGACTCTTTGGGTTTATCAAACAGCAGATTACTATAATCCTCTCCTGCTTTTACACCTAGTCTATTCCACTGGTCCACCACTCTATTTCTTAGCCAATTCCAAACAGTTTTGATGACTGATGCTTTATAATATAATTTTAGATTGGGTAGTGCTAAGCCACTTTCATTTGCATTTTTATTAGGCTCCTGGCAATTCTTGACTTTTTATTTCTCCATATGAATTTACTTACAATTTTTTCTAGCTCATTAAAGTAATTTTTTGGAATTTTGATTGGTAGGACACTAAGCAGATAGTTTAGTTTTGGTAGAATTGTCATTTTTATTATATTAGCTCTACCTATCCATGAGCAGTTGATATTTGCCCAGTTATTTAAATCTGATTTAATTTGTGTGAGAAGTATTTTATAATTGTTCTCAAAAAGATTCTGAGTCTGGCTTGACAAATAGACTCCCAAGTATTTTACACTGTCTGAGGTTACTTTGAATGGAATTTCTCTTTCTAGCTCTTCCTGCTGTTTCTTGCTAGTCATATATAGGAAGGTTGAGGATTTATGGGGAGTTATTTTATAACCTACAACTTTGCTGAAATTGCTAATTGTTTCCAGTAGTTTTTTAGATGATTTCTTGGGATTCTCTAGGTAGACCATCATATCATCTGCGAATAGTGAGAGTTTTGTCTCTTCCTTCCCAATTCTAATTCCTTTAATTTCTTTTTTCTTCTCTAATTGCTGATGCTAACATTTCTAATACAATATTGAATAGTAGTGGTGATAATGGGCACCCTTGTTTAACCCCTGATCTTATTGGGAATGCCTCTAGCCTCTCCCCATTGAGTATAATGCTTGTTGATGGTTTCAGATAGATACTGCTCATTATTTTAAGGAACAGTCCATTTATTCCTACACTCTCTAGGGTTTTTAAGAGGAATGGATGCTGTATTTTGTCAAAAGCTTTTTCAGCATCTATTGATATGATCATATGGTTTCTGATAGGTTTGTTATTGATATAATTGAGTATACTAACAGTTTTCCTAATATTGAACCAACCCTGCATTCCTGGAATAAATCCTACTTGATCATAATGTATTATCCTAGTGATGACTTGTTGTAGTCGTTTTGCTAAGATTTTATTTAGCATTTTTGTATCTATATTCATCAGGGAAATAGGTCTATAATTTTCTTTCTCTGTTTTAACACTTCCTGGTTTAGGTAACAGTACCATATTGGTTTCATAGAAAGAGTTAGGCAGAGTTCCATCTTTCCCTATTTTTCCAAAGAGTTTATATAGGCTTGGAACAAATTGTTCTTTAAATGTTTGGTAGAATTCACTTGTGAATCCATCAGGCCCTGGAGATTTTTTTTAGGGAGTTCACTAATGGGTTGTTGAATTTCTGTTTCTGAGATAGGGTTGTTTAGGTATTTAATCTCTTCTTCATTTAACCTGGGCAACTTATATTTTTGTAAATATTCATCCATTTCACTTAGATTATCAAATTTATTGGCATAAAGTTGGGGAAAATAATTTTGAATTATTACTTTAATTTCCTCCTCATTGGTGGTGAGTTAATTTTTTTTAATAAAGAAAAAAGCTTTTGCAATGGAGTGGAACATGGAAAGGTGAGGGGGAATGAGTGAGTCTTCATTCTCACTAGAAGTGATTTAAGAGGAAATAATATGCATACTCAACAGGGTATAGAAATCTATCTTATCCTAGAGAAAAATGAGAGGAAAGAAATGGGATAAGATATTTAATATTTTTGCAGTAGGGGGTGCTAGAGGCTTTGCTCCCTAAGTGTAATATTGAGGGGCTAGAGGCAGGAACTTACTTTCCCTCCAGCCTTTCTGGAAAGTCCCCAACTCTCAGTCCCATGGCCATGCCTCCACTCTCTGGTTCTTTTTTTGGAGCGGTCACCCCTGCCACCACTGGTTGTAGGTGCTCTGTACTCAGAACACCCAGGATCCCTGAAGACAGACCTTGAGGTAGGTGTTGTTCTCCTAGATTCTCTTTCTGAGTTTTGTGGATGGGATTTCCATTAAGCAAAACAACTATCATTAGGAAAATACATTATGACCAAAGTAGAATTTATCCCAGGAATGTAGGGTTGGCTCAATATTAGTAAAACTGTCAGTATAATTAATTATATAAATAACAAACCTATCAGAAATCATATCATTATATCAATAGATGCTGGAAAAGCTTTTAAAAAATACAGCACCTTTTCCTACTAAAAACACTGGAGAGTGTAGGAATAAATGGATTGTTCCTTAGAATAAGAAGCAGTATCTATCCAAAACCATCAACAAGCATTATATGCAATGGGGATAGGCTAGAGGCATTCCCAAAAAGATCAGGGGTAAAACAAGGATGTCCATTATCACCACTACTATTCAATATCATATTAGAAATGTTAGCAGCAGCAATAAAAGTAGATAAGGAAATCTATCTAAGGAATAGGATAGGGAAGGAAGAGACAAAATCTCACTCTGCAGATGACATGATGGTACATGTAGAGAATACCAAAAAATCATTTAAAAACTTCTAGAAATAATTAGCAACTTTAGCAAGGTCACAGGATGTAAAATAAACTCTCATAAATCTGCATCATTTCTGTATATGACTAGCAAGATGCAACAGAGAGAGCTAGAAAGAGAAATCCCATTCAAAGTACCTTTGGACAATTTAAAATTCTGGGGAGTCTACCTGTCAAGGCAGACTCTGAAACTTTTTGAAAACATTTCAAAACATTTCTCACACAAATAAAATCAGATTTAAATAACTGGGCGAATAACAACTGCTCATGAATAGGCAGAGCAAATAGAATAAAAATGACATTTCTACCAAAATTGAACTACTTGTTTAGTGCCCTACCAATCAACATTCCAATAAATTGCTTTAATGAGTTAGAAAAAATTGTAAGTAAACATATGGAGAAATAAAAAGTCAAGAAACACCGGGGATTTCATGTAAAAAGTGCAAAAGAAGGTGGCTTAGCCCTAACAGATCTAAAACTACATTATAAAGTATCAGTTATCAAAACTGCCTGGTATTAGCTAAGAAATAGAATGGTGGATCAGTGGAACAGACTAGGTGTAAAAGGAAGAATTGATTATAGTAATAGTGTAGTTATTGGGATAAAAACTATCTCTTTTCGATAAAAACTATTGAGAAAATCGGAAGTTAGTATGGAAGAAACTTAGATTAAACCAACATCTCACACCCTATACCAAGATAAGATCAAAATGGATACAGGATCTAGACATAAAAGGCAATATTACAATCAAGCTAGGAGATCAAGGAATAGTTTATCTGTCAGATGTATGGAAAGGGAAGCAGTTTATGATCAAGGAAGAGATGGAAAATACCATTAAAAATAAACTAGGCAGGGGTGGCTAGGTAGCGCAGTGGATAAAGCCCCAACCCTGGAGTCAGGAGGACCTGAGTTCAAACCCAGTCTCAGACACTTAATAATGACCTAGCTGTGTGGCCTTGGGTAACCCACTTAACCCCATTGCCTTGAAAAATCTAAAAAAATAAAAAATATAAAATATAAACTGGGCAATTTTGATTACATTAAATTATAAAGCTTTTCCACAGACAACAAGTTCAAAAGAAATATTATAAATTGAGAAACAATTGTTATGACGAGTCATGTTGAAAAGGCAGGCCCTTCCCCAACTGACAAATTGTCAAAGGATATGCAAAGGTAATTTACAGATGAGGAAATCAAAACAATTCATAGCCATATGAAAAATTGCTCTACATCACTAATTATTAGAGAAAAGTAAATTATAATATCTCAGAGGTATCTCGTCACACCTCTCAGACTGGCCAATATGACCAGAAAGGACAATGACCAATGTTGGAAGGGATGTAGGAAATCTGGGACGTTAATACATTGTTGGTGGAGTTGTGAACTCATCCAATCTTTTTGGAGAGCAGTTTGGAATTATGCCCAAAAGGCAACAAAAATGTGCATACCCTTTGATTCAGCAATACTATTACTGGGTCTATAGCCTCAAGAGATTATTAAAAAGGGAAAAAATATCACCTGTACAAAAATATTCATAGCAATTCTGTTTGTGGTGGCAAAGAATTGGAAATTGAGGGGATGTCCATCAATTGGGGAATGGCTTATTAAACTGTGGTATATGAATGTGATGTAACACTGTTGTACCATTAGAAACCAGAAAAGTAGCCTGGAGGGATTTGCATGAACTGATGTTGAGTGAGATGAGCAGAACCAGAAGAACATTGTATACCCTAACAGCAACATGGGAGTGATGATCAATATTAATGGACTTGTTCATACCAATAGGGCATGCTGTCTATATCCTGAGAAAATTTGTTGAGTTTGAAGAAAGATCATATACTATTACCTTTAATTTAAATAAAAGATATCTTATTATGTAATTCTGCTATATCTCATATTTTGTGTTTCTTCCATAAGGATATGATTTTTCTCTTATCACATTCAACTTAGATTAATACATACCATGGAAACAATATAAAGACTAACAGAATACCTTCTGTGGAGGTGGAGGAGGGAAGCAAAATTGGGAGAAAGATTGTAAAAATTGAAATAAAATCATTCAATCAAAAAAAGAAAAGAAAAATAAAGGGAAAATATGCTTTGATCTGTAAAAAATATTTATCTTCACATTACTACAATAGTGTTATTGCAAAAGTAAACATAATCCCATTTTCCACCACAAAGATAGAGAAAATTCAAGAAATATAAAGAGGATAAAAAGAAAAAAGTGTACTTCAGTCTATGGTCAGATAGCATTAGCTCTATCTCTGGGTTGGATCACATTCTTTAACATAAGTCTATCGGAATAATTGCTTTAATATTTTTTCCTACAGTTACTATTGTTAACTGTATTGTCCTCCATTCTGTTCCTCCCCACTCCCATTTATTCCATTCTCTCTCCTTTCACCTTGTATCTCCTCAAAAGTGTTTTGGATCTAAATACCCTTTCCCAGGATTTTCTCTCTCTTCTATCACCTACACCCCACCCTCCCTCCTCCTGTCACCTTTCTCCCATTTCTTTCCTCTCCTTTTTCCTCTAGAGTAAAATAGATTTCTATACCTATTGAGTGTGTATGCTATTTCCTCTCTGAGTCACTTCCAATGAGAATGAGTGCTCACTCATTCCCCTTCTCTTTCCTCAGCTACCACTCCATTGGAAAATCTTTTTCTTGACTCTTTTATGTGAAATATCTTAGTCCAGTCTACCTCTTCTTTCCCTTTCTCCCAGTACATTCTTTTCTCTCTCATTGATTCCATCTTTATAATCTATTATACCTTCATTGGGGCAGCTTGGTGGCTCAGTGGTTAGAAAACTGACCTTGCAATCAGCAGGACCCAAGTTCAAATTTGACCTCAGACACTTGACAGTTACTAGCTGTGTAACTTTGGGCAGGTCACTTAATCCTGAATCTCTTGCATCCAGGGCCATCTCCAGTCATCCTGAGTCATAACTGGTCACTTCACCTAGAAGATTCTGGAGGAGAAAGTGAGGCTGTTGACTTAGCACAACATCCCCTCACTCAAATCCAATTCACATGCTTGTCATGGCATCACCTCCCTGATGTCATGGTCTTCTTTGAAAATGAAGGATACGGTGGCTAGGTGGCACAGTGGATAGATCACTGGCCCTGGAGTCAGAAGTACCTGAGTTCAAATCTGGCCTCAGACACTTAGCTAGCTGTGTGACCTTGGGCAAGCCACTTAACCACATTGCCTTGCAAAAAACCTAAAAAAAACAATGAAGGATAAACATTATTAAGACCTTTACATTCAGCTCCCTGCTGTGCCTTTTCTATATATCCTCCTAACTGCTCTAATAAAAAAGTAAGTTCATATGAGTTATCTGTATCATCTTCTTATGTAGGAATATAAGTAGTTCAGCATCATTAAATCCCTTATAATTTTCCCTTCCCATTCACCCATTCTATGCTTCACCTGTGTCTTGTACTTGAAAATCAAACTTTCTGTTCAATTCTGGTCATTTTATCATGAAAATTTAAAGATCCCCTATTTCATTGAATATCCATCTTTTCCCCTGAAAGAGGATGTTCAGTTTTTCTGGGTAGTTGATTCTCAGTTGTAATTAAAGCTCTTTTGCCTTCCAGAATATCACATTATAGGACCTACAAGCACTTAATGTAGAGGTTGCTAAATCCTGTGTCACCAAAATATTTCAATTATTTCTTTCTGATTTCTTGTTATATTTTCTCTTTGATTTGGGAATTCTGGAATTTAGCTATAATATTCCTGGAAGTTTTATTTTGGAGTCTCTTTCAGGAGGTGATCAGTGGAGTCCTTCAATTTCTATTTTACCCTCTGCTTCTAGGATATCAGGGCAATTTTCCTGGAGAATTTCCATAAAAATGAATCTAATCCTGGTCATGACTTCCATTTAGTCCAAGAATTTTTAAATTATCTTTCCTGAATCTATTTTCTAGGTTAGTTGTTTTTCCAATGAGGTATTTCACATTTTCTTCTAATTTTTCAATCTTTTGGTTTTGTTTTGTTTCTTGATTGCTCACAAAGTCATCAACATCCATTAGCTCCGTTCTACATTTGAAGTAATAATTTACTTCAGAGAGCTTTTTTATATCGTTTTCTGACTAATTCTTCTTTTCCAGGCATTCTTCTCCTCATTGACCTTGTGGACTGCTTTTTTCCCATTTGGCTTAAACTGGTTTTTAAAATTTTATTTTCTTTGGTATTTTTTGTATCTCCTTCATCAAGCTGCTTACTTGGTTTTCATGATTTTCTAACATTGCTCTCATTTCTCTTCCTAATTTTTCCTTTGCCTTCCTTACTTGATTTTCAAAATATTTTTTGAGCTCTTCCATGGCCTGAGACCAATTCTTACTTTTTGTGGAAGCTTGGTTGTTTTGTTTTTATTTGGGGTTGTTGCAAGGCAATGGGACTGTGACATACCTAAGGTAACACAATTAGGTAATTGCTAAGCGTGTGAGGCCAGATATGAACTCAGGTCTTCCTGACTCTAGGACTGGTGCTCTATTCACTGTACTACATAGCTGCCCCCATCATGGAAACTTTAGATACATAAGCATTGATTTTATTATCTTCTGAGTATATTTTGATCCTGCTTGGGACCAAGGTGATTATCTATGGTCAGATTCTTTTTCTTCTGTTGTTTATTCATTTACTAAGTCTATGACCTGATTTTGACTTCCTAGCTTTTGAGTCTTTTGGGAACACCTCCTAAGGGACGTTAATTCCTTCAAGGTCTTATGAGAGGTTGTGTTCTCTCCTGGCCTGTCCTCTGGTCTGTGGATGACCCCAAGCATTCCCTTCTGCCCTGGAGATCTTGTAAGGAGGTTCCCTGCTCCACTATGTAGACTGCAACCTGGATCTGAGTATGGAGAAAGCAATGGAGTCCTGTCCCAGGGATAGCAAAGAGACCTCTATAGTCTCTCTCCAACCTCCTTGCCATCCATAGTCTGATCCCTCTGGAAGCAGCCACTAGGTTCCTAGGGCAGGGCTGTGTTGAGGCCTGGCTTACCTGGGCTCTGCACTTACTCCAGTGTGACAGAGTTTTCCCACTGACCTTCCAAGTTATCCGTGATGATCTCTGGGCTTAGAGGTCTGGAAAGCACTCCTGCTGCCAAGGAATTAGGCACCCCCAGGAAACCAGGTGCCATTCTGGTTGTTCCTAGAAGGCTGGAACTGGTTTACTTCAGCAGGTATGCTTCAGCAAACATGGCCTGGGCTGTACTGCAGCCCTTTCCAACCTCAATGTTACAGACCTTTCCCATGGACCTTGAAAGTTGCCTTGGGTAAGAAAACAGTTTCACTCAGTCTTTCTGTGGGTTCTGCCACTCTAGGATTTGGTTAGATTCATACTTTTAAGGCATTTAGAGTGTTTTGTGGGAGAGCTTTAGGGAATACCTGCCTCCACTCTGCCATCTTGACTAGCAAAGATAGATTTTCATTATTTTTTTCTTTTGTAAGTGTTTGAGTTCCTTATTTTTCTCCTTCCTTTTCTTCCCTCATCCTTCTCCTTGATAAAAAGTAAACTGATATAGTTATACATGTATAACCATGCTAAAAACATCTGCATACCAGTCATGTTGAAAGACAAATCTTAACAAAAGAAAAAAATGAGATGGGAAAGGAAAACATAGTGTACAAAAAAGTTTTTTTTTTTTACAATGGAAAATTGTAGTTCTTTCTCTGAATGTGGATTGATTTTCCATCACAAATCCTTTAGAATTATCTTTGATCATTGTACAGATAGCTAAATCCATCATAGTTGATCATCACACAATGTTGCTGTAAATGTGTAATGTATTCTTGGTTCTGCTCAATTCACTAAGCATCAAGTCGTGCAAATCTTTCCAGGCTTTTCTGAAGTCCTGCTCATGATTTCTTAAATAACAATAGTACTTCATCATATTCATATACCACAAAGTTACCATACCATCCATACTGGAAACCATCACTTACAGCAAATAGAGACATTTTAAATGCTGTGGATGAGTTCACTTACCTTGGCAATATACTTTCCAGGGATGCACACATTGATAATGAATTTGATATACACATTACCAGAGATAGGTCAGTGTTTGGGAGGTTCCAAAGGAAGATGTGTGAGAAATAAGGTCTACCAAATCAAAGAGAAGGTCTACAAAGTCACTGTGCTGTTGTCAATAGTATATGCCTATGCAACCTGGAGAGTTTACCTGAAATTCAGGAAACTGAATCATTTCCATTTGATTTGTTTTAAGAAGATCAAGATCACCCAGATAAGATACCAGACACTATTTTCCTTTGTGAATGAAACTGCCAAGCATTCAAATTAAGGCAGAAAGCACAACTTTAGTGGATTATGTCCTCATTTTGTGGGAACTTCTGGATGCAGAGCCAAAAAGGCAGTGCAAAGTGAGGAAACTCCCAGACTTTTTCCTGAAAAAATTTAAATTAAGACTCTAAACAGACCTCCAAGTAACAGAACCTACAAAAAACAGGCTAAAACAAGTTCTTCAATTAACACATCATGGAGGAGCTTTAATAAAGATTTGTCTCAAATAGACAAAAGGGAATTATAGTCCATCAAAGGCAGGAGAGCTAGAAAGACAATAGGAATCTCTAAACCACAGTATAGCTGAGGTCTGGGATCAGCAAGAAAGCAGTAGAACAAGTCAGGGGTAACAGTCCTAGCTCCAGCTCTGAAAACAAAGTTTGAGACTTCAGAATGCTGGTGCATCATGTGGGAGTAGTTTGGATTACTTTGATACAGAAACAAACTGCTAGTATCTGAACTGTTACAGGAAAGTGGTAATTCAGGGAGTAAACCCCAAGTTCAGCACAGAAATATTGGGAGGTTCCCAAGGAGTAGGAGCAGAACTCAGCTATCAAAATAAGCCAAAAGAAAATTAGACCAAAAAAAGTCCTAACCATAGAAATCTATAATTCTGATAGAAATAATAAAAATGCCATCTCAGAAGATAAAATTAATGACAAAATGCCTACATGGGAAGCCTCAAAGGGATATTTGAAATCATCTCAAACATCAAAAGATCTCATGAAAGAGTTCACAAAGGATTTTAAAATCCAAAGAAGAAAGCAAGAAGAAAAAAAGGAGAAAAATAAGTCATAAAGGAGAATCATGAAAAATTGATTATATGAAACTTTAACAGTAAAGTTGGTCAAATGGAAAAAGAAACCAAATCTTCAAAAGTAAAATTTACCACTTGAAAACAAAACACAAAAGCTAACCTAAGAAAACACAATCATAAAATTGGAATTGGACAAATGGAAACTCATGCTTCCATGAAATTTCAAGATATCATCAAACAAAATCAAAAGGCTGAATAAATAAAATAAAATGTAAAATATCTCTTAGAAAAAATGATTAACCTGGAAAATAGATCCAGGAGATAATTTAAAAATCATTAGTTCACCTGAAAGCCTTGATCAGAAAAAGAGACTAGAAAATATCATGCAGGTAATTACCATGGAGAGCTGCCCTAATATTCTAGAAAAAAGACAAAATCGTCCATGAAAGAATCCATTGATCGCCCACAGAAAGAGATCAGAAATTGAAAACTCCAAAGAATGTTGTAAAATTCTCAGCTAAAGGAGGAAATACTGCTGGTTGAAAAGAAGAAGAAGAAGAAGGAGAAATTTAAATACCAGGGAGCCACAGTTAGGATTACATAGGATTTATCAGTTTCAAAATTAAAGCTTCTGAGGACCTGAGATATGATATTCTTGAGGGCAAATGAGTTTGGATTACAACCAGGCATCAACTACCCTGCAACACTCAGCGTATTCTCTTAGGGCAAAGATTTTCAATGAAATAGAGGATTTTCAAACTTGCCTGATAAAAAGACCAGAACTGAACAGAAAATCTAGTCTTCATACACAAGTCTCAAAAGATGCAGAAAAAGGGAAACAGACAAAAAGTTATTCAATGAGACTAAATGTGAAGACAACAGCTGTACTTATTGGGGATTGTATTTCTCTTAGAACAGTTGAAAGGCACATAATTAGAGGGTTTGGTTTTAAACTGATCATGATGTGATGATTTTCTTTAGACCATGATGATTGCATTTCTATTGGGACATTTATACAGAGAATACTTGTACAGAGGATGTGGGTATAAATTAATCCTGAAGTAATAATATTTCTATTAAGAAAGTTGAAGGTAATATACTTTAATAGATTGTGTGATTAAAAATTGATCACGATGGGGACTTCCAGCTAAGATGGTGGAGAGAAGCCAAACACTGTGATAGTGCTCTCTCTCTTTCCCCTCAGAAACAGAGACATTCTATCAACAAAACCCAGAAAGAGAAGCTAGGAGAAGAACACCTACCAAGAAGGTCTGTCTCAGGGGACTGTGGGTGAACCAGGAGACCAGAGCAGAGGATCAGCACTGGAGACAGAAGCTGGGGGAGAACAGAGGTACAGACTTAGCCATGGAGACTTCTGTGAGTGACCAGTGCCAGATCCAGCTTTAGCTGCAGAGTCTTATGCCAGGGGGAGAAGAGCTGTAAGAGGGTGAGTTCCAGCAGAGAGTCTCAGAGGACACCTGGAGAACAAGCAGCTGGGCCAGGTACCTAAGCTCCATACTTTCCACAGAGCCCTTTGCCCAGGACAAACAGTGAACAATGCCCACCCCCACCCCCTCAACAGAAAGAGATTAACTCCCTCCACCAGAGCCCAGCCCAGTTTTCAATGTCAACTCAGACCCTGCTGCTGAGGACCTCATAACAGAGAGGCAACCAGCACCCTCCACTGGCTGGCCCTTGGAATTACTAAGCCAAGAGAACAAAGCCTCTAGGATCCTCAAAAGCAAACTTCTGAGAGCCATTCCCCCCACCCCAGCACAAGATGAAAAAAATGCCAGAGAAAAGGGGGGCCCATGGATAAATACTTAGAAGAAACACATCCTAACCTAGAGAGATCTAGCACTGCTGAAGAGAATCTAAATTGGTCTCCAGCCCAGGAAGACTTCCTTGAAGAAATCAGGAAGGAGTTTAAAAACCAATTGGAAAAATTGGTAAAAGAAACTCAAGATAAAATTAACACATTGCAAGAGAAAATTAACATCCCTCAACAAGAAAACAAATCCTTGGAAAAAGCAATTGGACAAATACAAAATGAGAATAACTCGCTCAGATCTTCAATTGGGCAAATGCAAAAGAGGAGATTATTCTGTCAAAACTGCATTTGGTCAAATAGAAAAGTCTTTCAAAAATAGAATGGATCAACTGGAAAAGGAGTTGCAAAAGATAGGGGAAGAAACATCTCCTCTTAAAAAAAGAATGGGATTGGCAGAAACTAATGACTTCATGAGACAACAAGACTGTGTTAAACAAAACCAAAAGATTGGAAATATAGAAAAATATCAGCAAAACCACTTACCTTGAGAATTGATCGAGAAGGGAGAATCTGAGAATTTTTGACCTTCCTGAGAACAATGAAGAGGGAAAAAAAGCCTGGACATAATATTACAGAATTTATTGATGTAATATTACTTTGATATCATGGAACCAGAGGGCAAAATAGTTATTGAAAGTATACATTGATTCCCTCCAGAAAGAGATCCCAAAATGAAAGCACCAAGGAATGTTGTGACCAAATTCCAAGACTATCAGATAAAAGAAAAATTCCTGCAAGAAGCCAGAAAGAAAAAAATTTAAACCAAGGAGCCACAGTAAGGATTACATAGGACCTGGCTGCAGCAACATTAAGGGATAGAAGGGCCTGGAATGAGATATTCTGAAGAGCAAGGGATCTTGGAATGCACCCAAGAATCTATTACCCAGCAAAGCTGAGCCTTCACTTCCAGGAGAAAAGATGGGCATTTAATGAAATGGGAGACTTCCATGATTTCATGATGAAAAGACCACAGCTAAATAGAAAATTTGGACACCAAACAGGGGGCTCAAGAGACACATGAAAAGGTAAAAAATAAAAAAAAAGACTGCTATACAATAAGATGAAACTGGCTATATACCCACTTGGGAGAAAGAGTCTCATAAATCTTGAGAATTGTAACTCTATTAGAGAGAATATACATAGCCAAAAGTGATGGACACTCATAACTTTTCTGTGACTCAAATATAATGATTTAAAAACAATAAGTACTTCAAAGGGGGGGCAGTACAAGGGAGGTTGGAGGGAGACTGAATGGGGTAAACCTCATTACATCAAGAGGACAAAAGACCTATTGTAATTGAGGGGAGGAAGGGAGGAGGTGAAAGCCACCTGAATCTTCATCTCATCAGACTTGGCTTAAAGTTACCTGGGAGGGGGAGGAGGGGGGAGGGGGAGAACAAAGGGAGCTAAAAGAAGGAAGGGAAGAAGGGGAAAAGGGAAAGGGGAAACAAAGGGAAAGGGGGCTCAATTTAAGAGGGCAAACACACTGAAGGTGGGGGTATTCAGAAACAAAACACTGGGGAATATGAATAAAGAGAAAAAATTGAAAAATAGAAGGAATATAGCATGGAGCACAATAAAGAATTAGTAATTATAACTCTGAATGTGAATGGGATGAACTCTCCCTTAAAATGTAAGCGAATAGCAGAGTGGATTAAAAACAAGAATCCTCCAATATTCTGCTTACAAGAAACTGATTTGAAGCAGAGAGATACATATAGAGCAAAGGCAAAAGGTTGGAGCAAAATATATTTTCCTTCAGCTGAAGTGAAAAAAGTAGGGGTAGCAAACTTTATATCAAACAAAGCAGCTGCAAAAATAGATAGTGTTAAAAGAAAGAAGGAAGGAAACTATATCCTCCTAAAAGATGCCATAGATAATAAATAATTTCAATACTAAATATGTACACACCCAATGGGACAGCATCCAAATCCTTAGAGGTGAAGTTGAAAGAGCTACATAAAGACATAGATCCAAAACTCTACTAGTGGGAGACCTCAACCTCCCACTCTCAGATTTGGATAAATTGAATCATAAAATAAACAAGAAGGAAGTTGAGGTAAATAGATTGTTAGAAAACCTAGATATGATAGACCTATGGAGGAAATTGAATGGGGATAGAAAGGAACATACTTATTTTTTCTGCAGTACATGGCACTTACACAAAAATTGACCATGTAGTAGGACATAAACACCTAATGATCAACTGGAGAAAGGCAGAAATAGTGAATATATCTTTCTCAGATCACAGTGCAATAAAAATCATATAGTGCTGATACCTAAATCAGGAAGAGTTAAAACAGAAAAAAGAAAATTATAGACCTATCTCTCTGATGAATATAAATGCAAGAATCTTAAATTAAATCTTAGCAAAATGATTACAACAAGTTATCACTAGGATAAAATTTTATGATCAGGTAGGATTTATCCCAGTAATGCAGAGTTGGTTCAATATTAGGAAAACTTTAAGTATAATTAAATATATCAGTAACATACCTATCAGAAATCATATGATAATATCAATAGATCCTAAAAAAGCTTTTGATAAAATACAGCCATTCTTACTAAAAACACTAGAGAGTGTAGGAATAAATGAACTGTTCCTTAGAATAATAAAGCAGAATATGTCGGAAACCATCAACAAGCATTATATGCAATGGGAATAGACTTGAGGCATTCCCAGTAAAATCAGGAGTAAAAAAATGATGTCCCATTATCACCACTACTATTCAATATCATATTAGAAATGTTAGCCTCAGCAATTAAAAAGAAAAAGAAATTGAAGGAATTAGACTAGGGAAAGAGGAGACAACACTCTCACTCTTTGCAGATGACATGATGGTATACCTAGAGAATCCCAAAAAGTCATCTAAAGAAAACTACTAGAAATAATTAGCAACTTTAACAAAGTAGCAGGATATTTCCCATTCAAAGTAACCTCAGACAAAATAAAATACCTGGGAGTCTACCTGTCAAGGCAGACTCAAAAACTTTTTGAAAGCAATTACAAAACTCTTCTCATGCAAATAAAATCACATTTAAATACCTGGGCAAACATCAACTGTTCATATGATAGGTTGAGCTAATATTAAAACATTACAATTATACCACAACTAAACTACTTGTTTAGTGTCCTACCAATCAAAATTCCAAAAAAATACTTTACTGAGTTAGAAAAAGTTGTAAGTAAATTTATATGGAGAAATAAAAAGTCAAGAATTTCCAGGGATTCAATGAAAAAAAGTGCAAAAGAAAGTGGCTTAGCCTTACCAGATCTAAAATTGTATTATAAATCATCAGTCCTTGGAACTATCTGGTATTGGCTAAGAAATAGAGTGCTACACCGGTGAAATAGACTAGGTGAAATAGAGGTAAATGATTATAATAATCTGCTGTTGGATAAACCCAGAGTCCAGCAATTGGGATAAAACTCTCTCTTCGATAAAAACTGTTGGGAAAATTGGAAGTTAGTATGGAAGAAACTTAGATTAGACCAACACCTCACACCCTATACCAAGATAAGTTCCAAATGGATACAGGATTTAGACATAAAAAAAACAATATTATAAGCAAGGAAATATAAATATAAGGAAATCTGGGAAGCTAATACATTGTTGGTGGAGCTGTGAACTCATCCAGCCTTTCTGGAGAGCAATTTGGGATTATGCCCAAAGGGCAATAAAAATGTGCATACCCTTTGATCCAGCAATACCACTACTGGGTCTATACCCTGAAGAGATGATAAAAAAAAGGGTAAAAACATCACTTGTACAAAAATATTTATAGCAGTCCTGTTTGTGAAGGCAAAGAATTGGAAATTAAGTGAATGTCCTTCAATTGAGGAATGGCTTAACAAACTGTGGTATAATGTATGTCATGGAACACTATTGTTCTATTAGAAACCAGGAGGGATGGGAATTCAAGGAAGCCTGGAGATTTGCATGAACTGAGGCTAGGTGAGATGAGCCAAACCAGAAAAACACTGTATACCCTAACAGCAGCATGGGGGTGATGATCAATCTTGATGGACTTGTTCATCCCTTCATTGCAACAACCAGGGACAATTTTGAGCTATCTTCAATGGACCATACCATCCGCATCCAGAGAAAGCATTATGGACTTTGAACAAAGACTTTTGCCATCAAATTAGAAAAAAACCATTATATTATTATGTAATTTTACTATCACATACTTTATTTTTCTTCCTTAAGGATATGATTCTCTATCATCGCATTCAACTGAGATCAAATGTGTAGCATGGAACCAACCAATGTAAACACTAATGCCTTCTGGGGGGGTGGGAGGAGGGGAGCAAGAATGGGGGGAAATTGTAAAACTCAAAATAAATAAAATCTTTCTTTAAAAAAACAAAAAAATGATTATGATGGTATTAATGCATATGGTTATTGAGCATTGTACTTATATCAGGATAGTTGAATAATGAATACTTTAATGGATGTTAAGGGTATAAGACAGGTATAAAACAATTAAGACACAAAAAGGGATTATATTGGGATAAGAAGATGGAAGCATTAGAAGATAATTAACACCATATGAAGAGGCACAAAGGACCTATTATAGTAGAAGGAAAAAAGGGAGAGTATAAAAACTGAGTAAATCTTATTCACAACAACTTTGACTCAAACTGGGTTTAGAAATTTATCCAACTTATAGGGAAATAAGAGGGGAAAAGGGAAAGAACATTGTGAGACAGGTAGCAAGAAATTCAATGATGAGGAGGGATAAAAGGAAAAGAGAAAGAAATATACTAATAGGGAGAGAAATAGGATGGAGGGAAATAAAAATGTCTTTGATGCTTTTTCTGTCTCATGATCATTTTTCCCTTAGTTCTAATTCTTCTTTCACAATATTCTTAATATTAAAATATGTTAAACAGGATTGTACATGTATAACCCTAGATCAGATTGTTCACTTCCATGATGAAAGGGGAGAAGGGATGGTGATAGAAAAGTGAAACTCAAATCCTTGCAAAGGGATTAATGTTGACAACTATCTTTGCATATAATTAGAGAAAAAAGAAAAAAAAGGAAAAAAACACGGAAACACATAACATAAACTGATTCAAAGTTGAATGAGCTGAATCAGGAGAATATTGTATATAAGAGCAGTGATATTATAAGATGATCTACTATGAATAACAGGTATTCTCAGCAATACAATGATCCATGAAAATTCTGAAGGATTTAAAATGTAAGGTGATATCTAGCTCCCGTTTGAATATAGATATCTTTTTTTTCACATTCCTTATTTTCTTGAAGATTTTTGTCTGATTTCTTTCACAGCATGACCTACATGGAATTGTACTTTCATGGAAAAAACAGCAACAAAATAATGGTGATTTGTTTTTTTTACATATAATTTTGAAAAAACCAAAATATTAAAGAAACAAAAAAGGCTATTTCATGGACAACTTACTTAGACTAAGTGCTTACATGTTCATCCAAAACAGTGGTCAAAGGACATTCTCAAAGTCTCAAGAACTTTGGAATTTGTTGTATGACACAGGAAACACTGGCAAAGGAATCCAGAATCCTTTTCATAAATGGTCAGATAAAATACAACCCTTTTGGGCAGCCTCCCCAAAGCCCGCAATTGTTCATATATGATCTCCTTATCTTATATTTACTTGCTGTTGTTACTGATCACCCTTCACTCTTGAAGATAACAAATGATATCAATAGGCAGATATCTTGATTTTGGCACTAATTGGATAAGTAAATAGGTAAATGAATTTTAAATCCAATTTCAATTAATTTCCACACCAACAATTTCCTGCTCACAGTAGAATGAAAATACATTTAACACAGAAATATTTCTGCCATTGTGTTTCCAAGTACCTTCTTATGTGCAAATTATTATTTTCATTAAATATGGGGGAAATGGAACTGTTTTGTTGAATGAAAGAAAAAAAGTTATATTTTGTGGAGGATTTTTTTATTCCTGTTATTGTTTGTTTGTTTAAAGAAAGTATTCAAAAGAATGAGGTACAATTTACACCCTGATATTGGCTCAACACCCTATTGATTTCCATGATACTAAGTGAAGGAAGTTTAATGTAAAGTACAAACATTTGTGCATGAACTGGAATTGATTAGACCATAGAAAATTCACATACTGTATGATGCTGCCAACTTCAAATTCATTAGAATCCTTTCATGTAAGTTACATGATAGGATACAATATTTGTAAGATACTGTTTTCCCCATCAGAAGGTAATTATCAATAAGTATTATTTTAAAATGACTTTCTCAAACTGGCTTTGGTCAAAATTTATAACCTAATAGCATTTGGATAGCCAGATTTATATTTTGTAACAACATCTACGTGCTGGTCAAGATTTGGTCCAGATCAGGACTCCTTTGGTTTGCCAAATTGGATAAGGATTACTTGAAGTACTGAAATGATAGTGAGGTAACAAGGATTCCATTGTCTGTATTCCTAAAATCATTTTTCCTTATCTGTTTTTCTTTTTAATAATTGAGTAACCCAGGAAACTTATTTAAAGAAGTATAGGGAAACAAAGATAGATATGTCACCTGCTGTATTTTTGAGAAGTTTACATTCCAGTAAAAATGAAGTTAAGTGTGTGCACTCAAAGCAACATATGAGACAGAATGAGATTCAAAGGAAGAATCCAGATAACTTCCTTTGAAAATTTGGAGATGAAACTGATAGTAAATAATGGTGGTGGTGGTGATGATGATGATGATGATGATGATAGCATTAATACAGTGTTTCAAAGCTTGCAAAACATTTTATAAATACTAATTTCTTTGAACCTCAACCACCATATAAAGTAGGTACTATTACTGTCCCCTTTACTATTATTTTCCTCTTCATAGATGAGAAACAATTTTTGTGACTCACCCAGGTTTACATAGCTAAATATCCAGGTCCAATGGCATCTATCCATTATGTTTAGAATGTGGAGACAGTATTGTGTGTGTTGCAGAAAAGATATTTTATGGAAGCTTTCACATAATATGGTAGCATCCATGAATGGTGCCAATGGAAGGGTTTGACTGTGGCAGAATTAAGATGGCAGAGAGAAGCCAGGAGCTTCCCTGAGCTCCCTCCAGCTTCCTTCAGAAATAACATTAAGTCAATAATCTAAATGGATCCTCAAACCACAAAATCCACAAAAAAACATAGTGGAGTAATTTACCAACTTAGGATAACTTTTCCAGACTCCACTAGAGTCCTTTCTAACTCAGTTGAAGAAACCCAGTGCACTACAGCCAGAGGAAGTCATCAGGATACTCTCAGTTACAACAAAGATCAGCAATCAAGGTCCCTTGGTCTTGTCTCAGTGGGCCAGCAGCACATCAGGTCAACTGTGAGATCTCCAACCCCAGTACAGAAGGAACATTGCAAACCCAGAACTCCTTGCCCAAACAGCTCAACTAGGTGAACATTCCCTTCAAAACTACAATTGCTCAAAAGGGGAATGCAAAAGCTAAGCAAAGAAAATAATTCCTTAAAAATTAGAACTGAGACATCAAGAGACATCCAAGCAAAATGAAAAAAAAATAGAAAAAAATGTGAAATAACTTATTGGGAAAATGACAGATCTGGAAAATACATCAGAAGAGATAATTTTAAAATTATTGTACTACCGAAAATGTAGGATGAAAAAGAGAGCCTGGACAATATTTTTTTAGGTTTTTTGCAAGGCAAATGGAGTTAAGTGACTTGCCCAAGGCCACACAGCTAGCTAATTATTATTATTATTGAATATCTGAGGTCAGATTTGAACCCAGGTACTCCTGACTCCAAGGCCAGTGCTCTATCCACAGGCAACTAACTGCCCCTGGACAACATCTTTCAAGAAATTATCAAATAAAAACTGTCCTGATATTCTAAAACCATAGGCTATAGTAGTCATTGAAAGACTCTACCTATCACCTCCAGAAAGAGATCCCAAAAGGAAGGGTTGAACTTCAAAAGAGAGAGGAGTAAAAAAGCAAAATTTTCCAGATCGAAGGAAAGGTATAGTTAAAGCAATTAAGGTCAAGATAAGGACAGCATAGTAGAAAAAAAATCTATTAGAGAGGGAGTAGTTTGAAATATATTTGAATGGATATTGTAAGTGGAAAGCAAACTGCATTAGGTCAATTTTCCATCTTCCCATTTACACAAAACAATGCTCTCTAAATATATTAGATTCTTTATGTTATTTACCCTTGGTACTTGAAGGGGACCAAAATGACTCCATGATTTTGGGTTCAAAGTATTGTGTGTTTGGCTGGTTGATCAATACAATATGAGCACAGATTTATGGAGTGATGGTAGTCTAGATATCTTATAAATGTTTGTTGAATAGCAATGAATCTTTATATGAGCATACTAATACTGTACTGCTAACTTTGGTGCAATTCAGCAAATGTATTAAAATCTCTGAATTAGGAAATGAATTGATTTTTTCAACCAGTGTGAAGTGACACCTTTGACCTCAAAGGTTGTTGAATAAAAGCAGTTACTATTTTTGAGGAAATGCAGAAGTACAAATTGCTAGTTTGAATCTACTAACAGAGGCTCCTCAGCTAGTAATAGACATTGATACACTGGGGCCCAAATGCATAGATGTGGAACTTGCTACATTAACCTGAGAGCCCCCTGCTCCCCTGACACATTTTTATATCCATCATAACCTCATCCTCATTAAATGTAAGACCCTGGAGCATAGAATCTATATCACATCTATCTTTGTTTCCCTAGCCACTAATTATTTCTTAAACATACAGAATTATCTGAGCTACCCCAATTCAAAAACAAAAAGAAAATAGACCTAAACATTGATGTTCAAGTTGCTAATATTAGCATGCATTCATCAGATCCCTTTAGTGGTGAATTCCCTTAGTCCAAAAAGCTTTAGCAAATACCTTTGAAGGCTCTTTAACTGCAAACATGCACTCTGATGCATTTCCTGATAATGTTGCTCCTCACTGTAAATATATAAAAGCATTAGATAATCTTTGAATCATCCACAAAGTTGAGCCAAGGGAGGTCATCCATTGCTAACTGAAGGGACTAGGCTCAAAATATATTATGAGGATAAAGATAAGAAAAACAGAAACTAGAACAATGAAAATAATATTTAAATAGTACTGTTTGATACATGTACATGGCCAAAACTTGCTAAGTATTTAATAATTACTATCTCATCTGATTCTCTCAACCTTGGGAGATAATTATTCTTATTATCTCCATTTTAAGTGAGGAAACTGAGGGGAAAATGAAATTAAGTGCCTTGTGCAGCATCCAAAGCTACTAAGGGCCAAGAATTTGGACTCAGGTCTCTCTAACACAAGTCCAGTGCCCTATATACTACCCTACCTAGTTGCTCACATTGAGATATTGAGATAATGGAACAAATGGATGGATAAGTTATTTGCTATTTTAATCAGGTAGCTCCTTCTTCTCTTGCCTCTCATTTATACCTATCATTTTAATCAACATATCAAGGGAACTGCCTTTGGTGACTAGAACCTACTATGAGCATGGTTGAATGATAATATAAAGACAAAAAATAGTCTGACCTCACAGAAGTTATATTCTCTTGTGAACTGTAACATATGTATGCAGTTTATTTACAAAGAAAATAATTTTAAATCTGTCCCCTGGGGATATTATCCCATGGAGAGCTGCTAGAGTAAAAGCTTCTGCATCACCCAGACTGTCCCAAATCTCTAGAGGCTTTTGACCTTGGGGGAAAAAACAAACAAACAACTTTCACCTAGAAGCCACAATTGCTTTTGCAAAATTCCACATCGAGAGACAGAAGATTGAGAAATACTCTACCCTGGTTCTAAGTGACAGTGGCCACCCACACTACATTAGAAAGCAAGCATGTAACTGCAAAACTGAATTCTACCTCTGTGACAAAGTAGGGAAGAGGCATGAGCAGGGATTTAAATAAAGAGTTAAGTACAGACTTGCTGCTAATACTAACTGGTGCTATATGTAGAATCCAGGCCATAGCACTTTTATCATCTATGTGGAAAGTATTCCTCCAATTAATTATCACTAATTTTAATTTGCCCCCCCAATTGGTCAGAGAAGTGAGTGAAAATGGAAAGAGAATAAACATTTATAATGTAACTATTTTATGCCAGACACTGTACAAAGATATATTACAAATATGATCACATTTGATTTGAAAAAAAGATGTTCAACTTGTTTAAAGTCATTGTAGATGGCAAGGGGAAAATGGTTGCTTTAAATGTGTAGTTTTTTCCCTAATGTTTGAAAGTGTTATTGCATTAAATAACCTTTTATTTTGGAGGGCATAACCAGGATGGTAGAGTAAAGACAGGGTTTCATATGAGCTCTCTCAAATTCTCCTCCAAACAACTATAAAACAAAGCTTTAAAATGAATTCTGGAGATGCAGAAGTAACAAAAGCACAAGGCAAAACAGTGGAGGTAATAGTGGAGAGTAGTTTAATGTAGGTCATATCTTGGCAAGCCAGTAGCAGGTCTAAGTTAATGAAATAAGCAATGGTGTCTTCTAGAAATCTCAGCCCACAGGAGACAATGTGTTGGAGAACTATTGAGAAGGAGATTACAGGGGTCCCTTTGTTAACACTGGGAGCTGGACTTTAACACATTGCCCATATATAATTCTTAGTCCCAGGATAAGGAGGAGAAGCATACCAAAGCATATGGCCACAGGGGAGTGAAGACCCTAGTTATAGTTCCATGAAAGAAAATAATGCTTATGGTCACTATTTATGGAATTGTGAATTGATCCAACCCTTTTGGAGAGCAACTTAGAGCTGTGCCTAAAAGAATATTAAAAACATGCATTCCCTCTAATTCAGCAGTATCATTACTAAGTCTATATCCCAAAGAGATTAAAAGAGGGACAGCTAGGTGGCAGGGTGGATAGAGCACCTGGATTCAGGAAGACCTGAGCGCAAGTTCAGCCTCAGATATTTAATAATGACCTTGGTCATGTCATTTAACCCCATGGCTTTGCAAAAGCCAAAAAAAGAGAGATTATAAGAAATGCAAAGGATACATATATATATATATATATATATATACACACACACACACACACACAAAACATATATAGCACCTTTTTATGCTGGCAAAGAATTAGAAATTGAGGGGATCCATCAATTGGGGAATGATTGAACAAGTTGTGGCATATGATCATGACTGAATACTTTTGTACTCTTAGAAATAACAAACCAGATGCCTTCAGAACAAGTTCCAAATACTTTCATGAACTGATACACAGCAAAGTGAGAAGGACTAGGAGAATACACAACAACAGAAACATTCCATAATAATCAATTTTGACATACTTAACTCATCTCAGCAATACAATGATCTGATATATTTCTGAAGACCTTAGGATGAAAAATACTATGCACCTCCAGAGAAGGAACTGATTGATTCTGAATGAAGATCAAAGCATAACTTTGAAAACTTTGATTCTTTTTCTTAACAACATGAGTAATATGGAAATGTTTTGCATGCCTTCACCTGTATCCAATTGCTTGCCTTATCAATTAAAGGAGAAGGTAAGGAAAGTAGAGGAAGGAAGAGAAATTAAATTTCAAACATTTAAATTATGAATGGTAAGGTTTGTTTTTACATTTGATTGGGGAAAATGAAATATCTCCCCAAAATTCATATTGATTTGGATCTAAGCCAACAAATTTAATGGGATTGGAAAAGAAGAAATATTTCCCAAAATAAGAGATTTTGCACAACTTAGGATAATGTGCAGTTTAAAAAATCAATTAGATGAGATAATTTTTTTCTCTGTCAGTCATCTCTGAGGTGCTGATTGCTCAGACATTATGTGAATCTTGGTGGGAGAAATTTAACAATGAAAGAACTTAATGCTTCAAGAAATGGAAATTGGTATATTTTTCAGGTAACCATTACATACTCAGTACATAGTCATGTGGTAAATGTTTAGCCACTGTTTAACTGACTTGACACAGTCAATGTTGCATCTTATATATACACATCTCAAACTCACTTGCTGACAAAAAGAAATTTAATTTAAAAGTGATGGTATTAATCAGTGTAAGGATTTTAAAAATGTTTATCATGGAGGGTCTCATAAGTAATTGCTAAAAATAAATAAATAATTCATTAGCCTTAAAACATTTTAGAACTCACAGAAAGAGATCATGGAAATCACCTAGCTTTATTTTTATATTATATTATATTATAATATGTATTATAATATAGTATATTTATATTATTTTTCACATAAGAAAGGTGTGAAACACAATAAGCATTTAATACATACTTATTGATTTGAGTTGACTAAGCTAATTTTAAGGCATATTCATACAAAAAAGAGGAATCACAGAACTAGGATCCAGGAGAGCTGTATATAAAAATCTAATTTTTCCTTGAATAACTTTATTGTTTCCTTATCTTTAAAGAATTGAAAAGAAAGTTATTTAAAAGTTTTCTGTCTCTTGCTCTGTCTGTCTCTGTCTCTCTGTCTCTATCTCTGTCTCCCTTTCTCCCTGCCTCACTCCATCCCTCCTTTCTCTCTCTGTCTCTGTCACAGTCTTTCTCTGTCTATCTATCTATCTATCTCCACAAAAGCACAAAATGCCTTTAGGCATGAAAATATTTTTAAGTGACATGTCCCTTATTATTTACAACTTAATCCCATTTTCTTTCTGAGCCAAGAGAATCTCTCCTATACTTCCCATCTATGCGATCAGGTTAGGCCCACTTATTACTGAGAGCCTTCAATGAGGTTTCTCATTTCAAAAATTGCCCTTTGCAGGGCAATGCTTTAGAATTTTGTCCTTCTCTCTCTAGGTTTTATCAGCTGCCTGCAGAAAGCAGTGATTCATCAGATACACTTCTGTATCCCTTCTATTGCAAACCACATTTTATTAGTGGATTTGCTTTCAATATCTTATCTAACCATCATGTGAATACAGTGACCTCTTTAATCTCAGAGGTTTTATACCCCATCAGTGAAGCTATTCAAAGATTCTAGTTGCAAAAATTGTTACCTAGGGATCAATCCTGACAGATACATTCTGTTTCTTCTTCTTCTTTCAGACTTGTAGGACAAAGTGTGTTTGCCTTTACTATGCTGTTGTTTCTCATACAAAATATCAACAAGCCTTATCTCATTGACCCATTTTTTTTCACACGACTCAGCAAACTCCCCAAAATTATAAAGGGCACATCACTCTGATAAAAAGAAACACAGAAAGCAAATTTCTGGAGCCATCCCCCATTGGAGTCAAAGAAAGCTGAAATTAATGAAAGGAATGAAATTCTGTAGTGAGTTTTGTCCATGTCTTACTGCAACCATCTCTAAGACCTGATAGCTATCCATAGACAAGTACCCTGAGGATCTTGGACAGAGAAAATACTTACCTTGGTGCCAATAGGAAGAAATAAGATTGAAAATACAGGACAAAGGAAAGAAGTTGGTTATGTTATTATAAATTCTAAAATAGATATGTTCCAAGTCATTCAAATGCTGTTTTAACAATTTACCCAAGTGACTTCCTTGCCTGTATAATATTCAGTCTTTTGGGGGTAAGAGTAGTGTCTGGAAGAAAATCATTACTCCTCTGACCTAGAAAGACCCTCATACTGGCTATGCAATCTGGACCTGGGATGAGCTTACCAAATCATATATTAATTGCAACTACTATCCAATCCCAATTTGCCTAACACAATCAACAAGTATATTTCAAGTTTTTGCTATGCGCTAGATTTCAGAATAAGTCCTGTTCATATATCCTTTCCTCTATTTTTATCAACCATGTCCTTAAATCTAACTATGCTCATATGTATATATATATATATATATATATATATTCACACATACATGTAATTATGCATTATATTATATATTTACACGCATATATGTGTCATATAAATATTTTACATCAATATATTTATGTAGTCTATATGAACTATCCTTATTTCAACTCTTACTCTCCAAGATGAACCAACACAATGTCCTATACCCTAGATAGGCAGAATAGATAATACATTGTAATATGTATGATATTATAACAGTATAGCTGCAATATTATATGATATTATATATACATATGTAGCCTATGTAGGTAGTCTATATAATCTATCCTCCTTATGATTCCACTCTCACAGATGACTCCAGTCTACATCTACATGATTCAAGGGGTGCCTCTGAGGTGTTAGGGGTGATGTGATTTCCTAATGACATAGGTACCACTGTTTTACTTCCTGCTTGCCATAAAATTTTCTATCAGCCTTAAGTAACTTTTAGAAAGAGTATTTACTAAGATGATGGAGTAAAAATACTTGATACAAAACATCTTCCCATGTGTTTGGGATATACTATCTTACCACTATATATAATGTCCAAGGGAAATTTTACCCTTGCCAAAAGATCACATTTGACAAGTGGATAATACACATCTCCTTGTTGTTGGATGTCCTTTTTTTTCTTATACATGAGGAGGTGAAGAAGTTCTCATTGGATATAATTTAGTTGCTTTGCCATCCTTTCAGTAAAGTTGAAAATCTATTTCATTGCCCTTGAAATCCAATCAGGACACTACCATCAGCTACTCTGGGGGTGCTGTTTGGACATTGATGGGAGAATAGAAAAGCCAATATATACCAACATCCGTGGCCTAATTATGGGAGAGGAAATTCAGGGCTAAAGCTTATGACTCTTCTCTCCTTCCCTCTCCCAGAATTGTCCTTCTCAGAAAGAGCATTTGACTATAATGCCATGTTCTTGATAATTTGGGGGATGTACGATTCCTTGGTCAACACTGAGTATTCTTAGTTTATAGGAAGTTTTCATCCTAATCCTTTACAGCCCTGGTTCAATTAATTTTTAGCATTGATTTCTAATTTTAGGATTAAGCTTGATGATGATGATCTTAATACTTGGTGATCTTAATATTTTAAGTGAGTTAAGGTGTCTCGATTAAGCAAATCAACCACTCCCCTTTAACATTTATACAAATCTTTTTACACAAATCTCTGTTGGTAAAAGTGTTTTGATTGTCTGAGGTTAAGATACCTGCAGCTATCCTGATGGTAACTGTAAAGCATTTATTAAGCAAATGAGCTATTCTCTATTCTCAAAGAACAAGCCTTCTAATTAAGTGAAAGAACACATTTAGGAAGGAAAGTTCAGCTACAGAGCAGATGGAAAATTCCAGTCATCCTTAGGGTTCAGTGAAAGGGCTGATGACAAGGCCCAGACATCCTTAGTGTAAACTGTTGAGAAGAGGAGATGCTGGTAAGATCTGGACTTGAGGGGAGTGTACAAATATTCTTGGACCTACATCTAGCAATATGTCAATGCTCATTAACATCAAAGAAGAATAACAAACAAAGCAAAATTTGGGTCTTGCCTCTCTTTGATAGTTATGTGTGGTTGCACTTTTTCCCCTTCAATTCCAGTTTTCCAATTTTCATTCTGTTTTCTTAAGGCTACAAGAGGATTTGTAAAGGGCATTGCACACATTTAGTTCTGTCCAGGTTGAGAATCATTGTTGGGAGGATTTTCTTCTCAGAATCTTTTTTTTTCCTGTTACGTATGAGAGGAATGCTTCATTAAGCTTAGCTGACCTATATTAATGCCCAAAGCTCCTAGTCACAAATTCTTAAAATATAGCACAGAATAAATATTTCTCTGTGTGATTTTTGGTTTTTTTCTTCCTCTTCACCCCTCCAATTTGCTTTTTTTTTTGCTTTTCTAACTTAGAGACTAGAGGAAACCAAGACTGGTATTTATAGAAATTTAGATATCATATAGTTGAATACTAGGCTGATTATTCTGCTGTTGCTTGCCTTCCCACTAGGGACATCCAAGAAAAGCTGCCACATACAGAAGTGCTAATTGTACAAATGGTTATAAGTTCAAAGTCTAGTGTTTTCTCCAAGAATGGGGGGGGGGGGCTTAAAAATGATGCCCAAAGTACAAACATGAATAGGATATGTAGTAGGTATGTATTCCCCCCATAGGAAAAGAAATATGAAAAAAAATGAAGAATCATCCAATTTTTAAGACAGAATCTAGTTTCTGGCTTGTCAAAGTGCTAGTACTGATGATGACTAATACAAAGGACACCATATTTGCAAAACTACTAAATCATTCTTTTTGCATTTCTTCTCTAAGAAATAGTTTACTGAAATACAAGTGGGATCTTCCTGCCTAGAAATATTCCTCTCCAAGACAAATGCCATAAGAACAACCCTACCACTGTTATTGTGACTCTAACCATTCCAATAGATGTAGTCTTTGTGGTCAGCATTTACAGGTCTTATTTTCACAACGTCAATGCTAGAAGAAAGGACACATGAAAAGTGAATCAAGGTAACCAGTAATCTTTAGTCCAAAATAGACTTGTTAAGTCCCTACTCAATATTCAGCCAAATGAGGGAATAAATTTTCCTTCCAACTCTGATTTGTAATCACATCTTATCTTCTCAAAAGATGCTTCCAAAATTGACTTGAGAGACAGTCAGGAACCACCTCAACTTCTGCTATGTGACATGTTTTTTTATCATGTGCTTTTCTGGATCATTGATCATTAGGGAGAGTCTATCAAGCAGCGAGTCTTACCTAGTCAGAAGCAGACATAAAATCTCTGCATGTGCTCTAAGGGAGGTAGGGAGGATGGTCAAAGAAACTGTTAAATTCTTAATCTTCCTGGAAGAAAAAAAAATCTTCTTTTGTGCACTTAAAAATAAAAACATTTCTCTACTTTATCAGTCCACAAACATTTTTCTCAGTGTGCATACAAATAATGTGTAGTGGAAAGGGCTCTGAAACTGAAATCAGAACAGCTGGTATGGATCTACTTTCTATTACTTACTCTGCACAACCCAGAGCAAATCACTACACTTTCAGAATTTCAGTTTCTTCCTTTATTAAAGAATGGGTGAATGTCATGACCTCTGAATTTCTTTCCAGATCTAAAGTTCCTTGATTTGATGTTATTAAGGATACTTTATCTTTCCTATTTTGTCTAGCGTTCCAGATAGAGTTTTGTAACCATGGATTAATTATTCTCTACCTCCAAATTTTCAATATCCAATTAGCTGCCAAATCTGGTTGATTCTCTTTACATAATATAGCTTGAATCTCTTTCCTTCACTCCATGAACACAGCAGTTACCCCAATCCAGACTCACATAATCCCTTGTCAAGATTAAAACAATTGATCTCTCTGACTCTCACTCTTCCCCTCACCAATCAATCCTCCTCAGCTGCCTCATCGATTTCCCTAAAGCAGAAGTCTCATTAAATTACTGATCAAGGTTCTTCAAAGGCTTCCTTTGCCTTTCACTTAAAATACAAACTCTTCTGTGTGACATTTAAAGACTTTGCTAATATGCCTCTTACCTATCTTCCCATAGGTAAGGTCTTCCCAATCTCGGCTTCCTTTCCATGACACTATTCTATTTTCCTGTGTTAAAAATGAGGAGACATTATTGTTTGCTTCATGCTCCTTTAGGTTCACTTTCCCACTGCTGCACATAAATTACCGTGATGTTTATTTCCATCATTCTCCTGAATGATATCCCTTTGAGAACAGAAAAATTACAACAATTTTGGTATAAACTGAAAGGCAAAATCTAAACCTTGCCAATTAATCCTCAGAAAATGCTTTGAATATCAGCCCCACTCAAAATATGGTTGATGAATGAAATCCCCCAAATGAGTCATGAAAAGAATACTCTTATATACAAAGAAGTCAGAAGAGTTGGTGATACATACAAAAAATGTGTAGTGGAAAGGGCTCTGAAACTGAAATCAGAACAACTGGTATGGATCTACTTTCTATTACTTACTCTCTGCACAGTCTAGAGCAAAGCACTACACTTTCAGAATTTCAGTTTCTTCCCTTATTAAAGAATGGGTGATAAGGTATGGTTCAGGAAGAAACTAATTTGAGGAGCAATTTATTGCTGCTTACAAGATGGAGTGGTATATCACCATGAATCGAATATGTGTTAAAATAGTTGAACTCACTTCTTTTCTATCTTTTATTCTTCCTTCCCTTCCTTGTTTCCTCTCTTTCCTTCCTTCTTTTCTGTCTTTCTTTTCCTTCCTTCCTCCATTTCATTCTGAATTTTTTGAATATCTATTGTTTGACAACCTCTTCTTTTTGCAATCTATCTATTCCTCCTCAGTATCCTTGAAATAAAGAATAAAGAGAAAGAAAAATAAACAGTTCAACTAAGCAAATCAACACAGCAACCAAATATTATAGTATTTTCAAAAATCTCAACTTTCCTAGATATTGTAGCTGATTAGTTTCATAACAAACAACCTTAGAGATTCTTTAGTCCAACTCTTAGCATACTTAATCCAAGCCCTTAGTCTAATGCTTGATATATAATATGTCTTCCATAAAGTTACATTTTGTTATTAAGAAGATACAATCACAATAAAACTCTTCATACCTTTGAGCCAGGAATTCCAATTCTAGGACTATATCCACAAGAAAATCTTAAAAAAAAAATGAGAAAAGTCCCACATGTTCCAAATTATTCATAGTAGGTCTCTTTTTGTAATTACAAAGCACTGGAAATTGAGGGGATGCCCATTAATTGGGGAATGGCTAACAAGTTAAGGTACATGGTCAGACTCTAGGGAAGCATGGAATGACTTACAGGATCTAATGCTGAGTGAAGGGAGTAGAACCAAGAGAACAATGTACACATCAACAGCAACACTATGAGATGAACAACCTTGATGGAAGTCACTCCTCTCAGCAGTACAGAGAGCTAGAACAACTAACTGTATTAGACTGGCTATGGACTATATTATTCCCTTTCAAAGGAAGACAAACAAAACAAAATAAAGTGCACACCAAAGAAGCAACCCTTCAGAATCTGATGAACACTTTCTAAAAATTATCTATGTATCTCTTTCCCTTGATCTTAATTCCTCATACCACAAATGACTAATCTGTACACATGTTTATCAAAATATGTATGTACAATACTAACCTGACTGTTCGCCACTGAGGGGAGGAGGGTGGGAAGGGAGGGCGGAAGGAAATTTTGTAACTTAAAAATACACATGTGCAAATGGATGAAAATAAATAAACTTTTTTTTAAAAAAGAAGATACAATCACCAATATGAATGACTTAACTTTTCTTAGCAATATAATGACCCAAGACAACTCTGAAGAATTTATGGGGAAGAATGCTACTCATTCCCAGAAAAAAAAAGTTGATAATGTTGGACTTAGATCAAAATTTATTTTTTTAACTTTACTTTTCTTAAGGTTTCTTTTCTTTGGGGGGGGGCAATCTATGTTTATTTCACAACATGAATATTATGAAAATGTTTTTGCATGACTGTTTATTGTGTATATCAAATTATTTCCTTTCTCAATTGGAAGGGGGGAGAGAGAAAAGTAGAAAATTTGGAATACAAAGTTTTAAAAACAATGTTAAATAAAATACTAGATAAATAAAAAAGAACAAGATAAAATTACAATAGAGAATCAAGATGTCCATTCAAAAAGAACAGATCACAATTTGAAATCAAGATCCAGTTAGTGTATATGGTGCAGGATTGAAGTGCTATAGAATTTTAGTAAAAGGAGAGATCATCTGGGGGCCAAGGCAACTCAATAAGCATGTATTTGACATATGTTAAATACCAGTTATTCTGCATTTGATTACAAGAGGTAGAGTCCCTACTTTCAAGAAACTTATATTTTCCTGAGAAGAAAGAACATATATTCAAAACTGTAAAAGCAAAATATAAAGAAAGATGTGAAGAGAAGAAGGGGAAAAAGAGAAAAAGGGAGAGAATAAGTAAAAGACTCCTGTAGGAGGTGGTACTTAAGCTAAATCCTTAAGGAATCTGGACCTTCTCAAGAGGGGATATGGGGGTAAAGAGCATTCCAGGAATAAGGGAATTATAAAGATGTGTCTTCCTGGACAACTTGGATATTCAAGGAAGGGGTATAGATAAGGAGTGACCTTACTTACATATATGGAAGCTCAGAAGTATAAATGAGCATGTTATCTGAAATAAAGACTGCAGCTCATTACCAACCAATTACTTGAATCCATAAAGCAATTTCATGAAGATACAATCCATGCTCCACCCCCCCCACCCCCTAATGGATCAAAGAAAGCCCATAGGCAATAATGCATCCCATCCAGCACCTATCCCCTCACAATGTCTGACCTGAAAATTATATTGCTTCCAATCCTACTTTTAGTTCTACAAGCACTGCAACCAGTTTCATAGGTTCAATTTCTGTAATTTTCAACCAGTTTTGTTCTGTATCATGGACTATACTCCTTATCAGCAGGCAAATGTGTTACAAGAAGCTAAGAGGGAACCTGGATAGAATGATACATTCCTTGCATAAGAATCTTCAGTGGCTCCATATTGCCTCTAGAATAAAATACAAACTTCTTACTTTCATGTGCTCATCCTTTCATATTTAGCCTTTCGCAAAGACTGTGAGTCAATCCACATAGGATCATGGCTGCAGAGCTAGAATAGATTTCAGAGGTCATCTATCTTGACCTCTCATTTTATAGTTGAAGAAACTAAGGCCCACAGGGTTAAAGGGACTTTAGGTGGAAAGTATCAGGAGTTGGACCTGAACTAAAATTCTTTGATATCACACCAATTCTCATTCCTGTGTACTTTGCTATTTCATAGTTTTATTTTGAAATTTAATTTTCAAAGGAAAATTCACTGCATCCTTATATCTCTGGTTTCTCTAATTATTTTGGGGGAAAGTATAGTAATTCTAGGATAAAAAAAGAACATTCTTTCCTTGTTTTTTGTTAGGAATTCAGATTACTTGTATTTCTACAAAAGTAAGCCAATACCATATTTCAGTTCTTAAGGAGTAGTGGAATAATTTTCATTTTTAACTATATATAGAAGATTGAAGTTTCTTTATCCCCCCAAATTAAGTATAAAATAAGAGGCAAGTCCCACCAGGTAATTGGCTACCAGAATTCATGTTAAAAGGAGAAATATTGCAGTCTGCCATCATTTACAATTTTGCCATTACCTTGATCCTGTCATTTATCATAGCATTTAATTCTGTTCGTTTCAATTCATATATTTAGTAACTATGTACTTTGTACAAGATATGCAAAGCATGTTTTTAAGAAGCTAAGATTCTACTGAAGAAATATAACATGCCAAAAAATAAACAAATCAGAGTTAAAGCTAGCAAGAAGCTCATGGGTATTTGTAATAGGGAGACACAATTTTACCCTGAGGAAACCCCCATTCCCACTCTTATGTTATAGTCTTCTGTTAACCTCTGCCACCTTCACTGTTGGGTCTCTCATCTTACACACTTCTCAAGTAATCTTTATGGTGATAAATATCAGACCATCCCTCATGGTCACTTGAAGTTCAATTGACCTCTGTACAGTCACCATAGCCACCAGATCCAGCCAATTTAACTGGTTTGTCACCTGTGAGCTATAGATTTATAAATTCATAACATCTTAAATTTATAACTAGAAGAGGTATCGGAGACCAACTAGTTAGATCTAACCAAATCTTTTTATAAATGAGGAAACTGAGATGAGATAAGGTCACAAAGTCATATAACTAGTGAGTATAAGATGACATTAGATCCCAAGTGCTCTGATAGCAAAGCAGGTATACTTGTCAAATCAGTCTTGGTACTTTTGTGTGTGTGTATACACACACACACACACAAAAGTACCAAGACTGATGAAATATATATATATATATATATATATATATATATATATATATATAGTTTGAATTCATTTTTACACATTTGTATATATTTCTTTCTACACACACATGCACACACATTTATATATATATATATATATATATATATATATAAATTTATACCTTAAAATCCCAACTATCCTCAGCTTTTAAACTTCATGAAGACAGGAATCTTAACTTATTATATACATGCATTTCAATGAACAGTCAAACCAATGAGTTATTAACAAGTGGTTCCTGTATAAATGTATGAGTTAGGAAAAGGAAAGGTATTTGCTAAAATGTTCCATACTAATCAACCTCTAAATAATTCATTTATTTAAAAAAAAGAAGATAAATTAAGGCTAATGTGCCTGCTTAATCCTTTCTAATTTTGTCTCTTGTACTATATTGGTATAATAATTCACAAGCAAACTTGCCCTCTAGTGACAGTATTTTGTATTTCACACTCATTTGGAAATTAATCCACAGCCTACATTTTTCTCCACAAATGATTAACTTAAAATTAACAGTGTCTATCAAGCCCCAGTCCTGTACATTAACGTTTTACCTGTACATTTCCTTAGAGCTGGTGTGGTTATTTCCTAGTTATCGGACACTTCACTTTTGCACATTCTCCCAGGATTCTCTAGTCATCTAATTTGTCCTCATGGAAAACAGGAATAGTTTGAGATTGCAGATAACAGAGTTCATTATTCAACTCTCAAGTGTCCATAATGGAGAGGAAAGGGAAACATCATTAGGGGAAAGCTCATTATGTAAACATCTCTTGGGACTTGTGCCAGGATTTAGGGGATAGAAAAAAGCAATGTGAACTTGGAAAATTTCAATGGAAGCAAATAGGCAGGGAATAACATAGAAAGTGGAGCTCTAAGGTGTATCTGAACTATCATGGGGAAGGGCATAGAGGGGAATCAAATTGGAATAGAATGTAGAGTTGAATATAGTCTTTTGGAGAAGAGATGTTAGTACTGAAGCCACACATGCAACATTTTTACAACAGAGATTAAGGATAATGTTAAGTATAAGATATTGACTCTAGGAAGAAAGATTGAATAGAGTAGAAGTAGAAAAAGAGGTGAAGGTGTTACATATATCTCTATATAAGTTCAAGAGAGTATACTGAAAGTATAAGAGAGATCAAATAATTATTCCCTATCTGCCTAAATGTCAGAGGAATGTTTTCCTCATTTCCAATGTTTTCCCTTGAGTTTTTCCCTCTTTACAAATTCTGAAATTATATGAGATTATACCAATTTGTTAGGCTTGTGTGTGTGTGTGTGTGTGTGTGTGTGTGTGTGTGTGTATGTGTGTGTGCATGTGGGGGGAGGGCATGTGTGTAGGTTGAAAGAATGGTTGAATTGCCCAACTACCCAATTTTCTCTTCATTTTTATACTTCTGTCTTAATTAAATGCTTTGATTTTAGATTTTTAACTTTTGCTGCACTGTAAGGAGACAGTATTGTAAAAGCTTAGTTATTTGAGGGCCTCATTGATTAGTTTACAAATACTCCAAATCAAATATGGGAAAGGTATTTCCAGAAACACAGTTCTCTAGAGGATTTGAGAGAATATCTGTTATACTAGTTATTCTGACTTTTCTGTATTTGTTTCTTCTGATATTTTCCCAACCATTTTTTAACTATGTTTCTGACTGAGCAAAATGTAGGGGGAAATCAGTCAAAAGCAACAATATTTTCAATTCCTTGAAGACAGTGGAATGGTAGAACCGTATTGCTGTCATTTCACTTTTAACCCTTTCCCACAGACCTTTCTCTCAGCAACTGACAGAGTTTATAAATGAGCAATGCATGAGTTAAATTCCAAAGCATCTCTTTTCAGTAGTGTCTGCTTACAAGTATTCTAATTTTTCCCCTTTTAAGTTTCTGTTGGAATATTCTGCTTTTGTTTTTGTTTTGAATTTAAGAGAGATCTAATAATTGCCCCAATTGTTCTCTTACTTGTTTTTCTTCAGATGTTTATTAGTTGTGTGATCCTCAATGAATTCACTAGCACTCTCCTCTTCAGTTTCCTTGTTTGCAAAATTGTATTAGCTGGTGATCATATAACCAGTATGTATAATGAAAAAATAATCAGAACACTGATAAGATAATCAATATTTTAAATTTATTTAAGTATGTATGCCCATACATATACATACTTATATATGTATATAATGGTGATATGATCATCATATCATCATATATGATCCCTATATATGATGATGATCACTTATCATATTTACCATAATGATCACTTTATCTTATTGTGACTCCCAGCTCCATATTTTTGATTCTATGATCCTCTTCCTCAGCTTGCCCTGAAAAAAATTAAACCATAAGAATGAAGATATGCTCATTGTAAGCCAGGGTGGGTGAAATGAAGGGAATAAGTACAGATTTTAAGCCTGAAGAATGAACAGACTCTACTTTAAGTTGAAACATTAAAGAAGTATCATCTGCCTCAAGTGCCTTGTAAGAATGTTTCTCCTAGAGAATATGATTCAGTGGGGAGTAAACTTGGGTCAGTTTGAAGTTTTTGTCATGTTTATAGATAATGAATTATCCTGAAGAGGGAGAGAGAATGAATATCTCTTGTAAACTGCTTTTTAATTTCTCTAATCCAACTCCTAACTCCAAAAGGCAAATCACTCCAGTATCTTTGCCAAGAAGAGCTCAAAATGGGGTCATGGAGAGTGCCTGAAAAGACATTATATAAAGGCAATAACTACTAACTCTAATACTCACATCAAAATCTGTCTATAATAAAAATCAAAAAACATCAAAAACAACAAAGTTGTCCTTTTAGAAATTGGGGAATGGGATTGAAATTGATTACTTTGATTCATTTTACTTCCTGACCCAGAAACCTACAGTAGAAAAGTGATGTTGGAATACTGAAAAGACCATAAAGTACAAAATTAACTTAAATCCTATCAAATGCCTGATGCCTATATATGAACTCTGGCTAGTCACTTAAACTCCCTGGGTCTGCTTTCCTCTTTTTAAGTCCTTTCCAACTCTAAGTTTCTGAACTTATTTTTTTTTGCCAGATAAGTCAAGTTCCTTATATGGACATACAACACTCTCCAAGATCTGAACCACCTCCCCTTCCAAACTTAACCTCTTAATATTCCTGTTTACAAACTATTCCAACAAAACTGATCTAATCCCTTTCTTCCTTATCACTGCACAATTTTTCACTGTTTTCCAATGGTGAGATTATTTTCCCTCCCATCCACTCTCTATCTATTGAAATCATACCTATCCATCAATGTCCAGATTAAACCTCCAATCTTTTGTGAAGATTGCCCTGATTACTCTAACCAGAAGACCACACTTATATCAACTGAGTTAACTAGGGGTAACCATGCTTTTTCTATGGCAACCCCTCCCATGAACTATCAAGAGGAAGTGGCTGAGGTTGACAAAGGGAGGTGAATCAAGAAGGATGAAGGAAAAACTCCATCATTGCCCTTATAAAGGACCTTCTTCCACATCTCTTACTACTGGCAATGTTGTCTGGAGAGAAATAAGAGTGGATTTAGAATGATAACAGCTTTTCAAAAAAACAGAGTTGTCACCCATGGCTCAGGGGAGCCATCTTCAAAATAGATTGCTTCTGAAGGTCTCTCACAGATTTGGAATGCTTTTTATATTTGGGATTGACCATAAAAAGAGAAGTTAGGCTTTTTCTTTCTGGTTCACCCCAATTTTAGACTAGAACTCTCAGAAAATCTTTAAAATCTTGTATAGACAAAGCTATGTGTAAGGTATTCATAAAATCTGAGTCACTGGTTCTCTTCTAGATAAGATGTTCAGTGTATAAATATGAAGTAAAGTATAAGATATTTGCATATTTCTTCCACTGTGGTTGAGGAGAAAAGGAATACATGTATATGCAAACAGATACAGGAACCAAAGCATTCCAGTTGACTCATTTGGTTCCATTTTAATTTAATTTAAATTAATTTAAATTTATTACTTTATTCTATTTTATTTATTTTCTAAATAAATAAATATTTTTCTAAATAAATAAAATATCATTGTTTATTTTATTGATAAATTTTAATTTAAATTAAATTTTAAAAATTAAATTGAAAAAGGAGAAAATAAACATTTATTAAGAGTCTAACCTGTGCCACATATTCTAAGCATTTTACCAATATTATCTCATTTGATCCTGAACACACCTTTGGGAGGTAGATGCTATTCTTGTTTCCATTTTATAGGTGAAGAAACTAAAACAGGCAAGGTTATGTTACTTGTCCAGGGTCACATATTGAGCATCAGAGGCTAGATTTAAAGTCGAATAATCCTGACTCCAGGTCTAGTGTTCAGAGTCCACTGTATCATCCAAGATAGGTGAACTGTGGGACTGCTGAACAAATACTGTACTTTCACCACTCACCCATGAAGTTGGAGGTGATCATAAGATCCAGATGTGCAACTAGTCAGAGTATAGCTTTCTTTACTACTCCAGCTGTCAGGTCCTCCTGGTGATCATGCTTTTGCCCTCTGAACAATATGCTCTTAGCAGAAATCTCCTCCAGCTTGATAGTTGACATTCAACTTAGAAACCTAAGAATTCTCAAACTCATTAGGCAACCAAAGCTGCAACCAATGAAGATATATAAAATGGCCACTGGCAAAGAGGTATCCTGCTGCCAACCTTGTCAAGCCTTGAGCCTCTTTGATATGAGCAGGCTCAGAGGTGACTGATGAATTATTGCAGTTTGAAGTCTGACACACGACAGACTACTTGGAAACAAGAAGAGATAGGAAGACCATTGGTATCTGACCCAGACTGCTGAGAGAATAGACCCCAAGCTATGCTAAAAAGTGAATATCATCATATAGCTACATTTCTTTGAACTTTGAGATTGCCTCATTGACATTTTTTGACTGATTTACAAAGAAGAGATTTGGATCTGAAAACCAGATTTGTGTTTCTTTGATCTCTAGATTGAGTTTGCAGGTAAAGGGGAAGTTTGGTTCTAAACTACTCCATCTTGTTTCTTGAACTCCTGAGTCTTTTTGGCCCATAAGTGTTGAGCTGCCTCACCTTGGAAGAATTACAAGTCTATCATTCTCCAATACTAGATGTCCTTAATTTTATTCCTTTTTTTTCTTTTGTCATGATTAAGAACTATATACTTGGGAAAAATTGCAAGTGATTGAAACTTCTTCACTCTGGAAACTCACTCTATCTCTTGACTTCACAAAGTGGAAGTAGCCTCCACCCTTGTGCACTCTGTCTCTCTGGTTGATTACTTCCTTTTAGAAGTTCCACTTGAAGTTTGAGGCCCAGGGAAGTCATATCTTTGTTCTTTTCCAAAATACACTCCTGCTTCTTCTGAACTTTTCCTTCAATGTTTCCTCTACATCTTTTTATCTTCAATTTCATGCATTATATTCTCACATTAGAATGTAATTTCTTTGACAGTTACTTCTTTCTCTCTACTCACAAATTTGTATTCTGAGTGTTTAACATGTGTTTTGGTGCATAGTAGAAAAATGTTAAAATTCCTTGCCTCAGACCAAAGAGTCTACCACTTCAAATGAGAAAATTGCCAGGTCAAGAGGAGAGAAGTAGTTATTCTCTGAGAACTACCCCAAGCTTTGTCGTGGTGGGTGAAGTGAATTATCTCAGGAATGAGCATGTGATTGATAGACCTTCAGTTGGACCTCATCATTATGTAGATTCAGACATCTGGTTGGCAGCATCCCCTAGTGGTTAAATATAAAATCTCAGCTTGTAATGCCTTTTAGAGATGAGTATGTCCTGTCACCTTTAACAACTGAGATCTTACCCTATGTCCTGAATATTTTTATATCACTGATAGTACCATCAATGATCTTTGCACAAAGGTGCCAAAAAGTTATGTGCTATGATATCTACTACCTTTGAATTCATGTACTTGTGTATTTTACTTATTTCTTTGTCTCATTTCCCTTCCTAGACAATATGTTCCATAACATCATGAATTCTATTTTAACTATCTTGTGATGGAAAGATCATTAGATTTTTATTTATTGAACCTGGGTTAAAAGGAGCTGACTCAGCTCCTTATAATCCATTAGACTTTACCTAAGTTAAAGATCTTCCTCTCTTCATCTATATGATGAAAAAAAAATATCTAAAAAGCTAAATAGTTTTATGTAGAGCAAGCCATACATAGATTCAACAGAAATTTGGTTTCTATTTCTATTTAGGGTATTTGCTATCCATGTGATCATGGACATATCTCAGAGCTTTTGTTTCCTTTCCTATAAATTGGGCATCTTAGGGTAATTGTGAAGTTCTACGGAGATGATGTTTGGAAAGTGCCTTGTGCCTTAAAGTACAAAATAAATATCGGCCATTTTCATCATCATCTTCATCTTCATTCTTTGTATCCTCAACAGAAACACTGTATGTACATAATTGACAAAACATTTGAATTGAATGAAATCATTTGTTTTTTGATGGTGAGGAGTGGGGAACTGGATGTAAGGGAACAGTTTCTGTCCAGTTATTCTTGATGGTTCATGGACATGAAAGAGAAAGGCAAAAGACTGTAGAAAGACAATGAGAAAAGCAAAAGCAGAGGGACTCCTTAGAACGTTTTAGGTTTCTTATAGAACATGTCTTACTTGGCAATTCTGCCCCAAAATATACATCCTGAAGCTCATGGGAACTATTTGTTTAAAAACCTCAGGATGTAGCCTTGGTGAGCTGTTAGGAAAGGCTGTAAAAATTGCTCAGAATAGCTCTGGCAAATTAACATCTGCCAAAGGCATTTGATAGACCTGCCTTTTTTTCCTCACTTGGCAGGGGAAAAAATTGCTTATTATGTTCCCAATGATATTTTTTTCCATAGATGTGACCTTGTCTCAAATACCAACTTTCTCTATCCTGTCCTTTTTTTATGAAGGATGCTAAGAGTTGGTCTATAGTACAGTATTTTACCTACAATAACTTAGGGGCCAATTTAGGCAGGTAAAATGCTTGACTCATTAATATGTTTTTATGTCTGAAAGAAGCACAACTCTCATCTCCCATTAAGAAGAAGAAACTTTAAATGGAAGCAATAAGGATAAAAAACAAGGGGATACTTTTCCTATAGTTTATTAACAATTAATCTATCCATAAGCATTTATTAAGGTTAAAATGAATAGGGCATTGTGATAAGCACTAAATATATTAAGAAAATGTGAATGTTCTTGCCTCTGAGGTACAAACATTCTATATGTAAATTTATTATCTCATACAATAATACAATTATAGGCAGAATGGATTTTAAAAGTATTTTATTACGACCCTCTCATTTTATGAATAAGGAAACTGGAGCAGAAATGGGATAAAGATCACTCATGGACAGGATTTGAATGCAGGTTCTCTGACTCCAAAGAAGAATGCTTTCTACCATAGAACACTGACTTATCTGGGACATATAAGACTCCTTTGATTAAGTAGTGATATCTTTATTTCACACATCAGGAAACTGAGATTCAGTAATATGTATGGGGTGTCATGGTGAGTAGGTATTGGTGATTTCCTTCTGAATTTATATACTCTGCCATGGAGGAACATTGCTGCTGATTCAGAGGTTTGCATAAGTACTATCAAAATGAAAGGAAGAAGAGAAGATCTTAGAATCAAGAGGACCATTAAAAGAACTTCCTTTCAAATATGGAACACCTGCAGCTAGGTGGTATAGTAGATAATATATCAGGTCCCAAGACAGGAAGACTCATCTTTCTGAATTTAAACCTGGCTTCAGACATTTTCTATTTGTGTACATGGGTAAGTAACTTAAACCTGTTTGCCTTGGTTTCTTCATCTGTAAAATGAACTGGAGTAAGAATGGCAAACCACCCCATTATGTTTACGAGAAAAAAACCTAAATGCATGTAATTGGAAAAATTAAGGAATTTATATTAAAAAAGGAAACCCTAAATGGGGTTATGAAGAGTCAGACATGACTAAATTGATAGATCTGAATCACAAAATTCATTTGCCAATGGTCTCAGGTGGATCTAGATTTGTGACCTCCAGATCAAGTACTCATAATTTCAATTTTAGATTCATATATAATAAATTGACCTCTACTTTTGTGTTAATGATATAATATATATATACATATATATATATATATGTATATATATATATATATATATATATATATATATATATATATATATACACACACACACACTGGAGATTTTCCATTAGGAAATATGAATGATGATAGATACATAGATACATAGATAGTTAGATAGATGATAGATAGATAAATAGATAGATGGATAGACAGAAAGAAAAATGATAGATAGACAGAGATAGTTGGGACACTCTAAAGAACAAGTTGGGTCCAAAATTAAATAGGAGATAGAGAATGAGTAAAGCTGCTTTCAGGAAATTTTAAAGCATTCATGATATCAAAATTCTCCCCAAAACGATTGGTCAAATTTCAATACCAATGTTATCCTGATTTTTTAATATAGCTGTGAGACACTAACACCCCAATTTTCAAAAACTTGAAAATTGATATCATAAAGAGGAAGACTGGAGACAAGATTAGTAGGTGCGAGCAGGCTCTATCATATAACAAATAAGAAATTTTGAAGAAGAAGAAATAAGTAAAGGATTACTATCTAAAGAAAACCAAATACCTACAGACTCACTGGATGAATCCACTGTTGTTAATTTTGGGGAGGACATGGATAAAAGTTGCACAAGTTGGGCAGGCAGAGAACTATGATCTCTTTTCTAAGAGGGAACATTCTAATTAATTATATAAAAAGTTTGGTTATTTAATAAGCTGAATTATCATATATTTGGTTATTTAATGTCCTTCTTAGGAAAAATATTTGCACTTGAATAATAGCTTCCAGAGAATTATTTTGATGGCAGAAAACCTAGAAACCATTGAAGAAAACAAAAAAATGAACAAATATAGTTTGACTTATCTCATAAGCTCATAGATTGTTAGAGCTATAAGAAACCCCTCATTTTGAAGGGAGAAAACTAAATTTTGAATAGATAAGCAATATACATACATATGTATGCATGTTGTCACACACCTCATTAGAGATAGAGATGGTGTTTTAGCTTATATCTCCTTCCTCCTAGATTAAAGTTTATTTTAATAATAATTTATAAAGCCTATACTACATGGAAGACATTATACTACGCTCTTGGGATACTCAAATTTTGAAATGGATTTAATTCAAGTCAATGGTCCTTATACTAGTTTAAAATGCAAATTATCCATTATTGTCCATCCTCAGATTTTTCTATATGTTCTTCAAGAAATTTGCCATAGAAGACATGACTTTAACATAAATCTTAAAGACAAGGAATAGACAGGAAAAATAAGCAGAAACAACAACAGAACCTGACCAGTGATTATGATGACAGTGAAGATTAAGACTTAAACTTAGGGGCAGCTAGGTGGCGCAGTGGATAGAGCACCGGCCCTGAAGTACCTGAGTTCAAATCTGTGCTTAGACGTTTAATGATTAGGTAGCTGTGTGGCCTTGGGCAAGCCACTTAACTCCATTGCCTTGCAAAAACCTAAAAAAAAAAAAAAAAAAAAAAGACGTAAACTTAGAAGAAAACAACACAAAAATAGTTATAAGCGAAGTCTAAAAGAAATAACAAGTTAGACACAAACCCAAAAGAATTCCTGGGGGAAAAGTTAAGCAAAAGTCAAAAATTATTTGAAAATTTAACAAAAGATAGAGGGAAATATTGAGAAAGACAATTAGAGCAATGCAGGAGAATTATGAAAAGAGAATAACCAGGCTCAAAAAATAAAAATACTAACGGAAATAACACCTTAATAATAGAATTGGCTAAATTGGAAAAGATGTACAAAATCTCACTGAATTAAAGAACTCTTGCATTAAAGTGGTATAGAACTTCACTGATGAAAATAACTTATTTAAAAAAGAATAATTGGCCTAATAGAAAATGCAGCACAAAAGTTCACTGAAGAAAGTAATTTCCTGAAAATTAGTATTGGAGAACTTCTGGGGTGGATCCAATATGTTGGCATGAAGTTAATATGCTCCCAGAGCTTTTCCCTAACAAAGATAAGTGAAGCCTCTACTCTGACATACACACTATAGATCTGACCAAGAAAAAGAGAAGATTCAAAGTTTTCAACTGTAAACATCATGGAGGATCTTCAGTTGAAGGTCTGTCTCTTTGGGGGGAAAGGGGAAGTAAAGTACAGAAGGCTGAAGAGTAGAAAAGGCAGCAGGAAGCTTTTAGCTACAGAGCAAACCAGGTCCCTTACAGCTCCAGAAGAGCTGAGGTCCCAGCAGCTAGATAGCAAGCCAGTAGGGAGGACTGCAACCCCAAACAAATTCTGAACCCTGAGAATACCAGAGTAAAAGACAGGACTAGGTCAGAAACAAACCACTGTTAAGTCAGAACTTGGATAAAATGAGGGGAAAAAAAAAAACCTCTGCAAAGGCAAGGTCTGGACATCATAGACAACATCTTAGTCAATAACAAGCCAGGGATCAGACCCCAGTCCCAGCAAAAAAAAAAAAAAAAGAAAAGAAAAAGCTTGGATCTATAACTCCCTATACCCCAGAAGCAGAGCTCAAGCAACAAAGATGAGCAAAAAAGCTAAAAGAGAACTCATTATAGAAAACTACTTTACAGATAAAGATGATAACAGTATCTGAAGAAGAAAGTTGTGAAAAATCACACCTAGGGAAAAATCAAAACAATCTATAAATTGGACTCAAATACAAAAGCTCTTCAAAAAGCTTAAAAAAGAATTTAAAAACCAAATAAGAGAAGAAGAAAAATTTAAAAAAATGAAAGTCATTCAGGAAAATTATGAAAAATTGACTGAATTAATCAATTCCATTAAAAGCAAAAATAATTAAATGGAAAAGGGAACACAGAGGCTAATTGAAGAAAATTAAAACCCTAAAAATTATAATTGAACAAAAAGAAACCAGTGAATCTAAAAGACCATAAGATTCCATCAAACAAAATAAAATGGCTGAAAAAATGAAGAAAATGTAAAATACCTTTTAGGAAAACTGAATGAACTGGAAAATAGATCCAGGAGAAACAATCTAAGAATCACTGGACTAAGGAAGCCTGGACCAAAAAAAGAACTTGGGAAACATCATGCAAGAAATTAGAAAGGAAAACTGTCCAAATCTACTAGAGCAAGATAATACTATAACCATTGAAAAGAATCAACAGAACTCCTCCAGAAAGAGACCCCAGGATAAAAACTCCAAGGACTGTAATAACCAAATTCCAGAACCCACAGATAAAGGAGAGAATACAGCAAGCAGCAAAAAAGAAAACAATTCAAATACAAAGAAAACACAATCAGATTCACAGAGGACTTGTCAGCCTCAATAGAAGGATTAGAAAAACTGGAATAACATATTTCAGAGAGCAAGGGACCTAGGATTACAACCTAGAATGTATTACCTCGCAAAATTCAGGACATACTGAGAGGGAAAAAAAGGATGGTTGTTTAAAGAAATAGAGGACCACCAGAATTTCCTGACAAAAAGACCAGAACTGAACAGAGAATTCAATTGCCAAATAGACTTCTCAAGATTTATATAAGAGACAAATGAACAGGGGAAGAATAAAACAAAACAAAACAAAACAAATATTGGTCAAGACCATCAAATTGTATACAACCATAAAAGTGAAGATAAAAAAAACTTCTAATTCTTTAGAACTTCTCTTAGGATAATTAAAGGGAAGAATATAATTGAAGAGAATGAACCTAAAGAATATGGATATGGGGCATTTATGTGGCACAGTGGATAGAGCACTGGCCCTGGAATCAGGAGTACCTGAGTTCAAATCCAGCTTCAGACACTTGATAATTACCTAGCTCTGTGGCCTTGGGCAAGCCACTTAACCCCATTGCCTTGGAAATATCAAAAAATAAAAATAAAGAATAGGGATATAATTTGGTCATATCTCTACATTGAAGAGGTCCAAGATGACATTTCTCTGAAGAAAACAGGGGGATTAACTTTAAATTTAAGTGTCTCACTATGCTTTGATCCACTTTAATCCTACTATGCTCAGCACCTTGTCTAATGAGGGCATCATAAACTGTGAGAACCTGAGTCAGTGTCTCTGTAACTTAAAATCATTTGTAAAGTTCTCAGGTGAGACATCCCAACTTCCCAGTACTGAGAGATTTTTAAGATTCTTGCAGTTTATTAGATCAGGGTTTAACTTAACCAGTGCTTCACTTAACAAGGAGTTAAGTACCCTGACCCCTGGTGGGGGAGGAGGGTAATGTGTAAGAGAAAATAGGTCTGGGGGAAAGGGCACAAATAGTTCAAGAAATGATATAGTTTTGGCTCATGAGGAGGATTGTGTGTACTTGAAAGATACTTGAAAGGGGGGTAAGGTAAAAAAAAATGAATATAATTATAATTTGATGCAATTTGAGTCAAAGCTGCTTATCAAGCAATCAAGTAAACAATCTGTGATGAAACTTTGATAACAGTATGAACTTGTCAAACAATCAAATAATCAAACTGTGATTGATGATACTTGATTAATAGTATTAGAGTGATAAATAACACCCAAGGAAGAGGCACAAAGCTTTATAATTTTAGAGGGAAAGAAGGAAGAGTGTGAATGCTGAGTAAATTCTATTCAATAGATTTAGCCGAGAGAGGGAATAAGATATATTCCCACTTGGGTTTAAAAATCTAACCTAATCTACAGGGAAGGGGGGGAGAATGGGGAATGGGAAAGATAAGGGAAGAAGGGACCAATAAAAGGGAAGGTGAAGATATGAGTGAAAATAAACTGAAAGTTAATTTTTTTTTAGGTTTTTGAAAGGCAAACGGGGTTAAGTGGCTTGCTCAAGGCCACATGGGTAGATAATCACTAAGTGTCTGAGATCTGAGGCCAGACCTTAACTCAGGTACTCTTGACCCCAGGGCAGTGCTCTATTTACTGAGCCACCTAGCTGCCCTTGAAAGTTAAATTTTTAAAAGTCAAAGGGGAAAGGTAGTAAAATTTTGGTGAGGAGGAATAAGAGAAAAGTTAAGAGAAAAATATAGGGGCGGCTAGGTGGCACAGTGGATAAAGCACCAGCCCTGGAGTCAGGTGTACCTGGGTTCAAATCTGGTCTCAGACACTTAATAATTACCTAGCTGTGTGACCTTGCACAAGCCACTTAACCCCGTTTGTCTTGCAAAAACCTAAAAAAAGAGAGAGAAAAATATAAATGAAGAAAGATACCATGGAGGGAAATACTGAATTAATAATCATAACTATAAATGGGAATGGGATAAACTGTTCCAAAAAATGAAAGCTGATAACAGATTGAATTAAATACCACAATCTTGCACTATATTGTTTACAAGAAACATATTGAACCACAGAGATACACACAGGGTAAAGGTAAAAGGTTGGAGCAAAATATATTTTGCCTCAGCTTAAGTAAATAAATCTCAGGGTAGCAATCCAAATCTCAGATAAAGTAAAAGCAAAAAAAAAAATCTCATTAAAAGAGATAAGGAAAGAAGCTACTTCTACTTAAAAGGTACCATTGGTAATGAAGCTATATTATTACCAAAAATGTATGCACCTAGTGGAATGGCATACAAATTCCTAGAGGAAAAACTGAGTGAATTACAAGGAGATACAGATGGCAAAACTTTAATAATGGGAGAACTCTCTCAGAACTATATAAATCTAACAAAATTAACAAGAAGGAAGTTAAGAAAGTGAATGAAATCTTAGAAAACTTAGATCTGATAGACCTCTGGAGGAAACAATGGGGATAGAAAAGAATATACCTTTTTTTCAGCAGTTCATGGTACCTATACCAAAATTGACCATGTACTAGGGCACAAAAACTTTATAACCAAATGCAGAGAGGCAGAAATAATAAAAACACACTTCTTAGACCATTATGCCATAAAAATTACATGTAATAAAGGTTCATGGAAAGATAAAACAGAATTAATTGGGTAGGATTTATACTAGGTAGGCAAAGATGGTTCAACATTAGGAAAAGACTCAATATAATTAAACATATCAATAACAAAACAACAGAAATAGAAGACTATCTCAATAGATGCTGAAGAAGCCTTTCATAAAACACAAGATCCATTGCTATTAAAAACACTAGAAAGTTTAGGAACAAATGGAGTTTTCCTTGAAATTATATGAATACATATATATATATGTTTATTATATTATAATATATTAAATTGACTATATGCAATGAGAATAAACTTGGAGCATTTCCAGTAAGATCAGGGGTGAAACAAGGATGTCCATTATAACCATTACTATGCAATATAGTATTAGAAATACTAGCAGTAGTAATAAAAGAAAAAGAAATGGAAGAAAACTTTCACTCTTTGCAGATGATATGATGATATACTTAGAGAACCGAAGAAAATCATCTTGAAAAAAATCCTTGAAACAATTAACAAATTCAACAAAGTAGCAGGATATAAAATAACTCCACATAAATCATCAGAATTCTATATTTGAAAAATAAAGTCCAAGAGCAAGTGACAGAAAGAGAAATTCCATTTAAAATAACTATAGACAACAATAAATATTTGAGAATCTACCTCCCCAGACAAACACAGAAATTGTATGAACACAATTATAAAGCATTTCTTACCCAAATAAAGTCAGATCTAAGTAACTGGAAAAATGGTTAATGCTCATGTTTAGGTTGAGTTAATATAATAAAAATGACAATTCTAAATTACTTATTCAGTGTCATAGCAACCAAACTATCACTGCTTTACTAAGCTAGAAAAAATAGTAACAAAATTCATCTCTAGCAACAAAAGGGCAAGAATAGCATGGGAATTGATGGGGAAAAATGTAAAGGAAGGTGGCCTAGCTCTACCAGATTTAAAACTGTACTATAAAACAGCAGTCATCAAAACTGCTTGGTACTGGTTAAGAAATAGAGTAATGGATCAGTAGATCAGGATATGTTCAAAAGAAGTCTCAATAAATGACTATTATTTGACAAACCCAATGACAACAACTTCTGGGATAAGAACTCACTGTTTTACAAAAATTGTTGGGAAAACTAGGAAATAGTATGGCAAAAACAAGGCATAGATCCACATCTCACACCTTATATCAAAATAAGGTCAAAATGGGTATAGAGTTTAGACATAAAGAGCGATACCATAGATAAATTAACAGACCAAGAAATACTCTATCAGATCTATGGAAAGTGAATAAATTTATGACCAGATAAGAATTAGAGCCCATTATAAACTGCAAAATGAATGATTTTGACTATATTAAATTTAAGTTTTTGTACTAATGAATTCAATGCTGCCAAAATTAGAAGGAAACCAGAAGGCTGGGAAATAATCTTCACAAATAGGAGTTTCAATAAAAATCTTGTTTGTAAAATGTATAGAGAATGGTATCAGATTTATAAGATTATAAGCAATTGGCCAATTGCTAAGTGGTCAAAGGATATGAACAGTTTTCAAATGAGCAAATTAAAATCATATAGAGTCATATAAATAAATGCTCCAAATCATTGTTGATTAGAGAAATGCAAATTGAAACAGCAATGAGATATTATCTCACACCTATCAGCTTGGCCAAGATGAGAAAAAAAGGAAAAATGATCAATGTTGGAGAGGTTGTGGGAGGATCGGGACATTGATGTATTGAATATATCTAACCATTCTAGTGTGCAATATGGAACTATGCCCAAGGACCAACAGTTTTATTGCACCTTGAGCAATAAAACTGTTCATATCCTTTTACCCAGAAATTCCAATTCTAGGTCTATATTAAGAAGAAAGTATAAAAAAAGGAAAAGTCCTACATTTCCCAAGATATTCATAGCAGCTCTTTTTTGTAGTGGCAAAGAATTGGAAATTGAGGGGATGCCCATCAAATGGGGAATGGCTAAATAAGTTATAGCACCTGAATACTATGCAATATTATTGTTCTGCAAGAAAACATAAAAGGGTGAACTCTAGAGAATCATGGAATAAATTATGGGATCTGATATTGAGTGAAGGGAGTAAAAAGCCAAGAGAACAATATACACATCAACAACAATATTGTGAAATGAACAACCTTGTTAGAATCTACTCCTCTCAGTAGTTCAGAGAATTAGGACAACTGTTTTAGACTGACTATAAATTATACTATCCTCATCCAGAGGATGAAAAACAAAACAAAATACAACATACACACCAAAAAAAACACAACTCTTCAGAATCTGATGAACACTTTATAAAAATTATCTCTTGTGTATCTTTCCCTTAATCCTAATTCCTCATACCAAAAATTACTAATCTGTAAATATATTTATCAAAATATTTATGGACAAATCTAACCTGACTGATCATCATTGAGGGGAGGGGAGTGGAAAGGGAGGGTGGAAGAAAATTTTGTAAATTAAAAATATAGATGTGCATATGGATGAAAGTAAATAAATTTAAATTAAAAAAAAGAAAATTAATGTTGTATAATTGGAAATTAGTGACTCCAGAAGACATTAAGAAACAATAAAAACAAAATCAAAAGAATGAAGAAAATGGGTAGAAGATGTGAAATTCCTCATAGAAATAGTAGCTGACCAGGAAAATACATTAAAGAAATATCATTTTAAAGTTCATAGACTACCTGAAAGTTATGATTTATTTTTTTAAAAACCTAGGCATCGTGTTTTAGGAATTCATAAAGGAAACTACCCTGATACCTTTAAACATGAGAGCAAAATAGAAACTGAAAATCTCTACTACTCACCTCCAGAAAAAGATTCTAACAAGACTACTTTGAGAAATATTATAGTAAAATTCTAAATTTCCCTAGTCAAGGAGATAATGCTGCAAGTAACCAGTTCATACACCATGGAATAATAGGATCATACAGGGATTTAAGAGCTAGAATTAAAGAAGGAAAAGTCTTGAAATGTCATGTGTATTTTGTGTAAAGGGATATCCATGCTGTTGATTATTGTTTTTAGCTGTATCCAACTCTTCATGTCATCTTTTGGGGTTTCCTTGCAAAAGATATTGGAGTTGTCAGATATTTCTTTTCTCCAACCACTTTATAGATGAGAAAATTGAGACAAATCCAGACAAGTGATTTGTCCAAGCTCATACAAATCATTGAGGATCTAATTCACACCTATCAGTTTGACCAATATGACAGAAAAGAAAAATGTTAGAAGGAATTTGGGAAAATAAATATATTATTGCTTTATTGATGAAATTAAGAACTGTTTCAATTATTGTACAGAACAATTTGGAATGTACAAAGGGCTACAAACCTGTATACTTTGATCCAGCAATACCAATACAATGTCTCTATCCCAAGGTGATCATAAAAAAGGAAAAGGATCTATATGTACAAAAATATTGTTCAGCTCTTTTTGTGATGGCAAAGAATTGAAGATTGAGGAGACAGCAATTCAGGAATGATTTAAAAGGTTATGGTTTATCATTATGATGGTTTGTATTATAAGAAATTATGTTTATTTAGAATTTTTAGATCTTGCTTGCCTCACTCCTTTTACTACTTTTCAATTTGGTTCTTTCTCTGGCACCTTAAATATCCAGAGCATCAGCAGTAGATCAGTTGGTAGGAATATAGAGAAAATAGTCATGAAATCATCAAGACACAATTCATGGGAAATTGTTGATTCCAGCTGGAAAAGATTTAACTGTCAGTGAGTTGGCCTCCTGACTTTTAAAAGCATTTTGTTATTGGGGGTGGGATAGGCTGTTCATAACAATGATACTTTAATACTCAGCTCCATCCAGTCTCTTTTTCTCATTTTGAATGGCCCATTAACTCAGCCAGGTGCAGGACTTGTATGTAGTTCCTTATCTTGTTAGTTATTTGAAGTAGAAAGAAATGGAAAGGAGGCCAACTGTGGCTAGAAGGCTTAGGATTGTATATGCTGAGGAGCACTTTGAACCTCCAGTGGACATTTGTCCTAGGCAGGCCACAGCATTTCACAATAGAAAGTGATACATAGCAATGCCACAACCCCATCATATTCTTCCCCCCAGATAATTCTATCCTGATGAAAAAGACCATGTGATGAGAAGAAAAGAAATGCCCATGCAGAGAAAAGTTTCCAAAGTACAAAGAGGAGGCTTGAGAGAATCTGAGGGCAAAGAAAGAATGAAGTGTGAAATTTGAACCTCAGTGCATAGAAGATAGCTGTCACCAGTCTGTTTTTGTATATTGATGTGAAGCTTAGAATGAGAAAATATGTATACATTTCGCTGAAGAAAAGAATTTAACCATAGTGAAATAAATCAGATCAAAGGAAAGTAGGTGCCTTCCCAGAGCAGCCTTTGCAAAATTAAACATTACTTTGTGTGTGTAACGCCACAATACAATCTCATTGTAGTTTGGCCTTAGTTGAGACAAAAACAATATTTAGGCTTAAAATATATGTTAAAACTTCCAGAGATTGACCTTAAACAAGACAAACAAAAATTAAAGCTTAAGCATAATAATATCAAAAGCTTTCAAAGTTTAGTTCAAAATAAGATAAACAGATATTAAGGCTTAAACATAAAGTGGCAGTAGTAATGGTATGGTGGTGATGGTAGTGGTGTTGGAAGTAGTAGCAATAGCAGTTATAAAAGTAGTAGTAGTAGTAGTAGTAGTAGTAGTAATGGTAATTGTAATAGTAATAGTATTTCTCTAAGGTTCCAAAACTCATGGGTAGGGCCAGACTAAGTAAGCCCAAAGTCAGAAACCAGGGGAACTTTTTATAAATAATAGACAATAATATCATAAAACTTTCTGATCATAGCTAATCATACATTATTACCTTCTCAAAAAAGTTATCACATCTGTTTTATATAAGTGTCTGACAGGGATCTAAATAAAGGGAACTAGTTTATCTCTTTCTTGATTTAAGTTTAATCTATGTGTCTCTTACAGAGGTAACAGACAAGTTTCCAACTTTCTAACCATTTCTCTTCCTATGATTGTCAGTACAAGTGACAAATAGGGAGTTAAAAGACCTTAACATAAATAGAGACTTACAGTCTTTTAATTACAGGTTGAAAAATCAGTCTCTGATCAAAAATATAGGTTGTAAAACTTATTCAGTTTTGGTATGCGTACCCTGTAAAACATTCCAATTATGGTGTTCAGAAGGAAAATGACTTTTTATCACTCTTATGAAGGTAACCCTTCATATATGACCTTCACAAGGTCATCTCCTCACCAAATGATTGCTAGGGCATCAACTCATTTCTCTAAGAAAGCAGTAGATACTGGAGTTTTACAAATTAGAGTACAATACAAACTGCACAAAAGCTAAAATATAATAGCTGGGAATAAGATGAAGTCTCAGTTCATAACAAGACTAAGGACCAAAATCTCTCTAAAGAGAAAGCCAAAGTTTCGAAGTAGGCACTCTAGAAATCAGACATAATGAGTTGGTATCCCCTACATTTCCTCACTTTTTTTTAGGTTTTTGAAAGGCAAATGGGGTTAAGTGGTTTGCCCAAGGCCACACAGCTAGGTAATTATTAAGTGTTTAAGACCGGATTTGAACCCGGGTACTCCTAACTCCAGGGCCGGTGCTTTATCCACTGTGCCACCTAGCCTCCCCACTTCCTCATTTTTCAAATACTTTCTTTCTCACAATACATCTTGCAAATAGTAAACAGAAGAATTTCCCTCAAAGTTCTAGAACTATCTATCTTCCAATTCCATTCTTTATGGGAATTATACAATGTCATACTCAGTCTTCTCTCCACCAATCTAGAGGTATGTCTCCTGCCATAAACAGTCACATGTAAAACATTTTAAACTTTGTTGATATCTGAGTTACAAATAGATAAAGACTAATAAGGAATAAAAGGCAATCTGTGGTTGGGAATAGAAATTTGGGGTTCTAATTCAAGTTCTTCCACTACTTATAGAACCACTGACAAGTAGTTTAAACTCATTGAGTTTCTATTTCCTAAAATGAGAAAGTTAGATTAGAAGACCTCTAAGCTCTCTTCCACCTGTAATATTCTGTGTCTCAATGAGATTAAAGGATCAAGTTAAGCATTTAAATAATTATGTCATATCATTTGCAAAGTTATGGATTGGTACTAAATGACCTATAACATGCTTTCTGCTACTATAAAAAGGTAATTTGGTATATCCATTAGAGTTAGAGCCCCCTTGAGATCAGGGACTGATTGTTTGCCTTTCTTTCTGCCTTCAGAGATTAATTTAGTTTATGGAATATGGTACTCATGCCAACTAACTATGTGACACCTCCTCTAGACTTACATTTCTTCATTTGTAAATGAGATAGTTGAATGGCCTAGATTTGGATGGCTTCTGAGTTGTCCCCTCTGGATAAGTTCATAATTTTGTGAATCATTTCCTTTTTAAAATTAGATTACCTGCTAGAAAAGCATAATGAGAGAGCTTGGCATAGATTTGTGGTGGTGAAAAGGAAGGTCTTGGAATTGGGAGATGTGTTCAAATTTAGCTCTCACTCTGGCTGACTGGTCAACCAGGGGTAAGTGTTTTAACTTCTGTGAACCTCAAGAAACTCTCTAAATCACATAACGAAGTCGGAATATATTACATTGTACAGTTGTGTAAAATGGATCTATAAACAATAATTATGTCTCTCTCACAGACACACACACACACACACACACACACACACACATAGATAGAAAGATAGATTGTATGTCCATGTATAACGTGTGCATATATTCAAGAATAATCTCAGTTGAGAGGAGAGGGCCTACTAGTACAAAACATAACATGCACTATCAAACATGGTTGAAATTTTGCTTAGTTTTTGTTCAGTTGTTTCTTAGATAGTGTTTGGAAAATTGTGAATATGAACGCATACATACATATGTGTATGGTGTACATATTTGTGTATGTCTATTTGTATGTGTAACCTGTATTTTTACATGTATATTTACATGTAACCTGTATTTGTGTATATATGGCATATTATATAGTTATATATGTTATTTGCTACATGTAGAGACAGATAGATAGGTACATAGATCTATGGCTAGACAGACAGATATGAAGACAGTGATAGCTTCGAAATGAAATTAGTGGTAAAGGTTGCACAGAGGAAAAATGACAACAAGCATTTATTAGGTTATGTGCCAATCCCTATGTTAAGTGGTGGGAATACAAAAAAGGCAAAAGACAACCCTTACCTTCAAGAAGTTTACAGTTTAAGGGAAGAAACAACATTTAAAGGATCTGAAAAAGATTTCTTGCTGAAGAAAGGAAAGGAGGTGCCTTCCCAGAGCAGCCTTTGCAAAATTAAACAGTATTCTAGTACTTTGTGCAAGTGTGTGATGCCATATATAAAACTGAGACTTGAAAGAAGCCAGGTAAGTTAAGAAGTTGAAATGAGCATGGAGAGCATTCTAGGAATGAGGATGACCAGTGAAAATACCTACAGGGAGGTGATGGAGTCTAGTGGGTGGAAAAGTGAAATCAATGCCCTAGATCTAAGAGTTATTCTAAATATAGGAAACATTCAGGTTACTTAGTGCTTCAAAAGTGAAAGGATTTGTTTTTGCTCCTGGAGACAATAAGGAATTACTAGAGGTATTGAAAAAGATGACAAAGTCACACCTCTGTTTTAATAAAATCAGCATCAGATCTGACTAGAGGATGGACAAGGGTAAGACAGATGGCACTGTAGGATGGACTTGAGGCAGGCAGATCCACTAGGAAACTGTTGCATGAGGTGATGAGGTCCTGCACTCTTGATAACAGTGTCAGAAGAGAGAAAGATTCGTATACTATATAAGCTTCCAAGGTAGAAATTATAGGATCTGGCAACTGATTGGATATAAAAGGTGACAAAGAGTGAGGAGCTGATGATGACACCTTGGTTTCAAGTCCAAATTGAGACATAAAAACAGTGTTGGCTTCAGTTAGATGCAAACTTTGTAAATCTTTGGTTTGCTTTGTTAAGGGAATCTTCCTTTTTTCCTTTATCATCTAATTTATGTCACCCCTGTGGGTCCAACCTTCAACCTGATTTGGATTGCATTGTCTTCCAATGGGGCAGCCAGGGAACACAGGCACTGGAAGCTCTTCCAAAAGACCAAAAGAGACCCCTCCCCAAAAGGCAAAATCTCCAATGCAGGACTTGGGTTACTCCTAGGTCACCACCCCTCCCCTGGATTCTGATGGAGAATTTAAGTAGATCATCTCTTCTACCCTCCAGACTCCTACTGAAATTCTGGAGAGTTGTCCTGACCAGCTCAATCAGCAATCCATGTGGTTTACTCTTTAAACTCTTATTAACCTTTCTATCATTTCCCTATGTGTTATAACTTCTTTTAATAAATCTTTATTTTTCTTTCCACACCTGCATTCCTGGGTCTGAAACATAATTTGTCACAAGCAGTAATCGAACCCAAGCAACCAGCAGCAATATGATTTGAACAATAGCAATACCCTAGAAAGTAATAAGAAAATTCAAAACAAGGGAACATTTGAGAAAAAAAATCATAATTGAGGAAATTTCATGATTAATTGAGGAAAATATTTAATAATTGAGGAAATTTCATAATTTTTATTTTATTTTGAATTTTTTACAATTTTCCCCTATTCTTTCTTCCCTCCCCCCCCAACAGAAGGCAGTCTGTTAGTCTTTACACTGTTTTCATGGCATACATTGATCTAAGTTGAATATGATGAAAGAGAAATCATATCCTTAAAGAAGAAAAATGAAGTATTGTGCCCAATTGTTGCACTAATGGAATAAGCAAGTCCATCAAGGTTGGTCACCACCCCCATGTTGCTGTTAAGGTGCACAATGTTACTCTGGTTCTACTCCTTTCACTCAGCATCAGTCCATGCAAATCTTTCCAGGCTTCCCTGAATTTCCATCCCTCCTGGCTTCTAATAGAACAATAGTGTTCCATCACATACATATATCAAATTTTGTTAAGCCATTCCTCATTTGAAGGACATTTATTTAATTTCCAATTCTTTGCCACCACGAACAGAGCTGCTATGAATATTTTTGTACAAGTGATGTTTTAATTTATGCATTACTAAAATACTCTTGTTTAAGAGCAAACATAATACCCCCACCCCAAAAAATATAGACCCTCATGAAAAATAAAGTAAAGGAAAGAGGAAAAAAAATGTGTTTCAGTCTGTTTTCTGATAGCATCAGCTCTGTCTTGAGTGGATCACACTTTTTATGATAAGTCCATCATAAAAGTTTTCCATATTTTTCCACTGTTGCTGTCGTTGATTGCAATTCCCTCCATCCCCCCCCCCCAACTGTATATTATGTTTTACCTCTCCTTTCACTGGGGCCAAGATGCCCCAAGTCCAAATACTGGAGATCCAGCAACCACCCAGCCCATGGTCCCTGATAGGCCACCCAATCCCAGTCCTTTGCAATAAGTAAAAAAGAAAATGTACTATATCTTACTATTCTCTCTTATGATCCATCCTCTCCTCTATCACCCACATCCCCCCTTCCCCCTTTCCCTCTTCTTTCCTTTTTACTCTAGATATCTATACCCTATTGAGTGTGTATGCTGTTTCTTCTCTGAGTCATTTCTGATGAGAGTGAAAGTTCCCTCATTCCCCCTCACTTTCCTCCCTTACAAAATCTCATTATAAAATACATACATATATATGTATATGCATATTATATGAAATATCTTATATCTTAGTCTATTCCACCTCTCCTTTCTCTTACTCCCATTACATTTCCCTTTTAGTCATTGACTCCATTTTTACAATATATTATTTCTTCAAATTCAGTTCTCTCCTGTGCTTCAGGTATAGAACTCCTTCTACCTGCTCTATTAAATAAATGAGAAGTTTCATATGAGTATTATCAGCATCTTTTTTTCTATTCAGGAATACATGCAGTTCATCATCCTTAAGTCCCTCATATTTTACCCTTCTCCTTTGCTCTCTATGTGTCACCTGAGTCCTGTATTTGAAGTTCAAACTTTCTGTTCAGCTCTGGGCATTTCAACAGGAACATTTAAAATTCCCCTGGTCCATTGAAAGTCCATTTTTTTCCCCTGGAAGAGGATGTTCAGTTTTTCTGGGTGGTTGATTCTCGGTTGCATTCCAAGCTCTTTTACCTTCCAGAATAGTATATTCCAAACCTTATGAGCCCTTAATGTAGTTGCTGCTAAGTCCAGTGTGATTATGACTGCAGCTCCATCATATTTGAGTTGTGTCTTTCTGGCTGCTTGTAATATTTTCTCTTTGCCTTGGGAGTTCTGGAACTTGGCTATAATATTCCTAGGGGTTGTTTTCTTTGCAACTCTTTCCAGATAAGATTGGTGGAGCCTCTCAATTTCTATGTTGTGCTTTGCCTCTAGGATATCAGGGTAATTTTCCTCTAGGATTTCTTTAAAAATGAGGTCAAGGCTCTTTTCCTGATGATAATTTTCAGGTAACCCAATAATTTTTAAATTATTTTTCCTGAATCTGTTTTCCAGATCAGTTGTTTTTTCAATGAGATGTTTCACATTTTCTTCTAATTTTTCATTGTTTTGGTGTTGAAGTATTATGTTTTAACTTCTCATAAAGTTATCAACTTCCTTTAGCTCCATTCTACATGTGAAGGATTTGTTTTCCTCAGAGAGCTTTCTTATCTCCTTTTCCATCTGGCCAATTCTGCTTTTTAAAGCATTCTTCTCCTCAATAACTTTTTGAACTGTTTTATCCATTTGACCTATGCTGGTTTTTAATATGTTATTTTCCTCAGCAATTTTTTGGATCTCCTTGACTAAGCTGCTGACCTCTTTTTCATGTTTTTCCTGCATCTCTCTCATTTCTTTTCTCAATTTTCTTTTATCTCCCTTACTTGATTTTCAAAATATTTTTTGGAGCTCTGTCATAACCTGAGTCCAATTTCTATTTTTCATGGAGTCTTTAGATGCAGAAGATTGTACTTCCTCATCTTTAGATTGAATATTTTGATCCTTCTTGGAATCATAGACAAAGAATTTTTCAGTGGTGTTCCTCTTTCTTTTCTGTTTACTCATTTCTCCAGTCTGTGCCTGGTTTTGGGGTGCTTCCTGAGTTTTTGAGTATTATTGGGACACCCACTTTGGGGGAAGGGTTGGGACACCCTAATGGGACCTTTATTCTTCCAAGGTCTTATGTTCTCTTGTCTGTGCTTTGATATGTATGGAGTGGTAAAGAGGCACCCTACTATTTTAGTATGGAAGGCCAAACTGCAACCTGGATCGGAGTGTGGGCAAACATCATAATCCTGCCCCAGGTAGAGCAGAGATATTTCTTCAGTCTCCCCTGACCCCCTTGCCATCTGTAGGTTGTGCTCTGGAGGTTCAGGCTGGTTTCTCCAGATTCCTGCTACAGGTTCTAGCAGCAGGGCTGCTCTGAGCCCAGTGCTTCTCACTCCACACTCCTGGTACATCAGAGTTCTCTCACTTCCCCTTCAAGCTATTCCCGGTGATCCCTGGGCTAGGCTGGACTGGGGCTTTTTTCCAACCCCCTGTCCTGGTAAACACACCTTTCCGGTGGAACTTCTAATTTATCTTGGACTGAGAAAATGTATCGCTCAGTCTTTCTGTGGTTCTGCCCCTTTAAATTTTGGCTAGAGTCATCATTTGTTGACTTTTGGAGTTCATTGGGTAAAGAGTTTCTGGGAAATGTTGCCTTCACACTGCCATCTTGGCTCTGCCCCTAGGAAATTTCATAATTGAGGAAAAATAATTTTATTTGTGTTTGGACACATTGTGTTTAAGATGATTATAAGATATACATTTTGAAATGTCCAATAGGTAATTAGAAATGAGAGAGTGGAGATCAGACAAGAGGTTAGGATTTGATGAAGAAATCTTGAATTGACTATATAGAGAGTAGAATCTATGAGAAGTAATGATATCATCAAGTAAAACAGTCAAGATAGGACTAGAATATTAAAGTAATTGGTAGGTTTTAGGTAAATGGAGAGGTGAGAGTCAATGTCATAAGCAATGAATAAATATGAGTAAATTACAGAGCAGAAATAGCCAAATCATGAAAGGGGATAGTAAGAAGTATAAATAACCCAGAGATAAATTGAGAAGAGTTGAATGTAGCATATATCAGGGCTAGATTGCAGCCCTCTATTCTTGGAAAATTAAAAACTTTATCCTACAATTGCTAGAGAACAGAAGTGCTTACAAAAGTTGTGCTTATTTGTAACTTAAAGGGTACTCAGAATGGATTGGAAAAGTCTGAGAACATCAGTTAATAAACTCTTCTAATAGTTCAGATATTTATGAATTAGCAGTTAGATTTTAGATGAATGTAATTGCAGAAAAGATGGAGATTAAAATAGTGAAACTAAATATCTCATGAATGAAGACTGGACAGATTGGTCTACTTGATGCAGAAGGTCAAGGAATTACAGAGTTGGCAGATATCTTAAGGCTTCCCCATTGGATAACTGCATAAGTGAGCCCTCTTCAGATTTGTGAAGGAAAATGCCATCCACATCCAGACACTTCCAGTCACCCATCCAGTTTGAATGCAGGTGAAAGCATCCTATGTTCACTTTTTTATTTGTTTTTTATTTTTTTCTCTCATGTTTTTCCTTTTTTTATTCTGATTTTTCTATCATAGCATGACTAATATGAATATTTTTAACATGATTGTCTTAGATTTCTTGCTGACTTGGGGAGGGAGAGAGAAAATTTTACAGACATGAATGTTGAAAACTATCTCTACAGGTAATTTGAAAAAAAAATTTTAATTTTTTAAAAAGATGATTAGGTCAAAAATGTACTTCTTTGGGACAGGATCAGGGGTAACTAGTGAATGTTTATCATCAGGCTCTCAACAAAAGCACACTTTCAAGATTAATATGAATCAGAAAATCTTATTTATCAATTTCTTAACTAGAGACAATTAACAAAACAATTAAACCAAGACCTAACTTGTAACATTTGTTAATTTTTTGAGGTCTAAATATCCATAGTGCTAACTTTTAGTTAGTATGAGCTGGCTTGAGCAAGTCCTTGGGAAATGGTATATCACTTGGTTTTAGACATTCTGAATTTAAGAGGTTGGGGAGAGCACAAGTTGAAATAACCAGTTGATAAAAAAAATATAGAAAACAAAGGAGTAGATGTGAAGTACATTATTAATTTTGTGGGCTCATTGCTAAATTTAAGGCAAGGGAACAATGGGTTCAAATTCTACCTCAGATATTTTATTTGTGGTTGGTGGATTTTTTTTTTTGACTAGGCAATGAGGTTGACTTATCCAGGTTCACACAAATAAACATTAAGTGTCTGAGGTCAACTTTGAACTGAGGTCCTCCTGTCTCCAGGGCTGGTGCTCTATCCACTGTGCCACCTAGCTGCCCCCAAGAATGTATATTGTTAAAAATGATTTTTTTTATTTTACAAAAATAAAATTTTATTCAAATATATGAAAAAAGTCAATGATGGCAGCTGTTGTCAAATTCAAATTAACCCCCCCAAAATTCCTCAAAATGTTTTGGCAAAGACATTCATTGAAAAGAAAATAAATTGCTCTGTTTTGCTTCTGAATAAACAGCTAGATTGCACAGGAAGATTTATCTCATAGAGACCAAGTTAACAACATACAAAGGAGAAAGTTGGACTATTACACTTTCACTACTGTGGGAAGAATGGAACAGATTCAAAGGTCTGAAAGTAACCTCAGAGAATCTCTATTTTATCTCTTTACTTTATAAATGAAGAAACCAAAGTCCAGAGAGTATAAATGACTTGTTCAATGTCATAGGACTGAGAGTTCCTCCCCAATTGTCTGATTCCCAAATTCTACCATAACATAGAATGCGGCGGACTCATTATTCTACCCTTAGTCACTAAAAGATAGTAAATTAACATAAAGTGATTTTTTTTCCTTGAAAAAGAAAGAGGATCAAATCAATTTTATTAAAGAGACTGTTGAAAATGACTATTTGGGGGGGTCCATGCCCCCCCCAAGACTTCATACTAGAATTGTTCTAAGATAGTTTATTAGAGTAGAAAAAGACCTGGATATGAATCTTGACTCTAGCCTTTCCTGTATGTGTGATGGTAGTCAATCATCAACCACTCTAAATCCCAACTGCCTCAACTATAAAACAGGGAGTAACACATACTACCTACTTCATTGGAATGCTAGGAGGAAACAGTTTCCTATAATGCCCCTCTTCAGAAGTGTGCTAACACCAATTGTTAAAATGTCAGTGAAAGCATTTACCCCTTCAAAATTGGAAGTGCTACAAACTGTGGTGTGATATAGTGCTTTGTTCATTGGCTAGATTTAAGAAAGTGATAGAAAAAATATAAGTAATTTAGATTTTAAAAGTTCATGTATTTTCATACTTACCAATCATTTACAAACAAACCCTGCATTCCTTGTTCTTTGGTTACTACCTTTCTTGGTTAGGTAGGGTTTTGGGTAGAGAGTGAGGATTGTGGGAAGAGAATGTGAAGAGATGTTACAGTAGTAAGGGAGAAGTGCCACAGACTAGGACTGAATCTAGTATGATGTAACATATCAGTCTGGGCAAACATGAACTTAAGGACTCAAATTTGAAGGGTCAGAAGCAAGATTAAGGAGGTGTGATGGTAAATTGGGCAGAGAGAATTTGTTTCCACATCTGTCTTGCCCTTGAGTATTTCTATATTCCAACAATGAAAAGCAACCTGAAACTGAGAAACAGTCAAAGGATCCTGATAGAAACCAGACACAAATTGGAAAAAGTCCAGGCTTTAGAGATTCAGTTTTCAATTCCCAAGTCATTATATCATCCTTTTAGAAAGAACCAAGAGCCAGATCTTGAAGGCTCCTTGCTTCTACAGTGGGCACCGAGATGGTACAGTGAATAGAATAACAGACCTGGAGTCTGATATACATCTTCCTCAGTGGTTTACTAGCTGTGTGACCATGAGTAAGTCATTAGCTATCAGAAAAGCTAGTGTCTTTGGCAAAATAATCCCAAATGGAATCATGAAAATTAGGACATGGCAGAAACAACTCAATAATAATGAAAAATTGGCATGATGTATAGGGCACTGAATTTGCAGAAGTAATGTCTTGAATTCAAGCATTATTTCAGACATTTAGTCATATGACTGTAGACAAGTCACTCCCCCTCCATTAACAAACCCCTCCCTCATGAGATTGCTGTGGGATCAATTGAAATGCTATATAAAAAGTGCTTAATATTTTCAAGCATTATAAGCTTGTTAAAATTACTATTAGGTTCATAGATTCTGAATCATCATCTAAAGACCTACCTTTCTGGATGATCCCAAATATCTATTGGAACTGTAGTAGTATTTGTTCTGCTTTGTTGGCATGTGAAAGAGTAGCTAATGGAATATGCAGTTCGGAAAAATAAAGGTTAATCTTTTTTTTCTAGGACTTCTGAATTAACAGGTTCTTTATACAATCTGGATCAAGGGCAAGGAAAATTGCAAGTTTTATAAAAAATATTTCTGTGGAAAGAGTAAGGGATGCTAGAAAATTAATCCATTTTTTTTCTATTCCTGCAGGGAAATGACTATTATTTTAAAGTCCCTTGACCAGAGTTCAGGGAAATAGAGACAATTTAGGGGGAAAGAAACATTTTATCAATAGGATTAGGCCTCAAAGTTAACCTGATCACAAAAGTCTTCTCTAATAAAATTTCAGTATAGCCAACCAGAGAGATGGAGAAGAAAGGAATAATGCTGTCACCTTTCCAAGAACATTCTAGGCTCATATTGATCTGTTCAGACAGTCAGATGCATTGTAACTTGTTTCTAACACATTGATATTATTTTTTTAGTAACAAAGGACAAGAATCTACCAGATCCAGCATATGCATAAATATATGCCTGTGTGTGTATGAATCGTTATATATATGATTAGATGTAGTTGAGATGGAGATTTAGAGATATAAATTGAGATAGAGAGAAATATAAATTAGTTATAGATGTTGATATAGCTGTAGATGGTAGATAACATGTACAAAATCACAAAGTATTGGAAGTAAAAAAAATTGTAAGAAGTATAGAAACTCAAGGAATTAATGGAAGGAGGGAAATTTGCTTTCATAAAAATCCCTGCGATTTTATGGGATAGGATCCACAAAGAAAATATGACTCTGGAGGTTCATGGCTTAGTTCAAAAGTATAGAATGGGTGGAAAGGAAAGGGCAATATAGCACTGTAAATTGAGGTAAAATTATGTGGGGAAATTCAGGAAGTGGTGGTGGGAGGAAGTAGGATAGGTAAAAATTATTAGATATTAAAAATGCAATTTTATCAAAACAATAGAATGAGAAAATATACAGCAAGTTTAGAAAACCATTCATAAAAGAGATGTAGACATATACTATAATAAGATTTCAATAATAATAATAATGATAGACAACATTTATTTAATACCTTAAAGTTCAAAAAATACTTCACAAATTTTGTCTCATTTTGTCCTTACAAAAACTATTACCTGCCTACTTAGGTACCAGATTAGATAGAACTGGGCCTGGAATCAAGAAAATTAAATTTAGTATTAGTCCAGAAATAGAGTACATAAAAGGTAAAAACAATAGTAGTTAGAAATTTACTTTTGAACTGAACACTAATATAAAAGAATAGTGTGGAATTCTAGGAAACTGTCAGATCTAACTATCTTATTTTAATTTGTGTTTGAAATGAGGAATAGCAGATGACATACAATCATGAATGGAGTTATATTTGAGGTCCTGTGAATCTTTTTTGGGGAGTGGGACATATTTCTGAGGTTGAGGGGTATAATTGTGGGAAAGTTTTGTTTGTTTCTTTGTTTTGTTTTCACCTTGGAGACCAACTCTATAGATAACAACTTATGGAAACAGAAAGGGAGGGAGAGAACAAGCATTTGTTCAGCCAAGGATCATGTTAAATACTTTATAAAATTATCTCATTGATTTTTATAATAACCCAATGGATTAGATATTATTATTCTCTCCATTTTACAATCAAGGAAACTGAGACAGAGGTTAAGTGAGGGACACACAACTTATAAGTGACTGAGGCAAAGATTTGAATAATATCTTCTTGATTCCATTCTTTCTACTCTGCTACTTAACTTTCTGAGAGAAGAGATAGATGGCCCTATTCTGTCACTGGGTGATATACTCAGGGTACTGTCACCATAATCGACCTTTAGTGGGTCCATCTTGCCTTCTGTCATTTTGATGCAGAGCAAAAGGAGGAGTTGTCTTAAAAGTGGAGGTACAGGGGTGGAGCCAAGATGGTGACAGGAGAAGAGCCTCTCCTAGGTGTTCTCTCCATAATATTTCAAAAATCACAAAATTATGATTCTAACTAAATTTTTGAGAGACAGAACCCACAGAGGGATTCAGTGAGGCAATTCTCCAGACCAAGGTAACCTGGAAAATAGTGGAAAGGTTCTGCTTCACCAGATTAGAGGGGCGACTGCCAGAGTGAAGGAACTTGAGCCTCTCAGAGGCAGCCCCAGGATGCCTGGGAGCCGTGGCTCATGACAGCAGGGGCAGTTTCCTGACCTACACCATGGGGAGCAACAGGCACAACTTGGAAGATGGCAGGGGGCCCTCTGCCAGAGCAAGCAAGTGAAGCCCAGTCCTCAGGGCACTCAGCAAAGCAGTGGTGGTGAAGGCAGCCCAGATCCAGTCCATAAGCAGGAGTCCCCAGGCAACTGAGCCTTGAGTGCTCAGCCCACCAAAAGTAGGGGAGTGGAGAGAAACTTCTGAGGTCTGTCCTCTGTCCCTGCAACAGGGCTCTGGGGTTCTGACCACATTCAGATCCCGATCACAGTCTAGGCCCCCCATAGAACAGCAAGGGCCCCCCACCTCAGCCCCATGGCAGGGGGGTGCCCTTGTGGTCATTCACAGACCAGGAGGGAAGACAGAGGTTCACACACTGAGATCCTTGTGGCAGGGTGTCCCAATAAGACTCAAAAACTCAGGAAGCACCCCAAAACCAGGCACAGACTGGGGAAATGAGTAAACAGAGAAAAAAGAGGCACACCATTGAGAAATTCTTTGTCTATGATCCCAAGAAGGATCAAAATACTCAATCTGGAGATGAGGAAGTGCAGGCTTCTGCATCTAAACACTCCAAGAAAAACAGAAATTGGGCTCAGGCTGTGACAGAGCTCAAAAATGATTTTGAAAATCAAGCAAGGGAGATAGAAGAAAAATTGGAAAAAGAAATGAGAGAGATACAGGAAAAACATGAAAAAGAAGTCAGCAGCTTAGTCAAAGAGATTCAAAAAATACTGAAGAAAATAACAGGTTAAAAACCAGCATAGGTCAAATGGATAAAACAGTACAAAAAGTTATTGAGGAGAAGAATGCTTTAAAAAGCAGAATTGGCCAGATGGAAAAGGAGATAAGAAAGCTCTCTGAGAAAAACAAATCCTTCCAATGTAGAATAGAGCTAAAGGAAGCTGATGACTTTATAAGAAGTCAAGACAATACTTTAACACCAAAAGAATGAAAAATTAGAAGAAAATGTGAAACATCTCATTGAAAAAACAACTGATCTGGAAAATAGATTCAGGAAAGATAATTTAAAAATTATTGGGATACCTGAAAGTCATGATCAGGAAGGACCCTTGACTTCATTTTTAAAGAATTCCTACAGGAAAATTACCCTGATATCCTAGAAATAGAGGGCAAAATAAAAACTGAGAGAATCCACTGATCTCCCCCAAAAAGAGATGCCAAAAAAACCCACCCAGGAATATTATAGCCAAGTTCCAGAACTCCAAGGCAAAGAGAAAATATTGCAAACAGCCAGAAGGACACAATTCAAATATCGTGGAGCTGCAGGCAGGATCACACAGGACTTAGCAGCAACTACATTAAGAGCTCTTAGGGCTTGGAATATGATATTCTGGAAGGCAAAGGAGCTTGAAATGCAACTGAGAATCAACTACCCAGAAAAACTGAATGTCCTCTTCCGGGGAAAAGATAGACTTTCAATGAAATGGGAATTTCAAATGTTCCTATTGAAATGACCATAGCTGAACAGAAAGTTTGATCTTCAAATATAGGATTCAGGTGACACATAGAGAGTGGAGAAGAAGGGTAAAATATGAGGGACTTAATGATGATGAACTGCATGTATTCCTGAATAGAAAAATGATACTAATAATACTCATATGAAACTTCTCATTTAATAGAGCAGGTAGAAGGAGTTTTTGTCGATGAATCACAGGAGGGAGCTGAATTTGAAGATATAGTATATTGTAAAAATGGAGTCAATGGCTAAAAGGGAAATATAATGGGAGTAAGAGAAAGGAGAGGTGGAATAGGCTAAGATATTTCATATAATAAGATTTTTTATTGCAATGAGCTATTTCAATGATATGGAAGGGTGAAGGGGAGTGGGAATGAGGGAAACTTTGCTCTCATCAGAGGTGACTCACAGAGGAAACAGCATATATACTCAATGGGGTATAGACATCTAGAGTAAAAAGGAGAGAAGGAGGACAGGGGGAAGGGGGATGTGAGTGATAGAGGAGAAGGTGGACCATGGGGGAGAGTGGTCAGATATAATACATTTTCTATTTTACTTCTTGCAAGGGGCTGGGATTGGATGGCCCATCCAGGACCATAGGGCAGGGTGGTTGCTGGGCTTTAGGGGTGGTATTTGTGCTCGGGGCTTCTTGGCCCCAGGGCCAGTGATCACTTTGCTGCACTACTCAGCTACCCTACAGCACATTTAAGAAGAGGGAGAGAGTGAAAGGAGAGAGAAAATATAGTATATAATAGTGGAGAGATATAAATGGAGGGAGTTGTGATCAGCAATGGCAATGGTGGAAAAATATGGAAGTAGCTTTTGTGATGGACTTATCATAAAGAATGTGATCCACCCATGATAGAGTTGGTGTTAGAACACAGACTGAAGCACATTGTTTTTTTATTTTTTTATTTTTATTTTTCTCTTTACTTTATTGCTCATGAGGGTCTATATTTTTTGGAGGAGAGGGTAATAGGTTTACTCTTAAACAAGAATATTTTAGTAATGTATAAAAAACATCATTTGTACAAAAATAAATACACACACACACACACACACACACACACACACATATATATATATATATATATTAAAAAATAAAAGTGGAGGTACAAATAAACCCAACTTTAAAAAGAACAGAAAATGGATGCAAGACTAAGAAAAAATGCTGAAGTTCAAAATGAGTTAAGGCTTGCAAAGTATGCTGTCTGTGAACTGGGAGGGGGGAAAGGTAATGGATATTGATTTATAATAGCAAAGTCGATATGAGTCAACAGTAATTTAGTCAACAGTGAGCTAAACAATCTCATGAGACCTTAGTCCATATTAAATGAAGGAGAGTGTCTAGGAGGCAACCAAGCTAATATTCAAAGAGTATAGTAGGAATAGTAATAATAAGTGAGTACAATTTAGCCCTGGGGAAGTTCAAATAAACAAATCAAATATGTTGTAAGATCTTGATGCAGTTGATGGGCCATGGATACTGACCTTTGAAAATGGTGGCATGGGGGGACGTGAGGGGTGGCATAACCAAACAGAATACTCAAGATACAGTCCAAACAATCAACCAATCAACAAACCTCTCTCAAGTTTCATGCATTGTGCTCAGTACTGGAAGATACCAAGAAAGAAAAATACAGCAGGGCAAAATTGAGCAATTTTAACAATGCCCCAGTTTTAAAGCTGTCTTTAGAAATGGGTAAAGGTAACATTACATGACTAAACAGTAAATATTGTTCAAAGACAGATAGAGAGAGATGAGATAGAAAGAAATAGAGTCAGAGAGAATGACAGAGAGGAGAGAAACAGAAGCAGGGGAAAAGATAAAGACTCAGAGACAGAGAGACAGACAGACAGAGACAGAGACAGAGACAGAGAGGAGAGGAGAGGAGAGGAGAGGAGAGGAGAGGAGAGGAGAGGAGGGGAGAGGAGGGGAGAGGAGAGGAGGGGAGAGGAGAGGAGAGGAGGGGAGAGGAGAGGAGGGGAGGGGAGAGGAGGGGAGGTGAGAGGAGGGGAGGGGAGAGGAGGGGAGGGGAGAGGAGGGGAGGGGAGAGGAGGGGAGGGAAAGAAGTAATAGAAAGAGGAAGAAACAGAAGAAGAAGAAGAAGAAGAAGAAGAAGAAGAAGAAGAAGAAAGAAGGAGGAGAAGGGGAGAGAGAGAGAGAGAGAGAGAGAGAGAGAGAGAAATTGTATAACTGGATCCCAAGTCTTTTACTCTTTAATGATAAGGCAAACTTATATTTGAAGACAACCCAAATTGAAGCATAATTAATGTTTCAAGAAAGATTCAGGATGCAATATGATTTTGTCAGCCTAGATCAGTGTGAGAAATCTAAATGAAAATTAGATGATAAGACCTCTGGAGATTAAGGGCATATAAGCATTTGGTCTTTGACTGAGATGATTTTCAAGTATTTGTTGGAATAGGAAAGCAACAATAATTCAGTAAGTAATGCCTTTCTCACTCAGAATTCCGGTTATGCCAACATTCTTATCATTTTCTCTAGTTTATGTGAAGAACATGTAGGCTATTGAACATAGTGGGTTGCTCAGGGATATAGATTAGGGTAAGGAAATCTATAGGGTAGATGTCTAGTAGAAGCTCTTAGGTTTTTTTTTAATCTTTGGGAAGTATTTTCATTTGAAGTCAGATAGTAGGGTTCTCTTATTTTCTTTGCCATTTAACTATATGACCATGAGTAAATGATTTACCCTATTTCCTCATGTATAAAACATTTCTTTGCATAAGATGCGCTTTAATTTGGGGGCCCAATTTCCTTTTAAAAATGTAGTTCATAAAGTCATTGAACTCAAGTTTTATTTAACCTAAAATTCCTACAACTGTTCATCACTGTCAAAATTCCCATTTACCTTCAACTGTGTTTGATGATGAATCACTGTCTTAGGAGAGGCTCTGACTGCTATCCTGCTTGTGCAGGTTGACCACAACCACACCCTGGGCAAGTCTGGCACATGTATGCCCGCTTAGTCCATTCCATTCCATGAACCTGAAGCACATATTGTGTCCTCCTTTGAAATAAGTCATTTCTTTTTCATCAGCAATTCTTCTTGCCTCCTGCTGAACCATCTTTGTGGAACCAGAATTCCAGTTGCCCTTTGTTCTTCAATCCATCTCTTCAATTCCCTTGCTAATTTAGGCCATTTTGCTAACTTGCCTCTCCAAGTGGTAAAAGAAGCAAAAAAAAAAAAAAAAAAATTCAATGCAGAGGAAAATGTTTTGAAAAACAAAATAAACCAAATGGAAAAAGACATTAAAAAATCACTAAAGAGAAGAACTCTTTTAAAAGTATAATTTGGAGGGGCCGAGCCAAGATGCACACAAGAAGGGATTGAGTCTTAGGCGCTCTCTGATAAAACTTTAAACTAAGGACTCTAAATAAATTTTTGAGAGACAGAACCCACAAACGCAGCCAGTGAAGCAGTTAGCTTGAGTAGTCAAGGTAACCTGGAAAAGAGGAGAAAGGCTCTGCTCCCCAGGGTCAGAGGGGCCACCCGCTAGAGGGGAGGCCAGCCAGAGAGAAAGAACTTTAGCCTCCTGGAGGCAGCCCCAGGGTACTGGGAGCCGCAGCTCACAGCAGCAGGGGAGTCTCCTGAGCTGCACCCCAGGGAGCACAGGGCACAAAGTGGGGGAACAGCTGGGGACTTCTGCCAGAGCAAGCAAGTGGAGCCCAGCCCTCAGGGCACACAGCCAGCAGCTTGGTCTTTCTGCAACCCAGATCCAGGAACAGAAGCAGGCAGAGCCGGTAAGCAGGAACCCCCAGGCCATGAGCCCATTGAGCTGAGGGAGGGGAGTGAAGAGAGACTGCAGAGCTGTGTCCTCTGCCCCTGGAACAGGACTCTGAGGCTCTGACCACATTCAGATCCTGATCGCAGTCTAGCCCCCCCCCATAGAATGGCAGGGCCCCCCCACCTCAGCCCCGTGGCAGAGGGGGGGGCGCTTATGGTCATTCACAGAGCAGGAGGGAAGACAGAGCCTCACACACTGAGACCCTTGTGGGAGTGTCCCAAAAGCTCAGGAAGCACCCCTAAAACCAGGCCCAGGCTGGGAAAATGAGCAAGCAGAGGAACAAAAGGAAGACTATTGAGAAATATTTTGCAAATGAGCCCAAGAAGGATCAAAATACTCAGTCTGAAGATGAGAAAGCACAAGCTCCTGCATCTAAAGACTCCAAGAAAAACAGAAATTGGGCTCAGGCCTATGACAGAGCTCAAAAAAGACTTTGAAAATCAAATGAGGGAGTTGGAAGAAAAACTGGGAAAAGAAAGGCGAGAGATGCAGGAAAAACATGAAAATGAAGTCAGCAGCTTAGTCAAGGAAATCCAAAAAAAAATGCTGAAGAAAATAGCATGCTAAAAACCAGCTTAGGTCAAATGGATAAAACAGTTCAAAAAGTTATTGAGAAGAATGCTTTAAAAAGCAAACTTGGCCAGATGGAAAAAGAGATAAGAAAACTCTCTGAGGAGAACAAATCCTTCAGACAAAGAATAGAATTCAGGGAGATCGATGAATTTACCAGAAATCAGGAATCAATACTTCAAAACCAAAAAAATGAAAAATTAGAAGAAAATGTGAAATATCTCATTGAGAAAACAACTGATATGGAAAACAGACTTAGGAAAGATAATTTAAAAATTATTGGAATACCTGAAAGTCATGATCAGGAAAAGAGCTTTGACATCATTTTCAAAGAATTACTACAGGAAAATTGCCCTGATATTCTAGAAACAGAGGGCAAAATAGAAATGGAGAGAATCCACCGATCCCCCCCGAGTAAGAGATCCCAAAAAAACAACCCCTAGGAATATTATAGCCAAGTTCCAGAACTCCCAAGTCAAAGAGAAAATATTACAAGCAGCCAGAAGGACACAATTCAAATATCATGGAGCTGCAGTCAGGATCACACAGGACTTAGCAGCAGCTACATTGGAAGCTCGTAGGGCTTGGAATATAATATAATATACCAGAAGGCAAAAGAGCTTAGAATGCAGCCAAGAATGAACTACCCAGCAAGGCTGAATGTCCTCTTCCAGGGAAAAAGATGGACTTACAATGAACCAGGGGAATTTAAAAGGTTCCTTTTGGAACGGCCAGAGCTGAACAGGTTTGATTTTCAGATACAGGACTCAGGTGAAGCATAGAGATTGGAGGAGAGGGGGAAAATATGAGGGACTTAATGATGATGAACGACATATATTCCCGCATAGAAAAATGACACTGATAATACTCATATGAACCTTCTCAGTTAATAGAGCAGGTAGAGTGAGCTTTTATAGTTGAAGCACAGGAGAAAGCTGAATTCAAAGATAAAATATGGTGTAAAAATGGAGTCAATAAAAAAAGAGAAATGTAATGGGAGAAAGAAAAAGGAAAGGGGGAATAGTCCAAGATATTTCACATAAGATTTTTTTTATTACAATGAGCTATTGCAATGATATGGAAGGGGGGAGGCAAGGGGGAATGAGGGAACCTTTGCTCTCATCAGAGATGGCTAGGAGAGGAAACAGCATATATACTCAATGGGGTATAGACAACTGGAGTAAGAAGGAGGGGGGAGCAGGGGGAAGGGGTGGGGATGTGAATAAAGGAGGAGAGGATGGACCATGGGGGGAGAGTGGTCAGATATAACACATTTTCTTTCTTACTTCTTGCAAGGGGCTGGGATTGGAAGGCCTGCCCAGGACCATAGGGCCAGGTGGATTCTGGCCCTAAGGGGTGGTATGGGGGCTCAGGGCTTCTTGGCCCCAGGACCAGGGATCTGTATGCTGAGCCAGTCAACGACCCTACAGCAGAGTCAGAGTGAAAGGAGAGAGAAAATAGAGTACATGGTA